>NW_017731716.1:1590579-1591747 GCF_001890085.2 Hipposideros armiger
CTTCTCGGAGGTATTAATGTAGCTAATGCTCTTCTGGTCTATTTTTCTAGCCAAGACCTCTTTCCTTGGTTCCAGTCCCATATGTCCAGCTGCCTTTTGGATATCTCCGCTTGGTAGCTCACATTTTGATATATCCAAAATTTGAACTTGCTACTTTCCTACAACTCCTTCTGTTCCGTTTTCTGGTAAGATGGTTTGGGACTGCTATTTACTAAGAAAGTGAGTTATCTCTGGCAGCTGTTTGTTGTTTCATTCATAGCAAGGGATATTTGGCAATCTCTGCAAACATTTTTTTGGTTGTCACAACTGGTAGGGGTGCTATTGCCATCTAGTGGGTAGAGGCCTGGCATGCCGCTAAACAGGCTATATATATAGCACAACCCTCCACAACAAAGAATTATCTAATGTCAATACAGAGGGTGCCAAAAAAATGTTTGCACATTTTAAGAAAGGAAAAAACTGTGTTAAAATGGTAATACTCGATATATACCAATAACAAAAGATGAATAGAATTCATGTGTATACATTTTTTTGGCACCCCGTGGTAGTACCAAGGTTGAGAAACCCTGATCTACACTGGCTCTTATGTTGTCCAGCCTTAAGGTCTTTTCCTGGAGACTTTTTAAACCCTGTTCTTATCTAAAACTACTTAGGAAAAGTTTGTTTTTCTCCTACTTATATTGGTCTTTCCGTATCTACAGAAGAAGATGATGGGTTCCATTACCATGTTGGATGTTAGTAAAACTGGGAGGAAAAGATATGCTCATCTATCTATTCAGTTGCTGGAATTTCAGACGGGATTCTGAGTCTCTTCCTTTCTGTATTCTCTTCCGTTTTCAGGACATTCTGCATATTGGTCATCTGCACTCTTCCCTCATGTATTTAGATTTGAGCTGCAGGGTTTCTATCAATGGGTGTGAGCCCAGAAAGACAGCTCTTTGACCACCTCTCTAAATGTATGACAGTCTTGCTTTTGTCTCACTTTCTCCAGTAACTTCTCATGGTATTAAAAACTGCCTCGTCAATACATTCCTTTAAATGTTTTAGAGAAGATGCTTCTTGCAGCTCTACCACTATTAGTTAGCCCCTAGATAATTTCAGCTCCTTAGCTCCTGTAGGTATACCGGTCTCTGTCTCTGAAGGTATTCCGGAAAAGACTTTCCCCATT
>NW_017731716.1:1595542-1597413 GCF_001890085.2 Hipposideros armiger
TTTTTTTTTTGGCAAAGCTCTATAAGGATGACTGCTGATGGAGTGGCTTACTTTTTCATACATGTAAGGAAATGGAGATAACCTACATGAAATGAGTTTATTGCATCATTAATAGTCAGGCTAATACAGGAAACCACAGGAGTTAAAGCCAGAATTGCATGAAATAATACTGTTGTGGATAATTTTATAAAAACATGACCTTTAAAATATGTTAGAGTCTTTGTAGTACTTTATAATGAGATGGGAGTGACCATGGTTATTGTCGATTTAACATAAAGATGACATTTTAACTGAGTAAGAAAGAAACTGATTTATGAAAGAAGCTTTGCTATGGGGAGATGATTTTGAAAACAGATGCTGGGAAATATTTTTATTGTTATGTGATTTTCTTTCCAAAAATAATGTGTGTCACCTTGAAAAACTCTCATGTTGGCACATTTAAAATACTTGGGAACAGTTTCCATGGGTTTTGAGTCCTTTTTAATTTTTGACACATTTTGAGTCTTTAAAAATTACATAATTTTATATCTTGAACTTTTCCATTTGAAATCTAACATAAACACTTTATTTCTTAAATTCTATGGTAATTTCATTGACTGCAAACTCATCTGATGACTGACTCAGTATTCCCTTCTATTTGGCGTTTAGTTTCTATTCACTGTTCACGTTGAACAATGACAGACACCCCTGAGTATCAAGCTTTGGGAAAGGCAGCTGCTGCTTTTAAATGTTTTCCCTCAATTTATATGATGTATTATGATGGGAAAAAATGAGCTGAGCTGACTTATAAAATGCACTGGTCTATAATATATGGCAGTAGGGCATCTCCTGTGTCCTGGACTTTAGTCTCAAATCACAACAGTGCAGGGGCTAGAATACTTTTTTTTTTTTTTNATGAATGAACTATCAAGTGAACATATGGGGTCATGGCAGAATTCACTTTTTTAAGATGAGAGAGGCTGAACATGTTTTATAGATCAAGGGGTCTCAGTTTGTAAAAAAAAAAAAAAAAAAAACCACACACAAACATTAAAGATTTGGAGATATATAATTTGTGAAGCAAGATTTCAGATAAGTCAGAGGGAGATGGGATTAACCTCAAATAGGCCCATTCCTTTTAGAGGGAGACAGAGATGAGGATGGGCTGGGTGTAGATACGTTTCTAGTTTGAGGACTAGAAACTCAGAAAAGGAGCCTAGACTACCTCTTGTTTTTACTTTGAAGTAGGAGGTAAAATCTTGCCAAGAAGGGGGTTGAAGTGAGAGTTGGGTCTGGGACTTGATGAGTTAGGATGGTTGTTTCAGGGAACAAACTGGGAACCAGTGAAGGGTTTGCTGAGCTACCCTGTGGGCCTGATGGAGGTGGAAGTGGTACGCGTTCATGTGGTTATATGATCAGTTTTTCCTCTGCATGGCTTTGTTTTCTCTGTATTGGGGTGCAGAAGGAAAATGGTTAGATTGATCCTGGATCGGATTGTCAGACCAGGCACAGAGAATTGAGATGATAAAATAACAGAAGTGATGGGCCCAGGGAATTCAGTCTAGATAGGAAAAGAAATGAGAAAAGCGACCTGATAGACTAGATAGCAGGAGGAGTCAGGGGACCTGAGGTCTCAGTGACATTAAAGGTTGGGTGTAGTGGCAGTAAGGGAGAGCAAACTCTAGAAGGATAGGAAGTGGTGTATGTCGAAATTTAAAAACAGAAAAACCTCGTTCTGAAGGTGGTGCAGAAGATCTGTGAGAAGGCTAAAATTGCCTCCTAGACCTGTGATAGGTGTGGAAGAAAGAGAAAATTCTGCTTAATAATTGGTCAAGGAAATAATTTCTTTGGGAAGATCAGGCTTTGATGAGGATAAGGGGTGGAAAGTTATA
>NW_017731716.1:1600288-1605418 GCF_001890085.2 Hipposideros armiger
TTTTAATTTTGTGTTTGTTTTGTAGTGCAAACAATGTTAATGGTATACACATATAATTTATATGTAAGTAAATATTCGTACATTGGGGTTATTTACTCAAAGACTTCACTAACTGGGTATGTAGTCAAAACATTTGGAGATCACTAGATTAGATAGTATCTAAGATTTGTATGACATTTTACAGTTTACAAAATGCTTTTGCTAATGTGTTCTTTCTTGAACCTCATCAACAACCTTTTGACACAGGAAGGTACCATTATGCCCATTTTACAGAGGAGGAACTGAAGGTCAGAGTGTTTAAATGACTTGCCCAATGTCGCACAGTAGTTACTAGTGGCGCCTCAGTTCCAGCACAGATCTTGTACTGGATGGTGCACTTTCCATTTATTCCATTCATTGCTATTCTACTGGTCATTCTTCACGTTTTGACTTCCTGCTCTAATCTATTATTTATTTTTCAGAGTCATTAATTAGTTGCTTTTTGTATTTTTGTTTAGAGTTTTTAGTTGTAATCAAAGGGAGAGACTGTACACAGAAATTAAAAAAGGCTGGGAACAAAAGGATGGAAGCCAGTCAGAAAGGCAATATAATAATGATGAAAATACCAATTGCAGTAGATGGCCCAGAATGAATACATTTGATATGGAAAGCCATGCAAAGGAACCATAGAAATATAGTTCAGGCAGCTAGATCATTTTAATATTGGCATGAGGTCAGGCCAGAGATGAATGGTTGCCGAAAATATAGATAATGGCTATGCATGATGTATTATGTAGTTCTGTGCTATAGTAAAGGTTGCATTAATCAGCATACTGAATTAAGAATTGGGTTTATTTTGATCATTGTTTTAATTTTGATAATACTTCATATAACAAGTAGCTTATTTTGGTGGTTCTGTTAGTACATACAACAAAATGAACAAAATTGAAGAATTCTACATAAGAATGAAAAGTTAAAGGTTGCTTGTGTGCTAATCTATAGATAAACTTAGATTTAACATACTAAATTGAAAACGATTGGGTCAGAAGTAACTTAAAAGTATAGCATGGTTTCACACATCAATTTCTAAGGTATTGTCAGTGCCATAATCGAAGAAGAGATTTATTTAACAAATTAAAATCTGGTTTTAACAGGTTTTCATGAAAGTATGTTTTACCTACAGCTTCTGAGCTTTTTCACATTATAAATTCTGGGCATGGCTTGATCTTTTTTCAGCCTAGTGGCAACACATCTGGAAATACTGTGCATCACTAAAACTTTCATAGGACTTTTGCGTGCTTTGAAATACTGCATATTTGATTATAAAATTCTTCTAGTGTTCACTGGCATATTAAACTAAGATGGCACTGATGGGTATATTATTGTCTGTGTTAATAATCTACAGATGAAAGACTTCCTCAGTTCAAATGAATACAGTGCTGACCTCTAATTGCTCATCAGGCCAGTGATCTATTGTGCTCACGGGAGGAAAACCAAAATGGTGCAATTAAAGTTGGAACCAATATCTGAAGTAACCATATACCCTCTCTTTTTTTAGCACTAAATGGGAAGATTTTCTGAAAGGTTCAGGGGTTTAGAAGATGTTAGAGAACTATTTGGGGCTTACCACAGTTTAAAGAACCCTGCACTCTCAGTCAGATCACTTGGGTCTAGCACCAGACATGTTGTTGATGTACACTGTCAACAGGGGCAGGTCACTCCGCAAATGCGTACTGGTCCAGTTTGGCTTGGTCACAGATGTTGACCACATGTGTATTAGCATAAACAAACCAATGCTTTATTTAGCTTTAAAGATAGAGCTACAGTGGTGTAGCCAGATGACCAGGAAAGGCTTGTTAGCACTGCAGGAGGTGGTGGGCAGCCAAAGGGCTTCTCCTCAGTCAGCTGAGGAGGTGGTAAGTCAGTGTAGTTTGTCAAATCGGAGATGCTGGAGAAGCACTAAGGATCCCTTAGCCCTGAGGGAACAGCTCTCCTCGGGTTGCACAGCCACCTTTGTTTTCCTCCTAAGTGTGTAATAGTATCTACATTAACAAGAATGTGCAGGATGAAGAGATGTCGGTTTAACAAGATACTTATTAAACTCCTACTGAATGTAAGTAAATATTCTCTTAACCAATTTCACTTTAACCCACGCACTCGTCTTGTCAGTTCCTCTGTCAGTTGCGTCCCACTATGCCCATGGGATGCTCAGTGTTTGCAGCTGATAGGCTCCTCTCTAGTATGCCAGCATACTCTTGTCCCACTAGTTGAGTTGTGTGTTTACCAATAATTAGTTTTGCTTATTTCCAAAATTTTTATTACATTTGCGCATACCCAGTGACATTAAGACCAATTGTTGTTCCTGATCTCATTGAGTAAGGAGCCTTCCTTATATGTGATAGTTGAACATAGTCAACCTATTTGTTGAAATTGAACCTACTTAACTCCTTTGGAAAACTGGGAATTTTGCAGTCCGGCCATGCTCTCCGTATATATTCCTGTAAAAATCTCTCCTTTACCTGTGTTTTCCCATCTTGGAAGTAAGAATGATGATTCTTCTTTTATGTGTACAGAAGAAGGCAAAATTTAAACAAGATATGGCTATGAAAACACTGGAAATGTGCTATATATTGTAGATGCTGTAGTCTTATTTATAATGGGGAGTCTATGACTCACAGTTTAAGAAAATACTCATCTTTTCTCAGACTCAGGTTTTATGTACAAAGTCAGATAACTCGCTTGCTTTTCTTATTTGGCATTTTGAAACTGAGGAGTTTCCCAAACTCAAAATAAACTAAACTACACTGAAATCAATAAGCTTAAAGTAAAATGTAAGATGATGGATTAACCTCAGTGGTTTGGAAGATGTCGAAGATGTTAGAGAATTAGCATGTGTCAGGCCCTGTGGGGTGTGGCAGTTTAGAGAACCCTAGACTTGGAGTCAAAACCAGCTGGTCTGGAATCAGCTGGGCCTGTGACACTGCTTGTCTTGGTCCTCTGATCCTAGTTTGTTAATCATTGTTAGAATTCGTGGGGATTTATAAAAAAAAGTTATTGGACTAATAAAAAGTGTTACATTTAATTCACATAAAAACGCTAGCTGTTTTTAGTACTGACGGTTTCCATGGACATTAACTTCTTTAGTTACCACTTTTCATCTTGGAAAGTGAAATGACTGTCTTATGATTCTTTTTTTTTTTTTTTAATTTTTATTAAGCCACAATTTTGCTATTGAGTGCCTTGTGCTTTGAACTCATTGTATCTTGGGGGCTAATTAGCAAAGGGTGTGAGGAGGCTGTGGCTCTGCACAAAATATGGAACACTTCACGAATTTGTGTGTCATCTTTGCGCAGGGGCCATGCTAATCTTCTCTGTATTGTTCCAGTTTTAGTATATGTGCTGCCGAAGCGAGCACTGTCTTATGATTTTTAATTAAGTACCTGCGGATTAACCTTTAAGTGCTAATTAGCTCTTGGCCGCAGTGTTTAGTGTTGTGCATGCACACGCACATTCTTTGGGGTCAGGTGCACTTGAGTTTGAATCCTGGTTCTATCACATACTAGATGTATGGCCTTTGGAAAGTTACTTAAACCTCTGTTTTCTTAACTCTGTAAGAGCAGATAATATATTCTCATAGAAGTAATGAAGATAAAAAGAGAACATGTGTGAAGTGTATGGGCATATGGCATAGTAGACACTTAATAAAGGTTCCTTTTTTTGATGTGTCAATTTTAAAATTTCATTCTGTCACGGATAAAAAGAGGAAAACTTTTGTACATTACACACTTAATGTGGTAGGTCTGGAGATTATTTGCAAAAAAACCCCGAAAAACTAAGAGGGATATAGCATTTGCTGCTGTGAGAGTCTATCATTTCTAAAGTTAGTTCATTCATTTCTTAAGTGCCAACTGGTATTGCTAGATCTTTAGAATTTGAACATTTAATTTTATATTGCCTTGGGTACTGACTTTGACGGCCAGCAAATGGAGGGAGAGGAACCAGATGAAAGCTGTAGAAAGAATAAAGTTTATTGTGGTCACCCTGGCCCAAGTAACCTTCTTTCCAAAATAAGTCTAAGTAACATACCACTTTTACTATACAGAGATGGGGCTGGGGGTGGGGGGGGNGAGGGCAGTGTCACTGGCCCTCATATGTGGGATCCGAACCGCGGCCCTCTGGCATCCCAAGCCAGTTCTTAACCAACATGCCACTCGGCCAGCCCGGGGCTAGAATACTTTTAATAAAAATGTTAAAAGGGTAAATTTTCTATGTAGCTTATAAGCTGATTAATATCAGGAAAAATAAAAATTTACCATATAAACTTTTATTTTTTTAAGATTTTTATTGGGGAGTTAGGGGAGGGAAACAGCCAAGTTGTTGTCCAGTCCAGTCGCCGTCTAGCCACCTGTCAGCAGCTCGCTGCAGCTCAGCTTAAGGTCCCATGTTCAATCTTAGTTGTGGGTGGGCATAGCCAGCATCCCATGTGGGAGTCGAACCTGCAATCTTGTTGTTAGGAGCACGTGCTTTCACCAACTGAGCCATCCTGCCACCTGTTGGCAGCTCAGTGGCAGCTCAGCTCAGGCGCAGCTCACTGCCCATGTGGGAATCGAACCGGCGACCCTGTTACTCAGAGCTCATGCTCTTAAACAACTGAGCCACTCGGCCAGCCCCTACCATATGAATTTTGATAAGAATTTTTGCATAATTGGTAGATGGGATAGAATAGTATCCTGACTAGTTCAGCTAAGCTGTGACCATTTTTCCCATTTGGAGCTACAAGTTTTTGTAAGGTTTTTTTTTCAGCTGCATCAGCCCTTATAACCAAGTATCAAAATAAACTAGACCTAGAACCAAATCTTGGAATTGCCAAGTCAATAAAACTTATTCAGTCACCTTTCACTTGTTATTACTTTTAGTAAAAGCAAGAGTTTTATACCTTTAATAAATAAACACAGTTATTTAAAATATAAATCTTTGGGCTGGCCGAGTGGCACGTTGGTTAAGAACTGTCTTGGGATGCCAGAGGGCACCGGTTCGGATCCCACATATGAGGGCCAGTGACACTGCCCTCTGCAGCTAAGATGGTGAATGGCAGCTCGACCTGGGGCTGGGCTGCCGTGGGTCGCCGGCGATGGTGTAGGCTGCAGTCCC
>NW_017731716.1:1608838-1628850 GCF_001890085.2 Hipposideros armiger
TGCCGCTTCCCAGAAGCCTCCATAATTACTTGCTCTATGAAGACGTTTTGCGGATGAACGAAGTTCCGGATCTGGCAGTTATTCAAGATGGAGATATCAGCAAATCTTCTTAACACAGCTCATGCCTTACTCTGAAAACCACCAAGACAGAGAGCCATGGAGTGCAGAGTCTTCATGATTTTACTGTCAGAAATGATGATTTTTGTTTCAATTTTAGGTTTTTGATGAGGCAGTAGTTTGATGCAAATGTTTATAACTGGGTAAAAAAAAAAGTATTGTAAACTTCACTTATGTTACTTTATTGCAGTTTTATCACCAGTACATTTGGTGTTGTAATATTCATTTACCTATGATGTAATATTATCTATGTTGTAATATTCATTTCTGCTTTATTCTGATAATGCACTGTGGTGCTGCTTGTAGTGCTAAACATGGCGTATTTCCACCTGCGATTCTGTGTTTTTCTACGGCTAGGCGCTTAGAATGGAATGCATGAAACTTCACTGGAAGTGCACACACAGTGGGGTTGAAAGCTGTTATTTTATTTGAGGTTGAATATCTCTTATGTCTTTAAAAGCATTATTTTATATTCCATTCTCATCTCTTCATTCAGTCACTTTTATGAAGAATTGATATTTATTGGCTTTTCACAGGTAAACTCAGGGGAGAATTTTTTAAAAAAGAATATAGAAAATGAGTTATTTTGCTGCCTTTTTTTTGTTTCCCCTCCAGTTCCTTGATACTCACTTTGGCTATAAAAGACTCCATTTCTGCAAAGGCAAGAACAGACCTAACCTCAAAGGTATGCTTAGGTGAAAAAAAGCTAGGTTGTTATTGAGATAAATGAACACTTTGCCTCATTTAGAATACTAATCAGGAGACTGTGAGGGGCGTTTCTGTAGTACCATCTTAAAAGAAAGAAAGGCATGTATTCCTGAGTCACTTAGTATCAAATAAAAACATGCAAGCTCCATTCGGCCTCCAAATCAGAGGGCAGATTTGATCCTATGAAGCAATGATTGCCAGTTCTATTAATTTTATAGTGTTTTTTCTTTTTATTATCTAGAGAAGTTACCAAATAGTCCATGAAATTTTTAGACCTTAGAGTCCTAGGTTAATGAGACACCGCCTCATAGATTTTATAATTGCTTGATCTGAATCTAGAGTCACAGAGGACTAAACACTGGATCACGTGAGCTATGATAAGAGGCTGTGGGGACCAGCCTTGAGGGAAAGGTTATGAAACATTGTCATATACAACTAGAGATAGGGTACAAAGGAGGGCAAGTCTTCTCTCCTGTTGGGTTCCTGTGGCTTAAAATAGATGGGAATGGGACAGCCAGGTCCATCTCTGATAGGCCTTTGCTGTTTGATAAAAAAGCAAGTGATGAAGGCAGACCAAATGATGGAGGCATTATTGAGGTCCAGAGGACCAATGATGGGGGCATTATTTAGGTCCAGACTGACCTCTGCACAGATCAGAGTTATAGTTGCTGCCTGTGGGATGGAGATAAAGTTTGGATGTGGATATACAGGCAGAAATAAGTGTAAATATGGAAAACCAGGTGGAAATTCTAATACTTAATAAAAAATTTCAAGAATGTATGTGCGATATAGTATTTTTAAAATGTTGTCCTAATCTTTTTTTTTTTCCAAACCGTAAGTCTCTGATTTTTAACATAACCAGTTTTTTGTTAGGGCAAATATACATAGAATGTTTACATGTGAGGGTGACTCTTTTCATTTGTTTTTGTTCATGTTCATATATGTCATAAAAATTCAGTTAACCTTAACTTATCATTGAGCTCTTGTTCTTAAAAATCTGAAAATATTTCAGAAACATTTAAAAGCCCTTGGTATTTAAAAGAAATTATTTTACTTAACTGTGTATAATGTATCTTTCTTTTAGACTATTTTATAATAAAATATTTATGATTTTTATGACCTAGAGCAAGGACTCAGTGAGATGAGTTATAGCTACAGCTTCTGATCAAAACGATACATCTAGTTAGTGTGAACCTTAAGCCCGCCCTACGTGCACCATGGTGCTTTAGTACTCTGTTTAAAGTTACAGTGAGTCAATGAAGAACCCCATCCATTACGTAGCACTCTCATGGTGGTACGTATGACTAGAGCAGGCCATAAATCAGCCATAATAACAGTTGCCAAGAGTTCATCCTTCCTTGATCTGATATTATCCTTTACTTATATTTCCTGCTGATTCTTCCTGTTACAAGATATCTTTCTGTAAAAATTTGATGTAATAGTGGTAACCTGAATGCATGTTGTTTCTTTAAATTTCCCTCTCACTTTTGCCAAGTAGCAGACGTCTTGATACGCAGCTTTCTGGTGGCTGTACTTCCCAGAGATCAACTATGACAGTGATAATCTTTGATAGGCAGCCTAAGTCTCATATTTATATCACATGACCAGTTGATGTCTCTAACTGTAAATCTGTTCTTCCCACCTAAGTCCATTTGTAAACATGTGTGAAAATTGTGATGTTTTATGGATCCTCAAATATTGTATCAGGTACAGTTTGCAGACATACGAGTATTTTTGATTGGTTACTCCCTAAAATTCTATAATTTTGTTGGTCCTCAAAAAGTTATAAATAATAACTAAGAAGAATGTACATAACTATATGTCTTCTCTGGAACAGTGGACTTAATAGTTACATTAGGTTGGGATATAGAAAGAAGTTGAGAAAATTCATCTAAAAGTTTGCCTTTCACTTTTATACTCCTCTGTAGTCTCAGAGGTATATTCCCCTAATTATATTTCTTGAATAGTCAGAGAGAGATTTGTTTGAAGAGGAACTAACTCTTGGCACAATTATTGACAGCAGGTGCCTAGTCTATTGTGGAAAGATTTTAAAAGGTGAAAAAGATTGAAGGACTAGTGAAGTTGCTAGTAATGTGTCCATTTTCTGTTTCATGATCAAGTGTTTTAGATCTAACAATTTGGGGGGATAACCAGGAAAACTGCGCTTTGCCTTCCCTCTGATTTCATGAGTTCATCCTCTATGTAAAGCAAGTGGAAGCTCATCCCACTGGCTTCATCCAAATACTCAATTTAAAAAGAATCTGTAAGCCAAAGGGATCTCAAAAGCTTTTCCTGTGAGCTGGGAACATAATAGCATCTCGGGTACTATTAATTCCCCTGAATATCCTGTCCTAGGGCACTTGCCTCCTTCGTTCTCTCTTACCCCAAGCAGCCAGCCGCATAACTAAGGTATGAAGACTAATGAGTAGATGAGAGCCTAAACCAAGAGATGCCATTACTCAGGGCTCTGTGTGACCTGAGCTGGAGTAGTCACCTGAAAGGTAATTGAAAGCATGTACCTGCATCAGTCAAGGAGTGCTGTGTTCTAATGTTGGCTCTGCATTTACACTTACACATTCTCCTAGAAGGCAGTGTTTATGACTTCAGGTAAATATGGCCCATGTTTGAGGGCTTAGAGACTATCATATCACGATAGTTTTACAAACACACTTGTTGTTTTTTTTTCTCTTTATCCTTTTGCATTTTTTAACAAAACATTTAAGGAAAATGTAATATGCCTATGTGCAACTGTTGAGATGTCTTGTTTGGCTTTCTTTCCTTGTTTTTCTCTTTGAAGTAAATTAGTGTGTTTATCCTCATCTGTATTTATTATTATTGCTATTAAATGACAGATTGGTTATTAAAACAATACCTTGCAGTAAGTAAGTAAACTGTTTTTTTGTTGAAGCCAATCAAAACCTGTGGTTTTAATGAGACAGCGAACTGTTTATGCTTAGCATTTTTGTCACACACAAGAAGAAAAATATATTGCCTTATTTGCAACAACTATACTGAGAGGAGACCAGTGTGAATTATATTTTTTATGGAAACATAGACTTTGGGCACAGATTTTAAGTACATATCTTCATTTGTTTTAGTGAATAAAACATTTAAATTTTAAATAAAGGACATTTATTAACCTGTCCCTATGCTAATAAAAATCTTTAAAACTTTTTCATGTAGCAGTAACAATAATAGCACATTTTAAGTCTCATTTTAAAAGAAAAAATATTTCAAAATTCAGGCAAAAAGGGAGGAAGGGAGATGGAGTGATAATCCTATCATCCAGTATTAATGTTAACCTGTATATTGAATAATTTATTAATATCTCAGGTTTTTAAAAAATGTGTTCACAAGTTTGAGGAGTGTATTTTTTTCATAGTTAAAATCAAGCCACTTTTACAGTTTTGTAGCCTGATCAAGCCTTTTCTTTATCACGTTAATGATACCTGTAGCCACACTCAAGCCACAAGTTATCACAAATTTTGAATTGGTAAGAATGAGAAATGAGGAGGGATCCTGGGTTGATCCTCCTCCACCCCCCACTCCCCTCCCCGGACATCTGCATAAAGCAAACAGCCCCTCCCTTTAGGAAAGAAGAGAATGAAGATGAGATCTTTGTTAACCTGTGCTAGTCACCTGCTCTCAGCCCAGAGTAGTCATGCGATTGCATATCCTTTGCATTACTCTATTACGACTGTGTGGCATGTATTTTTAATGAAGGAATTTAAAATACCATTATTGCTGTAAAGATTAGTGTCTGCATGATTTTTCTGTCTCTTGGCTTCTTTTCCATGCATAGCACTAATAGATGAAGCAGAACAGGTGGTAATTGCCATTGGCGCGGTGAGACTTGTGAATAGCATCTGTTTATGTCTCTTTTACCGTCCAATGGTTAGCATAACCTCTTCAGTGCTCTCCTATGTGTATGATAACAGTCTGTCATCAGTCATTATAAGGTGCTAATTTACACTTTTTCTAGCATAATGGAATAGGTGAAGAAGAAAGTCCATCTGGTGACTAAATATGACTATGATTGGAATCAAATAATTAAAAAGGTATAATACTTGTGAGGTTATTATGGAATATTGCATCAGATAATATGTCGAAGACAACCATTTCAAGCCAGAGCAGTTCCATAAATAGACATATTAGTAATGTTATAGTCTGGGTTTTGGTTTTAACATTTAAAAGTTGTTTACTGTTTTATACAGTAAAACACTCAAATTCTTCTGGTCTTCATCGTCCTTGTAATTGGTTTTCTTAAGTTTACTTTTAAATGTCACAGTGTGGTATTTATATGTGTTGACATAAGTACATGCTTTTAAAAAAACATTTTGTTATGGAAAAAATAGAGAATTGTATAATGAACTTTCATGTTCCCAGCACTCAGCGTATTTCCTTCTCCCCACCAGTTTCCCTTCTCCCATAGCCATTTTGAAGCAAATTCCAGACATATCATCTGTAAATATTTCAGAGCGTATCTCTAGAAGTTAAGGACTTTCTTTTAAAAGCATAACTATAATACCATCTTTACACGTCCCTTAAAAAAAATATCATGGCCGGCCGAATGGCTCAGTTGGTTAAGAGCTTGCTCAAGAGTGTGACCTCTGAGCAACAGGGTCGCTGGTTTGCTTCCCGGCCCGAGCTGAGCTGCTGCTGAGCTGCCAACAGATGGCAAGATGGCTCAGCTAAAAAAAAAAAAAAAATCAAATATCCAGTTGGTATTTACAGGGACTCAATTGCGCTATGACTTTTTAAGTGATTTGCTTAATCCAGATCTAAAAATATCACTGCGGCATGATTTTGTTTCTTTGAAATTTTTTGGTTGAAGATATTAGATTATTTTCCTACAGACCTTCCATAGTCTGGATTTTGCTAATTGTATCCGCATGCTGTCATTTAACACATTCTGTGTTTTTTCTTGTGTTAATTATATATTCCTGTGTAATAAAACTTATGTGTGCCTGAAAACTTAGCAGCTTAAAACAACAATTTACTGCACATAGTTTCTGTTGGTCAGGAATTCAGAAGTGGCTTACCTGAGTGGTTATGGCTCAGGGTCTGTCATGAGGTTGCATTCAAACTGTAAGCTGGGACTGTAGGGATCTAAAAGCTTGACTAGGGCTGAAGGATCCTCTCCAGGATGGCTCACTCACATGACTGTATCCTGGTGGCCTCGGTTCCTCACCATGCGGACCTCTCCAGACAGCTGCTTGAGGCTCCTCACATGTCAGCTGGCTACCCCCTGAGCAAGTGATCTTAGAGACAGAGCACGGTGGATGCTCCAGTGCCTTTTATGGTGTATTGTTGGAAGGCACTATCGTTTCCAACACATTCTGTTAGAAGCGCATCCCAAAGTACAGGCTATACTCAATCACGGAGAGAGAAATTAAGCTCCACCTTTTGAAGGGCGGTGTATCAAAGAATTCGTAGACTTCTTTTTAAGCCACCGCATTTTTATTTCCTGTAAATTGGTAGTCAGATGTAGACAAGTTTTCCTGGCTGCATAGTTTGTAGGGCCCCATGCAAAATAAAAATGGGGAACCCCTGTTCAAATTTCAAGATGGGGGCAGCAGAGTATTAAACCAAACATGGGGCTGTTCTGAGCACAGAGCTCTGTGACTATACAGATGATACCCATGAAACCAGCCCTGCGTGAAAAGGCCTGATCAGATTCAGACTTCAGACTTCTTTTTCTCATATACTGCTTCATCTCCCCTAGTGATGTTAGCAGCCAGTGATGATCATTAACTACATCTATTAGTTCATTATAGTTTTATTTAATAGCTGTAGTACTTTCAAAACGAAAACTTCCCTTAATTAACTATGCCTAGTATATATAGGAAAAATTATAAAATGTTTCATTCTTTTGGATAATGAATTGATTCTCTAATATCCTTGGTGGATGATCAATACCTTTTTTAGTATTAACAGATTTTTTATATGTTCTAACCCATTTTAGTCAAGACCCTTAGTGATATTCAAATTGTCCCATCTTTAGCTAGCATTTAATAGTCTGATAGCTTTTTTTTTGTTTTCTGGTAATAAGAGATTCCAGGTTTATCTTGTATTTTCTTTCCTCAGACCTGGAATCAGCCATTTTCCCAAAGAGCTTCTTTTACTTTTTTAGAAATGGTATTATATAGACTATATTACACATTACACACACACACACACACACACACACACACACACACACACACACACCTCGACATTAGGGGTTTTCACCTCTCCTGGTTTGACCATTGTTCAGTTAACAGCTAAGAAGTATATAGTAACTCTGTTCATATTGATAGTTTAAATTCAAGACTACACTTTTAAAATTCAACTTCATACCATTTCTTCCCTTCCTATATACATATATACACAAATGCTCTTTGTAAACAACAGAAACACAATGTCTTTCTCACATCTAACAATTCCTTAGTAATTGCCAAATATCCAATCAATGTTCAACTTTCCCTCATTTTCTCATAATTTTTTAAATAACTTGTTTGAACTAGAATCCAATTAAATTCCATATATCACAGTCAGTTAATGTGTCTTTTAATCTCAAAAAATCTATAGGTCTTTCCAACATTTTAAAGGGCCTACTTTGTACAAGGGCTACAAAGTTTGTAAAGGAAGATAGATAGCCTGAAATTACTTACTAGGAAAGAGATATGCATACACAATGACTATGGAACAAAGTATAATGTGATAGGAGTTGAATGAATAAATTATTGGGAGATTTGAGAAAAGGAAGAGAATACTCTTATGATCCTCAGGTCATGACTGTGGTGTTCAGAGAGGCCTATGCAGGACAAAAAAACAGAAATAAAGAATGGAAACCTCTACCAGGTCCCAAAGGACTTCACAGATAAGAGACTGGTGAGCCAAAGGAATAAAATACCTATTTTTGGGGTTTTTTCCATTTGCCTTAGAACAACTCCACTTGAGATTATTATTGCTCCTTGCAGCCAATTTGAGCTTTCATTCTCACAAGTCATTTGTTCTTCATCTGCAAAAGCTCCTAAAATAATTTACATCACAAACTCTCCAAATTACTGAGGAGTCCTTTAAAATTGAGATTTTTCTCTGGGAGAAATGGATGTGAGAGAGTTTATCATAGCTAGAGTAACCATAAATATTTTAAGTGTGATTGATTCAGACAGAGAGGGGGAAAACCTCAGCGGAAGGAATTTTTGCCCATTCAGTATCAGTGGTGCAATTTGGTAGGCAATACAAGATCAGAATCAAGCTTTATTGTTCCTGTTGGCAAAAAAAAAAATACAAATAATACTGGTCTTAGCAATCCTTCGACTATCTCTCCAGAATGCTTATAAATCTAAATGAGATGCTTTTAACTGGTTCAGAGGGCAATTTAGTCATTTTGTTCTATTTTAATCCCCCAAAGACCCACTGCAAGAAATAGGGGATATTTATGACCTGTGACTAATACCTAGTAATGATGATGGACAATGACTTTTGTCATTTAAGAGCTACTTGAGGAAGAACAAAGACCTTCAGTGATCAATAGGGCATTTAAAAAATCTAATAAACTGCTATTACTGCTTTAGTAATAAAAATGTAATGGCTTATTAGACATAAAAATTGCATGAAATTTATTTAAAGACAATTTTGGGGACAGAATGGGAGATTTACACATGTAATTATCCTGTTGATCAAGGTGAAAATGAATAACTTGCTTTTAGTAAAAAATGCAAGAGGGCATGCTTACATTATTCTTTTTATGTGTTATGAGCCTTAGGAAGATTTAGATGTTGGCCGTGGCTGCAATTTCAGAGCAGTTATTTATGGTGATAGTTTTTTTTTTGCATATTGTTCAAATAGATTGGCTTCCAAGGAGTTTGGAGAGGAGGAGATGGGTGCAGAACTCAAGAGCACTGAAAGTCAGACAACCATTTCTTGGCAAGCCTAATTAATAGCATATTATCTAGGTAATTTGAATAGTCAGAACTTCTTTCCAGGATCTGGGTCAGCCACACACTCGCTGGCTGGCACTTTAATTTTATCCACAGGGCAGAATTTTGCTGACTCATTAATTCATTTTTCTAATGTCATATCCACCATACCCCAAAAAAAAAAAAATTGAAATTGCCTAACTACCCAAAAGTTGCTATTTTCTTCTTTATAGACTATTCAATATAAATAACTGATATTTGAATTAGTTATCTATTGGTGCATAAACAAATTGCCACAAATTTCGTGCCTTAAAACAACACACATTTATTATCTCACAGTTTCTGTGGGTCTGGAGTCTGGCCATGGGTTAGCTGGGTCCTTTGCTTCAGAGTCTCATGAGTTTGCTATCAAAGTATCAGCGAGGGTTAGGGTCTCGATTTAATAGCATGACTGGAAATGGATTTGCTTCCAAGCTCATGTGGTTGTCAGCAAGATTTAGTTCCTTGCAGCCTGTTGGACCAAGGGCCTCAGCTTTTTGCTGGCTGTTGGCCAGAGGCCATTTTAAATTTTAGTTAGCTGTTGGCCAGAGGCCACACTCAGTTCCTTGCCACATGGGTCTCCCTAACATAACTTCTTGCTTCATCAAAGTGTGCAAGGCAAGAAGGCAATAGAGAGAGTCTACTAGCAAGACAAAAGCCACCATTATGTAACTTAATCACGAGAGGGCCAACTTTTGCCATCTTCTATTGTTCAGAAGCAGTCACAGGTCACATACACTAAATGGGAGGGGATTACACAGGTGTGATCACCAGGGGGCCAGAACAACTGGGGGCTATTTTAGAGTCTGTCTGCCACAATATTATTTTATTAATATGAAAAGATACGTTCTTTTAGAAAATGTAAGCAGTATGGATAAGGTTTTAAAAATCTTACAATCTTACCACCCAGAGATAAAAACCATTATTTCAGTACATATTTTCCCAGTCTCTTTTTCTATTTTATATATGATATAACAAAAATGGCCATATCTTGGCATACTCTTGTATGATTTTTCTCATTTAATTCCTTAGGCATTCGTGTTAGCTAGTAAAGCCACTTTAAATGGCAGCATAAATTTATCCTATGATTAAGCCATGGTTCTTTTAACCCGGAGGCTGGGAAACTTTTATGCAAAGAGAAAGATAGTAAATATTTTAGGACTGGGGACAATCCAGTTTGTTGCAACTACCCAACTCTGCTGATACAGGACAAAAACACCCATTGGTAATACGTCAATGAGTGGGTGTGGCTGTGTTCTAGTAAAACTTTATTTATGGACACTGAAACTTAAATTTCATATATTGTGTGTCATAAAATATTATTCTTTTGATGTATTTCAATCATGTAAAAATGTCAAAACTATTCTTAGCTCACAGGCTGGATGGAAAAAGGTGGTGGGTTGGATTTGGTCAGTGTGTCATAGTTTGGTTTATCCAACTATTTCTAGAAAGATATTCAGATAGTTCCCTATGTTTAGTATAATAAATGCCATGATTAGCATCTTGGTAGCTACATCTATGTGTCTATTTATGATTAACTACTGAGGACAAATACTTAGAAGTACGAGTATTGAACCAAAGGTTATGCATGCAAAACTTTATCCTTATTGGTAAATTATCCTCTACGAGGGGGGTGTCAAGTTTATACTTCTACCAAAGCATATGGATGTGCTTATTTTTTGTGTTCTCTCCTACACTGGGTATTATCTTTTTTGGAAACCATTGTTAATTTGATAGGTTAAAAATGTTGAAGATTTCCCTTTTCAAAACAGTTTATATTACATTTAACATTAACATTTAAAAAACTTCCTTCAAATCTGTGATTTCTTTTTTTCAACCTGTAGACCTAGGTGTCCTAAGATAAACTTGCCTAGCTGAAATGACATGCAAATATAGTCTGGCTGAAACCACTTGACTATTAAGAATTAATAATACTGTGCTAATGCTTTTTACAGGAGATTATTGATTAGAAGACTGACTGGTAAAGCCTCTGCCTATCTGAGCCATTGACATTATTATATCCCCAAAAAAGAGTAAGTTGGCAATATAGACATTTTGCAGTATTTAAATAGAGTTGGGGCGGCTGGTTAGCTCAGTTGGTTAGAGTGCAGTGCTCATAACTCCAAGGTTTCCGGTTCTATCCCCACATATGCCAAGGAGCTGCACCCTCCACAACTAGATTGAAACAACTACTTGACTTGGAGCTGATGGGTCCTGGAAAAAAATAGTTCCCCAATAAAAATTTAAAAAAATAAAGAGTTGATTATACCCAAGAAGGAAATATGCAAGTAGTTTTGGGCCATTCTGAGAAATGGACAAAATGGAAATGAAACAATTTACATCTGTGTCCATATCCATATTTATATTTATCTTTATCAGGGTTTGATTCTGTTTTCTTGTCAAAACTCAGATATGATAATGTCACTCCTATTATTAAAATCTTTTCTTATTCCTTTCTTGCTTTCTGAAACCAGGCTCCTTATTATGGTATTTAAGATTCTGTAAGATCTGCCCTTATCTTTTTAATCTCATATAATACTGCTTTTTCATAGGAAATCATAACAAAACAATAATAGCAAGAGTGTTTGTTAACCCTTAAACTATATACCAGATATTGGGGGAAATGTTTTGAGGTAGGTATTATTATTCTTACTATTTTAAAAATGGGAAACTAAGTTTAAAGAATGTAAGTAGGTTTTCCAAGATCAAACAGTAAGCAGCTTCTCCCTTCCGGGCTTCAAATACCCTAAAATATTAATTTATTCTTTGCTAGTGTGAGGTCCTCAGTTGGCTGCTCAATCTAACGCAGTCCAGCAGGGTCTCAGAGAAAAGATGTTTCCTCTCCTCCGATTTGGAGGAGTTTTAAGAGTGCCAATTACACCAGCACTCTGTTTATTTCAAATAATTGTAATGGAGATAGATGAACTTTGGAACAACATGTTAATTCTTCTCTTCTGGATACTTAGAGCATAGTAGAATCCCCAAGAAAGGAAATACAGCTCCTTCCAGAATATTCCATTGGATAATGAAATTCTTGAGCAGGTTGCTTTGAGTTGATGATCTATGGCAGTGTGTATATTTTACTTTTATACTCCATGGCAAAATATAACAATAATTCAGGGCATAAGGGATTGTCAACTATTATTACTTTTAATGAAATGTAAGTCTCATTGGAAAATGATGGGGAATTAACGACTTAAGCAATAAGCCAAAATCACTCCACACTATACAAAAGAAATGTCAGGAACATCTCCCTTCTCAATAACTTTTCTCCCTCTGGGTTAAAGGAAATGATTTGGAGGCTGAAGAAATGCCTGAGTTTATTAGGGAAAATAACGCGGCTATACCATGTGCTGGGAATCCTGAGTCCCTGCTGTTGTATATGAAGTGACTGTGCGCTCTGTTGAAGGTGCCAGTGCAGTGAGGTTCCCAGTGGCTATCGTTGGCATCTAAAGAACTATTCTTGGCTCATAAACCTGATGGCCCTTATTAGAAGGCCTTAATTTAAACAGCTCGTATAGCATTGCTGGCCCCTGTCTTCTCTTCCCACCTGCAGAGGACATTTCCTTAAAAGGAATTGCCCAAGGGGCCATATCACTTTCATTCATTTTCTCACACTGGATTCTACCCAAGCTGTCCATCAAGAGGCTCTATGTGAACAGTGTCTGAAATGCCACTTACCACTTAGTTCAGGAAAACCCGGCAAAAGAACTATGATCGTGTTTATTATTTTTGGCAACCAAACTATGCAAAAATATATGATTTATGCATTACTTTTTGTCACTAAGTATATAGAAGCAAAAAAGGTTTGTATCTCAAATTTTGCCCTCCCTCTTTTTCTAAGTCTATTTTTTAATTATAGTGGACATATTATATTAAGTTTCAGCTCTACCACATAGTGATTAGACACTTACATACCTTATGCAGTGATCACCGTGGTAAGTCTAGTAACCATCTGTCACTATACATAGTTACTATGGTATTATTGACTGTATTCCCCATGCTGTACATTACAGCCCCATGACTTGTTTTATAACTGGAAGTTTGTATTTCTTAATCCCCTTCCCTTTTCCCACCCATCCCCACCCACGCCTCTCTGGCAACCATCAATGTAGTCTCTGTATCTTTGAGTTTGTTTTTGTTTTGTTCATTTGTTTTGTGTTTTGGATTTCACATGTAAGTGAAATCATATGATATTTGTCTTTATCTGTCTGCTCATTTTACTTAGCATAATATCCTCTGGGTCCATCCATGTTGTCGCAAATGGCAAGATTTCATTCTCTTTTATGGCTGAGTAATATTCCGTTGTATATATGTACCACATCTTCATTCATCTGTTGACAGACACCTAGATGGCTTCTATATCTTGGGTATTATAAATAGTGCTGCAAAGAACATAGGGTTGTATATACCTTTTTGAATTAGCATTTTCGATATCTTCCAGTAAATACCAGAAGTGGAAATTCTGGGTCATATGGTAGTTCTATTTTTAATTTTTTAAGGAACCTCAATACTGTTTTCCACAGTGGCTGCACCAATTTACAATCCCATCAACAGTGTATGAGGTTTCCCTTTTCTCCACATCCTTACCAGCACTTGATTTATTGATAATAGCCTTTCTGACTCAATTGAGGTGGTATCTCATTGTGGTTTTTATTTGCATTTCTCTCATGATTAGTGGTGTTGAGCATCTTTTCATGTGTCTGTTGGTCATCTGTATGTCTTCTTTGGAGAAGTGTCTATTTAGGTCCTTTGCCCATTTTTAGATCAGGTTGTTTTTTTGGTGTTGAGTTGTATGAGTTCTTTATATATTTTGGAAATATCATTTGCAAATATCTTCTACCATTCAGTAGGTTGTTTTTCATTTTGTTGGTGATTTCTTTCACAGTGCAAAACCTTTTAGTTTGATGTACTCCCATTTGTTTGTTTTTGCTTTTGTTTCCTTTGCCCTAGGAGACATATCCAAAAAAATATTGCTAAAACCAATGTCAAAGGGTTTATTGCCTGTTTTCTTCTAGGAGTTTTGTGGTTTCAGGTCTTACATTTAAATCTTTAACCCATTTTGAGTTTATTTTTGTATATGGTATAAGAAAGTGGTTTAGTTTCATTTTTTTGCATGTAGCTTCCCAATTTTCTCAGCACCCTTTATTGAAGAGCCTGTCTTTATTCTAGCCTCCTTTGTCATAGATTAATTGACCATGTAAGTGGGGTGTATTTCTGGGCTCTCTATTCTGTTCCTTTGATCTATGTGTTTGTTTTGTGCCAGTGCCATGCTGTTTTGTTTATTATAGCTTTGTGGTATAGTTTGAAATCAGGGAGCATTATACCTCCCACTTTGTTTTCCTTTCTCAAGATTGCTTTGGCTATTGTCCTTTGTGGTCCATATACATTTTAGGATTATTTCCCACAGAACTAGAACAAGTCATCCCTCCCTCTTTTACTTCCATTTTGAGAGGAAAGTACTCTTGTCAGGTTTGTGACTTTCTTGGCTCCCTCCAGAGTTAAAGCTACTGGTACCTTGTAAAGAGAAAGGCACAGTAGCAGCCTTCTCAAAAGCAGGAGATTTTTCCAGGTGTGTCCCTCCCCATTGGATCTCATTTGGTTCTTGCATTCAGATACTTGGTCTCTATCCCTACCATCTTTGGATGATGACTCAGCTGGATGGTCTGCTTGGGTTTTGGTTTGGCTCTTTTTCCAAGTTGCTGCCTATCACTGTAGCCTCTGGGTAAGTGATAGACCTCCCGATGCCCACGTTCTTGGGTTCTGCCACCTGGCCCAGACCTCAGTCCATTTGGCTTCCACTTACCTGAAAAGATGACACTGAATTCAAGGTAATATTGAAGGTAAGGAGAGAGGAGGTGGTTGAGAGGGATATCAAGAAATAGTCATGAGGATGTAAAGTAAAGCATAGGGATTATAGTCAACAATACGGTTATAACTATGTACTCGAATTTACTGTTCATCTACTTGCATGATACTATTTTAAAACTGACTGTGTAGCACCATGAATTATTATTGGGTATAGTTAGGAGAGAAATGTTCTGTTTATACCAATGCTGTGTTAGTATATATTATATGAGGTATATTTTACAAAATTGATTAAATTATGCTTAATTCCAAAGTCACTTAATTTTTCATATTTAGTTTTATAATTTAATGTTTCAATATACCATATATATATATATATATATATATATATATATATATATATATACGCCCAATATACCTAATGGAAAAAGCTCAAATTAACCATTTGGGTTTTTTGTTTTATTAGTTAGACAATAAATTACACAATACTGAGTATGCTTTAATCTTGAATGATTCTGAAGGCATATTGTGAGCTTGCATAGCCTAAGGGAAGATCAAATGAGGCTGCATGTACATTGGAATGTAGGAGCATTTACTCAGATGTGAGTGGATTTATGGTAAATGTGGCATTGGATAGGCTGGGAAGTGAAAAGTACCTGGTAACAGGGAACTGCAATGAACAGCCTGCTGAATTTATCCAAAGTTTAACTTTATTTGGGGGTGGAAAGCATATGATCCCACCCAATTAGGGGAGAAAAGACAACTTGTGTAGAATCCTTATAATACAGAGGGTGCCAAAAAAATGTATACACATTTTAAGAAAGAAAACAAACTGTATTAAAATTGTAATACTCAAAATATACTGATAACAAAAGATAAATACAAGTCATGTGGATACATTTTTTTGGCACCCCATGTATAAGCAATATATATATATATATACGTATATATATATATATATATACATACATATATACGTATATATATATATATATATATAGCTCTTGGCCTTGTTGACAAAGTTCATAGGAGGCCCTTTAAAGGGCCAGGAGAGTATTAGCTGTTCATCAAGGGTTTCAATGTGCCAAAGAAATAATACAAAGGACCTAAGTAAGCAGGATGTGAAGAGCTTAAGTGTGAGGGTGGCAGGAGGAAGTGTCTGTTTGGGGAGTTGGATAGCCTGAAGGAAGGGCAGCTGCCAGAAGGGAGGGAGAAACTGCAAATTAATTTGTTGGCAAGAGGTAATCTTATTCTGGTCTGTGTGACGCAAACATTTTCACCTAGTGGTGTAGAGGCGAAGATGGAATTATGTCCAGAGACTGAAGTGCACCATTGTTTCTGAAGTTCATAGCCATGTTGGAAAGCAGCGTGGTGCGCGAGTGTTCTGGAGCCTTGGTCATTAAATGTTTTATTTAGAATGTGGCATGTTGAAAAGTGTGGGAACCCGAGATGAGGGGAGGCTGGTGGAAGCGTTTTGGGGAGCCTGCTGTTTCCTGCCCTCACAGCAAGCCTGGACTTCACAGTCAGAGGGGCCCAGATTCTAGTGCTGCCTCCGCTGCTCACTCGCTGTGGGGCTTAGGAAGTTCATCTAATGGCGATAAACGCTGTGGGGCTTAGGAAGTTCATCTAATGGCGATAAACGCGTGATAGGAAAAACAATGCCCAGCTGCTGCGCTTCACACCAAAGCTGCAGGCTGATTCCTGCTGGATTCGTGAACAGAAGCCAGAAAATGCCCTGTGATCTCCAGCAGCACACACCCCTCACCTCGTTTCTTTCCATTGACCTGGATAAGTGAGAGGTGAATGTAGACCAAAGAAACCAAGAAAACAGGTCCTGGGAGTTGATAGGCTGCCTTTCTTTGAATGCTTTATCCAAGCTTCTATTGTTCTCCCATGGGCCTGTCAGAAAAAGGGAAGGGGAAGTGTCCTCATTCCATTTAGTGTTTCATATTTGCCTAAGAGCCATTTTTTTTATCCCCCGCCCACCTCCCAATGCAGTAAAAAATGACCCTGTGTCCAGTACTCCTGTCTTACACAAACAATGCAGCAAAAGATAGGATTTTCCTGTCCAGTCTGTACTCTCAGCAAAAGGAACATCTTTTAAGGCCACACAGCTGATTAAGACCATCTGGGTTAATCTACTGAAAATTTCAATTTAAATATTTTGCTAGTACATTTCTTTTTTTTAAAGATTTTCATTGGGGAATTGGGGAGATGGGAACAGCACTGGGGAATTGGGGGAAGGGGAACAGACAAGTTGCTGTCACTTTGTTCTTCAGTCTAGTTGTGGAGGATGTTGCTTCACTGGCCCAAGTTGGCACCATCATTGCGCTCTTCCCGGGTGAGGCAGATCAGTTGCCGGCTTCTGGATGGCCACTCACTGCAGCTGCTGGCCGCTCACGCTGGCTGCTGGCCACACACGGTAGCCCATGGCAACCCACTGCAGCAGGGGCCGCAGCCCACGCCGTCGCCAGTGACTCCCGGCAGCCCAGCTCCAGGCTGAGCTGTTGTTCAGCATCTTAGCTGTGGAGGGCAGTGTCACTGGCCCTCATATGTGGGATCCAAACCGGGGCCCTCTGGCGTCCCAAGCCAGCTCTTAACCATTGCGCCACTCAGCCGGCCCTGCTAGTACATATCTAATCATGTACTAGTATTTACTGATGCCATTAGATTTATACTGGCTATTTTATACCCTTTCCCCCCAAAATTAGTACTCTTATAAAATATACTGTATTTTCATAAAATGTTTTTTCCCTGTAAAACCACTTTAAAATATGTTTAAATGTAGGTATGTTGGAAATACTCGAATGTTTTCCCCATGGAGATTTTTTTTGTAAAGGTGATGTGTGTTATATATGCGTGCATCTGCTGTGCAGGTAAATAGGGTAACAGGGTAGACAAAGATCGGTGTTGGGAAAGGCAGTCTTGTGCACACAGTCTCAGCGCCCACTTGGTTGCATAAGACTGGGCCTTGGGCTTAGAACCTGAGAGCTGAGGAGTCCACCCAGACTCCTGGGCTTATTACCTTGTGTGGGAGCATCATTCCCTGTGTCATGCTCAGTGAATGCTCTTTTGTCTCTGCTTAAAGAGTGTGCATCATGTAAGTACCTGGCCACGCCCACTGCTATATCCGTCCTCTGTGGGGAGGGGACAAGGTCTTTCTACTGTGGCACAAGACAGGTGTGCAGAGGCAGATTGCCCTGCACTGGTCTCCAGGAGAGACCTGCTGACCATGAGGAACTGATGCCTCCTATTGAAGCTGTCCTGGAATTGGTGACCACAGCACAGGAAGCTGCTGGGCAGTCTGAGATGGAACTGGACGAGTACACGTGATTTATCAGAGGTTCGCTTGCTGGTGTGGACTGAATGTGTGCCCTCCCCCTGCCTCCCATTCATATGTTCAAGTCCTCATCCCCAATGTGATGGCATTTGGAGGTTGAGCTCTTGGGAGATAATTAGGTTTAGATAATGTCGTGAGGGTAGGGCCCCCACGATGGGGTTAGTGCCCTTATAAGAAAAGGAAGAAACCATTTCTCTCCCCCAGGTGAGGATACACAGCAAGAAGGCTAGGGAGAAAACCCTTACCAAGGCTTGCATCTGCCAGCACCTTGGTCTTGAACTTTCCAGCTTACAGAACTATGAGAAATAAATGTTGTTTCACCTACCCAAACTATGTATTTTGTTATAGCAGCCTGAGATAGACATACTCTCTGTTCTGCTACACTCTTCTCTGATTCCTGTGTGTGTGTGTGTGTGTGTGTGTGTGTGTGTACTGATAAAAATAAAATCTTTTATATGCCATTACCTTAAAATGATGCATTTGAACCACTGATTTATTTAATTCAATCAGTCATAAAGGGAAACTAGTGAGACACAGAGATATGAGGCTCTTCCTAACTAGCAAAGAAATGAAGGAATTTTCTATGGCATTTATAGACACTACGTTTTCCCATGACAACCAATTAGTATGTTTGAGATTAATGGTTACATGCCTCAAGAGATAACCTTAAACTTTTGAAGTCTTGATGTCTTAAGGGGACATATTACAAATAATCTAGCAAGGACACATTTCTTTTGGTTACAAAGTACTAAGTAGGATGGTTATAGAGCATGGAACAGGTATAAGTCTACCCCAGGGCCGACATCTGACAGGTGGTTTAGGATTCCTATCCTTGTGAATGTTCCCAGCCTTTGTCTTTGTCTAAAAAGCTCTTCTAATAGTGACACCACCAGAAATTTGTCTCCAAGCTGCACGTGTAACAACTACCACAGGTCTTAGCAACTGTTTTTTAAATGGTCCAGAGACTGAAGCAAGTTGCAAGAATTCAGGAAGCACTGTTTACATGGTTTTCATAACCTTGAACGTGTCACCTAATTCTTCATTCTTATTTGAAAAAGCGTCCTTTGACGATTTAATTACCATAAATTACATTGAGAAATGAAGCATTAGATAATGATGAAGCATATATATGTATGCATGTTTATTTTAGAACTCAGTCATATTTGGTCAGTGTTTCACAATGTGATTTGACAGTTTTCTCTGGGCCACTTCTTTTCTTCAATCTGAACAAAGCTTCATGCCAGGTTTCTAAAATTCTCATTTCCCCAAATTAAAGATTTTATAGCGTGTGCACCACTGTCCTGTAGTTGATTTGAAGGTTAAAAAGGTATGTATTTATTCTGAGTACGAAGAGATACTCTTCCACTATGTAATACAGGTCCTCTCATGCCCAGCTCCTCACCACAGAAGCATTTATTCCCCAATAATGTATTCTTTTGCCAAAATCCTTCATAGTTCTTCAATATTACAGGGCCCAAGCATGCTAACCTGCTGCCAGCTGAATATGACTTTTCACGCACAAATACTCTTGAGCTTCTCTTGATTTCCTATTTCTCTCCGGTTTTAACTCTGCACTAGTTGGACTGAGCTACTCACTGCTATCTACACGTGTGTTTGGCTCCTGTGGTCACCCCATTTCCCTTCGCTGGGACTTTGCCCTGCTCTCCTCTCCATGTGAGGCTTCCCGTGCTGCAAAACACAGCTCAAGGCTCCCCGACCTCGTTGCCTCCATGGCGGCCGCTCCTTGTTCTGCGTTCCTCCTCTTTCCTCCATCCATGCTCTGCCCATCTTTGTTTTGTTTCAAGAATAGATTGGAAGATCCATTATGGGTGCAACTCTGTTTTATACTTTGCATCTCCTCAATTTCTAAGTATTGCAAACCTATGTATGATGAGTTGGTAGGTGTTGTAGATAAACTACTTGATTCCACCCTTTAGTGTTGGAAATAATGTTTAATATTTACCTATTGGGACTATTTCAGGCAAATCATATAAGTAGGATTACTAAAGGATGACCAAAAGATAAGACAGATCAGATATTTAAATGGCTGTCTCTGGTGAAATTTATGTGTACATTTATATTTTGAAATGCTC
>NW_017731716.1:1630703-1632200 GCF_001890085.2 Hipposideros armiger
TTTAAACTGCATCTCTTCTCTTGCATACATATGAGCAAGAGGCCTGACTCCGCTGAGTGTAGCGAGTCTAGAATGAAGGGATGCTTCCCAAAGCTCGGGCTCTGTGCCATGTGAACCATTAAGGAATTTGGCACTTGGGATTTTGTCCTCTGGCTATGTTGAGTCAGGTGTCTCCAGCAGGGTCGCCCAAGGAAGCTCTGTGTGGACTCTGACTCCACTGTCTCTGTTTTTCTTTATCGGAAACAGCCTAGATTTCCCAGCCTTCTTTCTGTGAGAAACATGTCTTCCCCTTTTCTAAAGGATGCTAACAGGGCGTCATTGTAGATGCTAAGCATGTAAATGATAACACGACATGGTTCCTGCATTCAAAAGGAGCTTGCAATTTAATTAGGAGATAAGACAGGTACATGAGAAGCTGACCAGCAGGATAGTCTGTAGTGAGTGGCACGATGACAAAGCTGATGCCCCTGGGACAAAGAGATCACTTTATGTTGGTAGGAGTGTATGGAGAAGGCCCCTTAGCCATGGTACTTTGGGTAGCTTTTGATTTAGGGAATTTGATGAATGGTAAGAAAAAGAGAGGGCATCTTAAAAGGATCATGATGGGAATAGACATGGCTTGTTACATAATAGTGGGGTACCAGTTTGAGAAGCACAGGAGGTTTGTACCAGGGATATGTTTGGGTTTTGGGGCCAGGTTATGGAGGCCTTGAATGCTGGAGTGAGATATCTGGGATCAAGGCAGTGGGGGTGCTTTGAAGGCTTCTGAGAGGGGAGAACATATGACCTAAAAGGTATTTGGAAAGCAAGGTTAGTGGCAGGGTTTGCAGTTAGTTGGTGAAGGAGGAATTCCAGGTGAAGATCTAAGGTTGTAGGCCGTTCACTTATTTATAGGATACGAAAGATGAACACCACAGGTAGGGAAAGTCAATGTTTGTTTTTTCCTTATGAATTCCAGTGATATGCCCCATTTTCTCAAACTCTGAAATGAGGAGCTACTTCGAGTAGCAGGTGCATGGTCTTACCGCGTTTTTCCTGAGATATAAATGTCAGGATAGCATTTGTGGCAGAAACTTGGACAATGTTATTTTAGAATGGGTTATAATTGCCCTATGGTTCTGCGCTCATTGCTGTGGCATGATGGAACCTACCTCATGGAGCTCACAGTCCAGTGAGCCTTCCTCATCTCTGGCCAACTCATGTACCCACAAGATAACCTGGAGATCCCTAGACACTGGCTATTTGGGGTGTTGTTCCAAAGCTGCCAGGGCTCATAGGAAAACTGGGAAAATGGTACTAATGATGAAAATGTAGGCAACAGCTGCTAATCCGGGGACTGTGAACTTCCTGAGCGCATGAGTTCATTCACTGTGCACATTGATAGTGCATATGCAATAGTGAATACTCATTTTATATACTCATTGGTACAGGGCCTGGCACATAGTCAGTGCTTTAAAATGTTTGTTGAATGAATAAATGAATGTTGTTGAATACTCT
>NW_017731716.1:1634476-1637902 GCF_001890085.2 Hipposideros armiger
AACACTTGAATTTCTCTGTTTGCGTCCCATTGGCTTTTCAGCTCTGGTTTTATCATCAGTGCCTGGAGGTTATGATGCGGCTCTGGGAACCATTAGGTGTTAGGCTGCCTTTCTACTTATTTTTTTCCAAAGTTTAGAAAGCCCCTGGTATCAGACCTCGCTTATGCACTTGTTCGTGTTTTCTCAGTCTCGCCGTCTCTTGGTCCAGGTCGACAGGGCCCTGAGTGACTTCACCCAGGGACACCCGACAGCACCTTGCTTCCCGCCCAGGATCTCCTAGTTGAGCTTTGCGGCGGGCATCCACGCCCACTCCTACACAACCCACAAGTAAGTGGTGAGCTTTTCACAAATGGGCCTGGAAGCCCGTAGACAAAGTCTTCACTTTTCTCTCCACGTGGCATGATCCTGACATGCTGCTTACACAGCTTCTCAGGGATTCAGTCCTGCAAATCAAGCAAGCAGTCACACTTAGTGGAGGCCAGTACAATGATGCCTCAATATATTGGCTGTCAGTCTTTCCAAGCTCCACTCGCTGGTTCCCCTCTGCTGCCCTTTAGATTTGTCCTCTGATTAAACGCTAGCTGCAAGCCTTCTTGCTCAAGCTCCGCCTTCTCGGGGAACCCAGGCTAAGTGTGCTGTAGGAAGAAATAGCTTACATATCAAAGGAACAAAGAGAACCGGTGCAGGAGGAGACCCTGTGGGTGTTTTGATGGAGAGGAATATGCCGAATAGGAGCCTGAGGGAAACAGCCCCTGAGCCAGATTACTCAGCTGGTTGATGGCACTGAGGACCCCGTTGTTCATGGTAAGCGGTGGTCACCAAGGGTGGTCACCCTGGCATGCAGCGAGCGGCATTGCCGTTATCAGGCCTTTCCTGATAAGCACTTACCTGTGCTTTACTGGGATGCAGTGCAGGTGGAAGGTGAAGTCCCCAGTCATGTGGTGACGATGCTCATGGGGCATGGCAGCTATGGGGATGGTGGAGTGCTATTCTGTTAACTGCACTGTAAGTTTTGAACACAAATTTTCAAAGGACAATTAAAGGCTAGTACAATCAACTTCCAACCCCTGACATGCTCTGAAACCGGAAGGCCTCTTTGACTGCTCTCAGGGAGACTGTCATCTGCGGCTTCACGGAAGGCTTTGTTGAATTGCAAGGATCTGTTGTAGCCGGAAGGGTGGCAGAGCTGTAAAAGAGGCTGAATGAACAGCCCCAGCAGGTCTCATGTGTCAGAGTCCGGGCCCTGAGTAGGCACAATGGGACCCCGAAGCTTGGGATGAAGACATTTGGGAGATGCACTGGACAGTGGTAACCCCCAGACCCTCCGGGAGCCCCCTGGGTAGCAGAAACAGCCCCAGTCCTCTTGCTGGCCGACCGCGCAGTGGCCTCACCTAAGGCAGATCCTCAAAAGACGATGTTCTTTCTCAAGGTCTGCTCCTTCTACTCGTGTTACTGTCAAGCTGATAAATAAAATGAGGTCTCAGCACAGCATAACGGAAAGAANTTTGGATTTTATTTTAAGGGTGGTGACAAGCCTTTGAAAGGTCTGAGGCAGAGCAGTGATATGATCTGATTACATTTCAAGAGGATCTCTCAGCCTATTGTGGGAAAAATGAATTGGAAGGGGGGAGAGCAGAAGGAAAAAGGCCTGTCAGAAGTTGGTGCCATGGTGGCTTGGGCCAGGCTGTTGACAGGGAAAGGAGTGTATGGTTTTGAGATAAATTTGGAGATGGAACCTTACAGAAGTTGGTGATGGATGGCGTGTGGCTGGCGAATCCCATGACTTTTCATCCATATGCATCCTTTCCCTCTAGGTTATTTTTGCTTTTACTAAAAGCTAAGTCTTTCAGATCTTAAAGAATAACAGCAGGCGGGTAGAAAAAAGAAATGCATTCATGGCTTTAAAAAGTATTGTATAGTTCTTGCTTAGAATTCTGAACACGGGGCTTTTGGCTGAAAGCAATAAAATTAAACATGCACATTGGGTGCATAGCTGGCCAGATTGTGGGATCATTTAGAAAAGTATATTGAAAAACGTTTCTGTCTCTTGAACCACTTCCGATTGTAATATAAGTTCTACCCGTCCAACTAATTTTATATGCACAGAAAGTGGTACAACTCCACAGGAAATATAAATTTTTCATTGAGTAGCAGCCTGTAACTGCTTTAAGTGTAATTACACATTTTTCATTTAAGATCAATTTCACAAAATCGTTTTTATGACCTAAGGCTGCCTTCTTAATAATTGGGTGCAGCTAATTTATTAAGGTTTGCATGTTTTGGTATCAGTGTCATTCTCGCCTGAGTTTAATAGAAACAGGCTCCATGTGGATGTGGGAAAGACTCTCTGGTTTCATATTTATTTCCTTTGTGTCAATCCAGTGAACCCCCTCTTTTGTTTCTCAGCATATACAGTTCTGTCAAGAGCCCATGATAACCCGTTCTTAAAACACCTCAGTAGACAAAAGAGAATATTTTCCATTTAATTTTAGGGAAGATGCCCCCTCAGAACATAATTAAATCTGATCTCTCTCACTTGAAGCAGCATGAATAATTCATGGAGTTTAGGCTTAGTCAGGTTCTAGGCTTCGGAAAATTTAGAGTTGATGTGTAAAGGTTAATTTTTTATTTATTTTTTACTATTAAAGGAAAAGATCTAATGGAGCTGTCCTTCTATGCCAAGATTCAGGTACTGTGGAGATTCCAGTAAACGCGTGTAGGGGTGCGGTCGGAGCTGTGCCACTTTATGCAGAGGGAAATGTACTTGTGTACACACTTAATTCAATATGCTTGTTTTAAACTGCATCTCTTCTCTTGCATACATATGAGCAAGAGGCCTGACTCCGCTGAGTGTAGCGAGTCTAGAATGAAGGGATGCTTCCCAAAGCTCGGGCTCTGTGCCATGTGAACCATTAAGGAATTTGGCACTTGGGATTTTGTCCTCTGGCTATGTTGAGTCAGGTGTCTCCAGCAGGGTCGCCCAAGGAAGCTCTGTGTGGACTCTGACTCCACTGTCTCTGTTTTTCTTTATCGGAAACAGCCTAGATTTCCCAGCCTTCTTTCTGTGAGAAACATGTCTTCCCCTTTTCTAAAGGATGCTAACAGGGCGTCATTGTAGATGCTAAGCATGTAAATGATAACACGACATGGTTCCTGCATTCAAAAGGAGCTTGCAATTTAATTAGGAGATAAGACAGGTACATGAGAAGCTGACCAGCAGGATAGTCTGTAGTGAGTGGCACGATGACAAAGCTGATGCCCCTGGGACAAAGAGATCACTTTATGTTGGTAGGAGTGTATGGAGAAGACCCCTTAGCCATGGTACTTTGGGTAGCTTTTGATTTAGGGAATTTGATGAATGGTAAGAAAAAGAGAGGGCATCTTAAAAGGATCATGATGGGAATAGACATGGCTTGTTACATAATA
>NW_017731716.1:1646467-1647507 GCF_001890085.2 Hipposideros armiger
CAGGGTCTGAGGACCATGACACAGAACTGTTTTCATCTCTATTTGATGGTAACCCTTGTGAAAAAGAGAGGGTTAGGTAAGAGAAGCAGTGAAATATAAAGGAATGCTCGGAATGATAAACACCAAATTCAGGTTTATGGTCACTCCTGGGTGACGAGGAGAGAGGAAATGAACATAGGGCCTTGAGTTTATTCTGAAGCTGGGTAGTGAGGGCACAAGCGTTCACTCTCTTATCCTTGATTACTCTGTTTTCTCTTGTATAATACTTTATCTTTTTCTAATGAGCAAATCTTTCATTGCTCAATGAGAAACATTTTTGATAAGGCTCAGGTTTTGGAGTGGACTCGAATTCAAATCCTTGTTCCTGTCTTTGCCAGCACGAGCAAATACCTTAAAACCTCTGAGCCTCAGTTTCCCCATCTATAAAGTGAAGATAGTAATTCCCTTTTCCACAGGGTTATTTTATGATCAAATGAGATAATACATATAGGTCAAGTAGATAGCTCAGTGTCTGGCACAGGCATTGAGCGTTCAATTAATATTATCCATGATAACTCTAGAAGGCTCTTGAGACATGCTTGTTAAATTTTAAATGAAATACTGTTAATTGTGTGGGGTGGGAGGAGAGGTAAATGGGAAGGGGAGTCAAAAGTACAAACTTTGAATTATAAGATAAATAAGGTCTGGGGACCCAATGTACAGCATGGTAACTATAGTTAGTAATACTGTATTGTATATTTGAAAGTTGCTAAGCGTACATCTTAAAAGTTCTTATCACAAGAAAAAAATATAACTATGTGAGGTGATGGATATGAACTGAATGTATTGTGTCAATCATTTCACAATATATACATATATCAAATCATTTTGTTGTATACCTTAAACTTATGCAATGTTATATTTTAATTATATCTCAACAAAACTGGAAAAAAAGATAATGTCAGCTGTGCATAGCAAATATATCGTCAGTTCCCTTCCTGCCGACCAGACCCCCACCCCCACCCCACTTCTGCCCTGCAGTCCATCCTGCATTTTGCATT
>NW_017731716.1:1651567-1652466 GCF_001890085.2 Hipposideros armiger
TACAATTCCAGGACCTTAACAAAACCACAACTAAGAGTAAGTATTTGTCCAATTATAATCACACCAAACTACATTACCAAACAGTATCTTTCTTACTGGTCATGATAACAACAGCAGCAATCTAAATACAAGTCTTTCAGCTCATATATATTCTCAGCATAGTAATTCAGAAGCAGATATGAGATCTTAATCCCTCACATGTTTAAATTTATTACACTGCAGGTAAATATTGTTTTTATTTTTTGTTCATAATACATGTCTTAACTGATAATATGAGCACTAATGTTATGTTGCTTTCAGTTTTGTTCATATATTGCATACATCAATTTAACACATGGCAGGATTTAGAATTATATATCTATAGTAAAATTTACCAGGTATTTAAATATTTAAACACAGGACTGTGAAAAGAATTTATTTTCAATTTCATTTATTTATATCTTCTCTTACATAAAAAGATGTAGAAATTCATCAGTTTTCAAACAATTCAGAATATAGCTTTTCAGATTTAAAAAAGATCATTCACTTATATGGATTTACAGAGAAGAATATCTGAATTTCTGTGAGCTACTCAAATAACAGTTTATTTAGTCACATCACATTTTAGTAAATATAACTATGCAAACTTGGTAGTAATTTAAAAAATTTCTAACAGTAGTGACTATTTTTCTGCCTAATAAAATCAAGGGATACCATTTCTAGTTGGGGACAGTCCAGTGTAAATACTGACATAACCATTTATTTCTAGACCATAAAAGGATACTCACACAAATTTATTGTCTGTGGCATGATATTCTTCTGTTTAGGAGTTTGAATTGTTCTAAGGAAAGGAATGAATTGTATGTCAAAGAAGTCTCTTGAAAAATTAGAAGCAGCATAATTGGTCAAAACTACAGAAA
>NW_017731716.1:1654876-1656074 GCF_001890085.2 Hipposideros armiger
AAAAAAAAAAAAAGCCTCAGACAGGTCCCTCGCCCCTTCTGCCATGTGAAAGCTCAGTGAGAAGATGCCTATGAGGATGTGGACCCTCAACAGACACTGAATCTGCTGGTGCCTTGACCTTGGACTTCCCAGCCTTTAGAACCATGAGAAATAAAGTTCTGTTGTTTACAAGCTATCCAGTTTATGGTATTTTTATTATAGCAGCCAGAAAGGACTAAGGCAGGGAGCTATTTTTCTCTTCAAGGCTGCTTTATATATCTACCCTGATCTACTTCTTATACATGATTATAGTTTCACTTTTAAGGGGCAATCTTATTTCTGTATGCAGTGGGTTGATTCTTAGATTGCATGAGTAAATTCATGGAGATATTGGTTTTCTTGGCTTTATGGATGCAAGCCCCAAAATTCAGAAAAAGGGTAGGGAAAAGAATATTGTCAACATCTGGAGGCACTTGCAAGCTCCCAGACCTGAGAGAGCTCATCCAAGTCTGGGAGAGTCCTACTCTGGTCAGCACAGCAGGGCTTGGAGCAAGTGGCATTAGTGATGCTCATTATTGAACAGATTTAATGACCACATTCAATTGTTGGCACAAGTGGATAATTGCCCTCGTGGGGTTCCTGGTCAGGTCATGCCCTTCATGTGTGCCTGACCAGTAGCTCTCAAAGTATGGAACTATTATGGGCTGAATTGTGTCACCCCGAAATTCATATTTTGAAGTCCCACCTAGTCCCTCAGAATGTCACTTTATTTAGAGGTAGGACCTTTAAAGAGGTGAGTAAGGTTACAATGAGATCATATGAAGGGGCCCTAATTTATGTGCCTGCATTTGGCAATAGGGTCTTCAAAGAGGTGATTCAGTTATACTTTGGCCCTGAGTGGGGCCCAAACACAACAGGAAGGGTGTCCTTATAAGATGAGGGAGGGACACCAGGGATGCAAACACACAGAGGAAAAGGCCATGTGAGGACACAGTGAGAGAGAAAGAGGCCTCAGGAGAAACCAAACCTGCCAACATCTTGATCTTGAGCTTCCAACCTCATGAACTGTAACAAAATAGATTTTAAGCCACCCAGTCTTTGGTACTCTGTAATGGCAGCCCGAGCAGACTAATGCAGCTTGCCTTCAACAGCAGGAGCAGTAGCACCTGGGAGTTGTGGGAAATGCCAGTTTTTGGGACCCACAAAATCAGAAACTCTG
>NW_017731716.1:1657194-1659066 GCF_001890085.2 Hipposideros armiger
GATTCAGTTGGTCTGGGGCAGGGTTCAAGAATTTGCATTTCTTTCCCCCCCCCCCGGCCCCCCCCCGCAGAGCTCTTCAAGGAGGTTGGTGTGGGGGAGGGCAAGGACTGGGTCTGTGCACCCCACTCCCTGCAGGCACCCTGCATGCATTGCTCTCCCTAGCACCTGGTTCCCTGCAGCTGGGCACAGAGATGGAAGGGCTGGCCTAGAAAGGGCTCTAGAAAGAGGCCCAGCCCCCTCACCGGCTCCGGCATGGAGCCCCCAGTGCTGAGTGCAGGTGTCTTCTCGCCTGTGGTGAGGGCTCTGAGGGGTACCTGGTGTGGTTGTCCCAGTTCTGGCTTCTGTTGTCCCAGTGGTGGCTGGTCAAGAATTTGCATTTCTCATGAGCTCCTGGAAGTGTGGTTGCTGCTGGTCTGGTGCTATAGACCAAATGTTTGTGTCCCCACTTCCCCAAATTCCTATGTTGAGATTCTAATCCCCAATGTGATGGCTATTATGAGGTAGGGGGTCTTTGAGAAGTGGGGGTCATGAGAACAGTGCCCTCATGAATGGGATTAGTGTCCTTATAAAAGAGATCCCAGAGAGCTTCCTTGCCCTTTACACCATATGCAGACACAGTGGAAAGATGGCAGCCCATGAATCAGAAAGCAGGTTTCGACCAGAGACTGAATCTGCTGGCACCTTGACCTTGGACTTCCCAGCCTCTAGAACTGTGAGAAGTCAATTTCTGTTGTTTCTAAGCCACCCAGTGTATGACATATACAGCAGCTTGAACAGACCAAGGCACCCAGGGCCTGTACTCTTAGGACTACTGATTTATAACATAGGCATTTCCTCCATTTTGTAAACGAGAAAATGGAGAGTCAGAGGTTAAATTAACAAAGGCAGTAAGTCAGGGCGCCAGGATTTAACCACAGGTTTGCCTAAGTCCAAAGCCTGTCCTCTTTGTTCTGTGCTTCACTTGTCCTTTAAGTGTGGTCCTGTGGATCCAGCACCACATTTCTCAGATACCCTGGCAGGGCCACCCATCCAGGGTGCTGCACAATTGGGTAACTAGTCCCTAGAGGCTTCACAAGGTGGCACGTGTCTGGGAGAATCAGAATCTGGCTCTCTGGGCTCCAAAATTCAGAAACTGGCATCTTGTTGGTATTCCTGAGTTGACTGGAGATTCCTGGGGAGATTTCTCTCATGACCAAAGGATTCAACAGGCTGATATATAAAATCAAGATGTCAGGTTAATAATTTACTATGAGAAATATAATTGCCTGGGGACCAGAAATTAATTCCTGGTTGGCCTTACCAGGCACGCTCTCCTTGGAGACATGTTATGTGCATGAGAAACCAAATTATCAGAAGGCTGCTTGGTGGCCCTGAGGCAAAGATAAGGGGCGGAATATGACACACATATTTTATGTCATCAGCTCTGCTGGCATGCCCCAGTGCATATGTCTCCAGAGAAGAGACATCACCAGGTGGGTTTGTATTCAAGTTGGACTGAAAAAGCACTTCACTGGTCCCTGGATGCTACTCAAATGGCCTAACACTAATGGTTGCTAGGAGTCCCTTTCCCCCTATACCACTTTTCCTTCTTTCAGACTCATGTTTTAAATGTCTAAATAGTTTCAATCTGATGAAAATCAAGACTTGTAGGTCTGAGAGTGCTATGGCCTGAAAGTCTGTGTCCTCCCCAAATTCATATGTTGAATCCCAACCCTCAAGGTGATGTAATTGGAATTTGGGGCTTTTGGAAGTTGACTAGGTCACAAGGTAGAGCTCTCTTGAATGGCATTAGTGCCATTATAAAAAAGCCTCAGGGGCCAGCCGAGTGGCTCAGTTGGTTAAGAGCTCGCTCAAGAGTTTGAGCTCTGAGCA
>NW_017731716.1:1660996-1678240 GCF_001890085.2 Hipposideros armiger
TGGAGGCTCCTCCAGGAGCCAGTTCATGATGGTGTTTCCATGCTTACTGCTTCCTCCTAAGGCTGGCTTGCTAGCAAGCACTTGATAATGCCTAGCTAGCGTGAAGGCCTCTTTTTTAGGGTGTTCCTCAGAAGCGCCCGTAGGGTGACAGCATGCACCAGTGCCCTTGATAAAAAAGACGTTACAGAGTGTTTCTATCAATTGCCTCTGGTCGATCATGGTTAAGAGTGTAGATCTTCCTCCAAAGAAGATAGTTTCTCAATTAGGGATGGATCAATGCAGGCATCTATATCCAAGCTGCGGTGAGGGTTCTTTTTCCTTCAGGGATATTTAAAAATGACCTCTTCCTGGGAGAAGACACTGACCAATATATATGCAACAGTTTCACTAATGCTCTTGGAATATGTGTTGTTCAGAAAAAGCTTTACCTTGTCAGTTCCCACTTGGGAGAACTTTTAAAGCTTGAATTTCAGAATGTTCATTCCAGTTTAGAAGTTCTGTAATTTGTTATGCTTCCCTTTATGCCTGGAACTGCATTTTTAATATCTAGGCAGATGGCGTGTAAGCACTCAGGAATTTTACACCCACATTTTGCTTGGTGTGCTGGTGTAGGGCATTTCTTCAGAGGAGATTGCCTTTGTTCTGATTATAGCATAACTATAAGATTTTCATCAACCGATTTAGAGGAATTTGGGTATATCCTGTCTGGGTTTGCATGTAAGCCGTAGTTTCCAGCTCTTATTCCTTGTAATTCGATGTGTATTTCTTTTTTTTTTGTCAACCAACTCTTGCTGTATTTTCTATAGCTACTTTGTTAAGGGGGAACAGACATTCTAAGTCTGTAAAGAATAAACTTAGGCCAAATCATGCTCAAGGTCTTTGGATGATAATGTGTTCTGAATAATGAAATAGAGGGTTATTTTTGTTTTGTTTTTTATCATAGAGAATAAGGTTGCCTGGTTTTAGGTCACATCTTTTGGATATGGCAATCTGACTTGGGACCCAGGTCCAAACTGGTCAACCAATGGATGAAGCAGATTAGAGTTTCTAAAGTTTCATAATTTTTCACAAAATTGAACAATTAACTACAATTAACTTTGCACACCCCCTGCTCTTATTATTAGCCCTTTAAAAGATGAATATTTATTAAATACTCATTTACCCAGCACTGGATTTGTATCTGTGAGGGATGCAAGACATGTAAAATATGTCTTTTGTCCTGAAGAAGCTTGAAAATCCAAATAAAGGGACAAAGCTAACACGCATGGGAAAATTTAATGCAAAACTATGTGCTCAAAGGAGAAGAAATTTTTCCCATCTCTTACTTTTTCGAGGACTGTTCCCTAGTGCACTCCAGGCTTTTCTCTCCCTTTTGTTCACTCTACCTCCATGGAGGGAAGGAGTGATCCATGCGATTGGTAAAACATGCCCCAGCTGGTCCCATCCGTCTTCCTCCCCTTGGAAGCTAGCTTGTTCACATGGAGCTGCCCTCAGTGCTTCTCTTCCAAGGTGTATGTCTCACCTGGGCACGTATCCATTTCTTACCCTGCCCCAGGGCTGCCTGAGACTGGGGACAAGTCTGCCTGAATAAATCTAGGGGTGAGTCTTAGCAAAACCACTTGGTAATAGAGTTGATATTTTGGCCTTCATATTTATTCTTTGTTTTAATTCTCAGTTTTTACAGGAACCAGGTTAGGAAGCGACCCATGCAACCTATGATACTGAAGCTCACACTCAAGGCGTGGGCTGTGAGTGGCTGGGGAAGGTATTCCCCATGTGGAGATTCACTGGCTTTGGATCCTGAAGAATGACTAGGACTTGGAAAATGGAAAGAAGGTAAGAGCCTTTTTAGCTTCATTTGCAGTCTCTTTCATTTGTAGACTAATGTTGTGGAGAGAAATAATGATGATTTTTTTTGTTTGTTTCATTGCAGGTAAATTCATGGTGCGAGGAAAAGAATTTTCAAGAACATCACAAAGAAAAAGAAATTGAGAAGAGAGTTCCAGATTTTCGTAATTTCCAGGTTCGTGGATAGAATCAAGACTGTTTATGACTGGCCTAACCGCAAAGCGTTCTCCAAAGTGTCACTTGTCCAAACCCACTAGTCAAACTTATCCACGTCCATGGAGAAATGGGTCAGTCTGCCAGAGACACGGATGTCTTCAAGTCCTACCAGGCGAGAGCAGGAGGGACAGGGTGCTGCCTCCTGCAGACACTCGGCATCTCCAGGGCTCCACACTTCTTCAGGGTCTTTACTACCAAACATGGAGCACAGCCTGCTGAGGGCGTGTTGGAAGGCGGCTCCTCACCTGCCATGTGATTGTAGGGAAATCAACTAAGTGCTCTGGATTTTACTCCTGTCGGTGGGTCAGTTGGTCTGTCTTGATTTGGGATAAGTGCATGGCCAGCCCCTGGACAGAGTGTTTGCTAGAACATCTGAGTTAACCAACAAGTTCCTGGAGCCCTATAAAACCTTGTGGATTTGAACACAAACGAATAGAAAAGGTCTATTATCTCCAAATTAGCCCTCCTGCTGTGTTTTCAAATGGACCTGAGATTCCCATTTACATGCGGCTAGGCGAGCTTATTTGAAATCTGAGCTGATTGCAAAAGGATTGATTTCCAGCAAACGTGGCAAAATGACCAAGAGGGATTCAGGACAGCAAAGGACATTCATTGCCTGAATGAAATGAAAGATTCCTTAGTATGTCATCACCATTCCTGTTTCCTCCTTGTCCTCCACGCTCCAAATCTCCCCGCCTTCCCTGCGCTGGCAAATGACCCAATGTTGGAAGAGGAAAGTTGGAGTCCTGCTGTGTTTATTTTGTTTATATGTTCTGGATTTAGAGTTAAAACCTTCCAGTAGATGAACTGTATCCAGGGCTTTTTCATTTCATAGTGTGAAATGTGTTGTTATGCATAGTTCATGCTATTAAAAAAATGAAACGTGTGAACCTCAATTAAAATGCATAGTGTGGATCCCTCAGAGGGGGCTTCTGAAACCCCCGGGCATGAAATGTTGCCTGGATTTCTTGTTAACCAGAAAATTATTTTAGCAAGCGACCCTCTCTAGCCTCCGGAAGGAGCCTCTGAAGCTGTAGGGTGGGTGCTCGATGTTGTGTACATTTATGCCAGGATCTCTACATTGCCATCTGTCTCAAGCTTTGCCAGAAGCTACCCGTGGTTTAAAAGGCTGAGAAGGTCTGGACAGCAAGGGGGAAAAAATGTGGAAATACAATATTTGTAATTTTTTCATTAATTCTCCTTTTGACACATGGTGTGATGTGTCCAGCTTTCTTTCTCAGGTTTCATGCTGTAAGGAAACTTCCATGATTTTTTGTTTTGTTTTTGAAGACAAAACCAGCTTCCTGTGCTGGACACAGTCAAAATATGGTGCCTAGGGATATAGTCATCTGGCAATATATTGGAGGTATTTGTGGCTAGTGAGCTAGATAGAGAAGCGAATCGCTGGGTGAACAGCTCTCCACGAGAGGAGTCTGAAATTGTTCACGAACGCTTAGTTCGTCTATAGCCAAAGGGAATAAGAGAACTGAAGTAGTCATTATCAGTAGAGTTCAGAGAAATCCTCTCTTAGGCTACATTTCCCATAATTGTTTCAATGCACCGGTACTAATACTGAAACCTGCCCCTTCTGTCTTCTGCAACTGCCATCTAAAGAAACAGCTTTGGGAATCAGATTTTAAATTGTGGCTATTCAATGAACTGTGGACCACTAAGGCCTTAGCGAGGTATGTGAAGGGGAAATGGAAATTGCCCAGGTGAATGAAAATATCACAGTAAATCTGTTGTGTGTGTGTGTGTGTTTTCAGCCTTATAAAGCAAAGCCTAACGCATGCAATATAATCCGAAAAAATAAAGTAGTGAGTCTAAATGGTAATTGGCCAGCAGTTCTGAAAGATCAAACCTGGGCCAGCTACTTTGTTATTTGCTGTGTGACCTTGGCCAACTCAACTCCTTTCTGTTTCCTGATTTCAAAAATGAAGAGTAATGAGTAACCGTAACCTATGATGTAACTCACCAAGCCCAGGCCTGGGCACATTGGGAGGTTCACTATTTCTACCTTTTCATTTCCTTCCCTTTTCCTGTCCTTATTTTATGTTCTTTTTCGTATGACAAGGTTAAACGGTAGAAGTAATAAGGTAACATCAGAAATCATGCTTTCCTGTTCATTTAAAAGCAAAAATCTCAATGCAAAAAAAAGATTTTCTTTGATGATACCAAGTAAATAAATTGTTCAATTATGGAGCCTCATCACTATAAAGATTATTTCTCTTTTTGCATGGTTGCAAGATTTCAAGATGTCTTGGTCTGACTTATTAAACCTTGCCTATCCTTCTGCGTTTCCTCTACAACATTCCTTAGTAGCCTCTTGGGTCCTTCATCAGTAAATGCTTACAGAGTATCCAGTTGGTTACCAGTAGAGGTAGCTTTAGGCTCTTGGGAAGCGTTGGGCGTTAGGAAATGGGGAGACTATGTCTTGGGGCTCCCTCTACCTCTGACTGGCTGTGATTTCTTGGGCACGCTCAAGTAAAAAAAAATGAGTGTAAAAGCATTTGTCATGGATGAGCCCTCCTCCCCCTTGTCTCTTTTTTTGCACTCTCTCCTTCTGGATGGAGACAGTATGAGCCTGTGTCCTTGAAGGGCTTCCCATTTTTAGCTTGGTGATAGCAGGAGAGTAGTATTTCATGAGTCCTTGAAAGGCAAGTGCATAGGCCAAGGGTCCCAGGCCTATGGGATGGGTAAGTAAATGAATGGAGATGAGAGCCCAAGAAGATCAGGAATGGTGGAGACTGGTGAGTTGGAAAGCACAGCCCACGTAACCTTTGCTTGAAATTCTTCTAAACTTGTTTCAATGTAAACCTATAAAAAATAGCATCTGTGGCTGGATTTGGCCTCAAGTTGCTACCTGACAGATTCTAGTATGGACAGTGGGTTGGAGACTCAGGCAAATCCGAGAAAGGTACTGATTGACCTCTTCTCGGTGCTATTCTTTTCAGAAGTAGTGGGCCCTAGTCTGAGTTGTAGGGGTTTTTTTTTTCTTTCTGTTTTTTAAAGGATTTGGCCTCATTAGAGCCTCTCATCCTGGAGAATCAGCAGAATTTTAGCTGCGGAAATTTCCCTGAGTCAGCCTGGGATGCTGATGTGCTCCTCGTTACACCTTCGGTTTGTTTTGCAGTTCAGAATTGGGTTTCCCTGCTGTGGCTGATGCAGTTGGCTTTGGTTAGAGTGCAATAAATTCAAATAAACATTTATGAGTGTAAGTAATCATATTTTATGCAAACAAATTATTCTTCCTAAAAGTTACTTTTTAAAAATGCATGCTGTTTCTTTTCTCAGTCAGCATCTCAAGCTAATAAAAGTTATTGTATCATCAAAATTCCCTTTATGACTGTTTATTGTTCCATTTATGTTAAATTTAGGAGATTGTTCTCCATTTTGTTTCTCCCCTCCCCCATTAAAATTTTATACTCTTGCCACTAGTATAGAAAATTATGATTAGTTCACGTGTTGCATAATTATGGCAAAAAACCTAAAGGTAGCTACTTCCGAGAGAGGACAGTATCCATTAAAACTTGTGTGTAGATTCCAGATCCAAGGAAACACATGAATTACTAGCTCATTAAAATTGGAGTTTAATATTAAAGAGCTTTGTGACACAAAGTGTCTTCCTGGTCAAACGATATCTTTTCCTGACCCACTTTAGGTATCCATTTTGCTTCCTTACCAAGGAATGCCTGTGTGCTGCTGAGGAGTTTTTGCAGAGTTTTTGCAGGAGATTATTCCTCTGTTCCCTCCTCGCCCAGTGAAGGAAGAACATAACAAAACTCACACTTGTCACCTGATGTACTTATTAAGTATGTGCATTTGAACGCAGGAAGTTGCCTCTGGGGAAGAGAGTGGGAGGTGCTTTCAGTTCTAAGAGAGTCTAGAGGAGAAATTAGGAAGAGAAAGTTTTGGGAATGAGGATTGGTGGAGAAAGGGGGCCAGTCATTGCAGGGCACAACTCTTCTGAAGTGTTTTGCTGGGAGGGACCCTAAGCAGATAATCTGCATTTATAATTGTCCTCAGTGGGCGGCCCATTCTGTGCTACATACGGTGTTCTCTAAGGAGTGTGCAATCTGCTGTGGGAAATATGCAAAGCCATCTGATCCCACAGGCTGAACCAGGTTCCCTGGACATTGCAGTGGTGTAGAAGGCTCTTGCTGAGGGGGCAGTCCATCTGCAAAGCAACCCTCTGAAACCCACCTGAGTTTAGCTCGCATTCTGCATGAGGGAGTATCCAGTCAGGTTACTTCTTGGTGATAGAACGTAACTCTGTAGAGTCTTTGCTGCTTGTTCTCTGATAGGTTCTAAAGATGATGGCATTTGATGGGGCAAAACCTTGTACACAGAATAAACACCTGCATGCCATCCCTCTAAAGCTTGAGATGGAGAAGATGATGTTGAACACGAATCACATACCAACTTGTGCCAGACGATACAAGTCTCAATCCTGTTTGGCCACTTCCTAGTGTGACTTTGGCCAGATTACTTAATCTTTCCGCACTTTGGTTCCTCATCTACAGAATAGGGTTAATGATACCTAATTCTTGGGGTTATTGTGGGAATAAGAGGACGCATATAAAATATCCATCATAGTACTTGGAATAAAATAGGTACTCAGAAAATAGTGGCTCTATTACTTTTATTATGGTGATTTCCCATCATAGTAATTCTAACATAAAACAGTTAAACTGATTTGCATGTACTACTTAGATATGCAGTTCACTCTGGTTATTTAAATCTGTTTTTATTCTATATTCAGTCTGAAGTATAGTTCATGTCATGAATATTACTTTAGTCTTTATAATAGAAACACTCAGAAAATTATTGCCATCAATGTATAATAATTATGTTTGACTTTGTGGTTTAAAAAATAACCAGTCAAGCTTATAAATATCTAAGTGTAATATTTCCCTTTCTACGGAAGGGAAAATATTTTTCATTTATTGCAGTTTTACTCTGAAAATAAATACCACAGCGTAAACATACCAGCAAGGCTGTCTGGAGCTTAAAAATCAAAGAAAATAAATTTAACTTCAGGGAAAGATGAATGCATGCCCCAAACTACTGTTTGAGAAGATGTGTGTCCTAGGGGTAAAGGTGTTGAGAAGTAGCTAGCCAAAATGGGCTGCTGTCTCAAATTCGGCCTAAAGACAATAATGTTATTATCACCATCATTATCATCAAGCTTGCTGGGCTTAATGTATCATAATTTGTCTTTGGCTTCCATAGAAATGAGGTTTCACCCTGCAAAAACATCAGGGATTTTCAAATTCACAATGGATTCTCTGGCTCAGGAGTTTGTTTGCTGCGGATCGGTTGAGCTTCAAGTTCCTCCAGCTGAAAGGAACTCCTTCCCATGAACTGGCCGCCATGTGAATGGATGCTCTATTATGAGTCTCACCTAAGTCAGCAGGGTAAAAGATGGTGGTCCCAGAACTCCTAAGGTATAGGGAGTGAAGTGTGCCGGTTAGGATCCAGACGACAGCTATGAAGTGAGATTGACCCAGGTGTGGAAGTTAAATAAATGCTTTTCCCTCATATGCACCCGGGAAAGATGACACTTGGTAGGAAGGGTAAGTACTGGTATTTGGTGGTGTCAATGTCCACTAGCTAAAGATCACCAGTAGCACATATGTTGTTGAATAAGTTGGTTCTATTGCTTTATGAACTCTGGGGCATCTCAGTGAAAGGGTGTTCACAAGGACTTATAGGATTTAGGCTCATGTTGGTGATTTGAGGGAAGGTGTTAAGGAAGCGGGGCTGTTCCCTGATTGGATGCTGTCAGGAAGTGGAAATAATTCCATGATTGGGTATCTTAACCATCTTATCTATAGAAAGAGTGGACTAGAGCCAGGCAGAAGGTGTTACTGGGAAGAAGAAGCAGTTACCCATATTATCTGGGCGGGGATGGTATGGTATTTTGTGGGTTGAGAGTGGTCTTGTTTTTGTCTTGATCCAGCCTGGCCACAGAGTGGCCTTATCTGATATTGATTTTCCATAAAATTGTTTATGTTCAACAGAAAAACACCCAGGCCTAGCTGTGTGTGCCAGGCCAGTTCTTGGATGTCGGGGACTGCTTTTCTCTTTCTCAGTAGTATGGTTGTTTAAATAATTTTACTTGAATATTAAGACAGGCTGTAAGATTGGGGACATCAGGGTGACAAACATGTATTTGTATGCTCACATATGTGATGTATTTTATATATACATAAAGATTGCCTAGGTGGTTGTTGACTGTATGTTGACACGTATGTTAAGTACTAAGTTCCCTCCCTGAAAGGAGGGGAGATTCACATCCTCCTCATTAATTGAAGGAAATTCCACAGCCTCTCTTGTGACTCCCATTCTCTGCCATCAAACTTGCAAATGAACATAGTAGGAAGCCAGGGTCCAGACTTAAAATTTTCTAGTATAATTTGAGTGACGCGGTCAGGTGTCTTTAATGATGGATGGAACTGATTACCTCCATAAATTATGATGAGATCTTGCAGATATAGATTTTCAGCATTCTTCACTAAAAGCCAGAAGCCCTATGGATGGTCTGAAACAGCTTCCACGAGGCAGTTGCTGGGCTGGGGAATAGTGCTGGTAACATAACATGTTTGTGCAGTTAAATTTAGCTGAGCTCCATTTGAAAGACAGCCACCTGGGCTGCAAAAGAAAACTTAGAACTATAATGAATCATTGCACACTAGAGTGGGTTAACACCGTCATATCACTGAGAAATCATTTATAACGATGGTGAATTGTACAATGCAACAATATGCTGACTTTAATTCCAGTGCCATATGGCCTTAGGTTTACGTTTATGCCTTTGGGGGAGTGGGATGCGATGGTTTAAGGCTTTCTGCATAGAGAAGATCATAAAAGCACGCTGTTATTTTATTAGGAGAATGGAAGTCTCACTAAAATGCAGACCTAGGACAGAAAATGGAGATGAAGGAAGAGGATATAGCAAATGCACAGTGACTTTTATTATTTTTGTAGTCAGTGAGACTTGTGGGATATTTATGGCTTCTTTTCAGGGTTTCTGAGGCAGTGGGTGACTTCACAAGGCTTGGCCTCCATGTGGCACTGTAGCATTCAGTGCAAGCCTGTCTCTGTGTACTTGGATTAGGGATGGGCTTGGCATGCATAAATCTGAGTCAAGAACCTTGCCGAGACAGTGGCTGAATTGAGTAGTGATCATTCTAATAATAACTAGTATTTTCTAAGTACATATAATGTGTCAGGTATTAGGCTAAAGATTTTCATACCTAATTTGATTAATTCTCATAACAAACCTGTTAGGTAGCTATTACTAATGTCCCCATTTTACAGGTTGGGTACACTGAGGCTTTAAAAAACTAAATTGTGGGCCGGCCGAGTGGCACAATGGTTAAGAACTGGTTTGGGACGCCAGAGGGCCCCGGTTCGGATCCCACATATGAGGGCCAGTGACACTGCCCTCTACAGCTAAGATGCTGAACAACAGCTCAACCTGGAGCTGGGCTGCCGTGACTCACTGGCGACAGCGTAGGCTGCAGCCCCTGCTGCAGTGGGTTGCCATGGGCTACCGTATGTAGCCAGCAGCCAGTGTGAGCGGCCAGCAGCCAGTGTGAGCGGCCAGCAGCCGTAGTGAGTGGCCGTCCAGAAGCTGGTGACTGATCTGCCTCACCCGGAAAGAGCTTAATAATGGTGCCAACTTGGGCCAGTGAAGCAACGTCCTCCACAACTAGACTGAAGAACAAAAGGACAGCAACTTGTCTGTTCCCCTTCCCCCAATTCCCCAGCACTGTTCCCATCCCCCCAATTCCCCAATAAAAATCTTAAAAAAAACAACAAAACAAAACTAAATCGTTTGTCCAGAGTCACATAGCTGATAAATACAAGCCTTAAACTGATATAGACTGAAGAGAAAATAAAAATATACAGTGTTTAGAGTACCAAAAAGTGTTTCAGAAGGGGGAACATCTGTTTAGATTTCTTAGTCCAATTAAGGCAGCAAGCATTCATTGAGCATCCAACCTGCTGGATCCTGGGACAGGCATTGGTTATCCCCCACTGTCCTGAAAACAAGTCACCTACATGAGTGACAGCATGAAGGAGCCTCAGGGAGAAGCAGGGTGACCTGGGTCATGGAAGGACATGGGACACATGTCAGTAGTGACCACTAAGTAATGGGAAAACAATGGGTTCCAATGAAGACACTTGTAGGCCGTATTCCATTCATTTTGCATATATCTCATGATTTAAAATTCTGCCCACTCATCCATGCAAAGAAGGTTATGGTCTTCCCTTTTTCAGAAGAGAACTTTGAGGTTGAGAGGCTTCACCCAACTTGCTTAAAGAACACAGAACTAAGAGCTGTGCCTTCTAAGTGCAAAGCTCATTTCAGAACATGGCAGGTGTAGGTCAGCTGGTACTGCACTCAGACAAGTAACTTGACCAGTTGTCCTTCTCTGTACCTCTGTCCCCCAGTCTGGCCAAGTACTCACCCCTGTGTCACCCCTGTGAGACATGGTTCAGCCAGGTTCTGGGATTGATTTCCCCCAAAGTCCTGTGATCAGCAGGATGACGTGAGCAGTCAGCTGTTGCCTGGCTGGTGACTGTCTAGATTCTTGGCCTGGGGTCCTACCTCAGGACCCCTTGTCTGCCTTCCTGAGCTTTGGTCTGTGCTACCCTCTGACCTGGGACACCTCTGCATCCATTAAATCCTGCCTGCTTCCTGTTCTCCATCTCAGGCACTCTGCTCCATTTAGAACTTGCCCCCAGGTCTCAGGCCTTGGGCTTCATTATTTCTTTTAGCTCTCCAGGCCTAAATTACTCTGTTATCCTTAAATTTTTTGGGTAATTTATAATGTAAAAACCAAGGTTTTAATTTTTCAAAAGTAAAGTTATATTAAAATATTGAATATACTTTAAAAAATATGTGTATTTCCCTGCAATTAGATCCTGAGGCATCCCTGATGTGCCGCAGATATGTCTCTCTGAGATTTGACATTGCAGTCAGTACGATTCTCTAGTGTAGTGGCTCTGAAACCTGGCTGCCCATTAGAACACCCGGGGGAGCTTGAAAGAATGGCTGGGCTCCACTCTAGAGACTTTTATTCGGCTGCTATAAAGGGTGCGCCCATGCAAGCACAGATAATTCTCACGTGTTGCCAGGACTGGGGACTACTGAGGTAGCACCGTCAGCATTTTTAATGTTAGGTGAAGATTTATGTTTTATGTAGAACTCTACAAATTTGCCAGATTTAGCAAATAAGGCTATGAGACTCCAAGTCGAATTTGAATTTCAGATAAATGATGAATATTTTTTTTAGTGTAAGTATAGCCACACAGTATTTGGGACATATCTTTACCAAAATTATTTGTTGTTTATCTACAATTCAAATTTCACTGGGCAGCCTGCATTTTATTTGGTAACCCTATTTTTAGGAAGAATCCCCATAATTTCAAGAATTTTATTTCGTTTTCCTGGTTTGGTTGATAATAAAACTAATACTGTTGTTTGTGCTCATGTTACATTGCAAAGGCCCCTGAAGTCAAGTTTGCACACCTACACCCTCCCAGAAATTTTACAGGAGAAAACCTTATATACCCAAAGAAGCTAATGTTCAGGCAGCAATGGATTTCTCACTCCCTCTTCCACGCTCTGGTTGGTGGCTTATCCAGGCAACTTTGTAATCATATCATTGTGCTAGTGTCTTAAGCCCATAAGTCCATATTCCTGGCTTAGAACAAGAGAGGGTCTCAAAGAATTCTTTTGTAAGAACTGTGAGAGACCTAGGAACAAAGCATCGTGACTGAAGCGGGAAGAACGTGTGCTGGGATGTGAAGAAAGCATGTTGCTGTATTGGCTTTGTCAAACAGGAGCAAAGTGATTGTGAACCAAGGTTTCATCAATAATGCATTATTATTTTGAAGACATTAGAGGTGAGTGTTTGTAAGCTTTATGATAGTTCTGACATTTTAATGGGCCCTTAAATGAAGTGAATTATTAAAAAGCATACTTTGGATGAGGTCATGGACTCTTTAGGTTTTGGGATCAATAGAAATAGCCTGTGCGTGCCAATATGGCCAAAGCTATGGCAGTAATTTGTGCTGTCAGGTTATTATAATGGAACCATGAGAACCCTTCTTCCCCTTACCGCGTACCCTCCTCCAACGTACGTCAAGAAGACCAGACACAGAGCAAGGATCCAATACTGAAAGCCTCATCATTTTCAGTTCTCATATGGAAAATACCCATATATGTTGATGTATCATTCAGTTATACTAAAAAGTAACAAGAAGACAGAGATGTTTCCTTTCTCTTCCTGTCTTTTCCTTAATGATCTGGTTGTTTATTTTACCTGCCTGCAAACATTTGGATGGCTTCAACTATCAAGAATGTTGACTAGTGTTTAAAAACTTAAAAAAAAAAATCATCGTTTCTTCAAGTGGAATGCTCTGTACAAGACCAATATATATGTGGTACAGATAAAAGTGGAGCTTTTCACTTGAAGAGGGGGCCAAAACTGAGCTCTGCTTGCTCAGTTCCTCCCACTCTTACCTGAGGTATCTTTGTGGAAGCCTGAAGGTTCTATGGAGCTCAGTTTGAAGACCGCTGGTATAGACCAACCATCTCATTTACTTAAACTTTTCACTTAGCCTCAGATTGTTTGAATATTTGCAGTCACTGAGATGGTTGTCAGTAGGGTCAACCCTTGTTCCTCTGTGGCAGGATCTGTAGAACAAGGCAGGGTAGGGCTCTTACTACCAAAAACTTGTAGCAGAGTGCTCAGTTTTCATTGTATTGTTGCCGATTAAGAGGTGTCGAGAGATTTGCATCTCATGGCAGTGGAAAATGGTTCCTGCCATTCACCGTAACTCATCCTCTTCTTAAATCGGAGGGCTATAAGTACTTAGGGTTTTGTACTGATAATTGTGGAAGAAGGTGAAGAGCCCTGAACTCAGAGGCATTTGGAACAGGGGAGAGAAGCAGTTGACAAGCTCTTGGGTCAGTGAAGATGATGCTTCTGCTAGCAGGGTAGGTTCCCTCTTCCTAGACATGCATTACCTTTTCATCTCTTTCACAATTCAGGAATCGGATCTTAAACCTGTACCATACTTTCTAAATGGTCTGAGAGAAATAAATGGGCAGGGCAAAAAATATCAAAGTATATAAATATAAAAAAAATCAAAATATAAAAAAATATAAAAATATCAAAAATATCAAAACATATCAAAAAAATTAAATTTAGGATACCTTTGGCTGAATGTAACTGGAAAGACATCTAAAAGTAGCTTAAAAATAGGGATATATATTCTCTCACAGAACACATTCGTAGGTAGGGCAGTTCTAGAGTTGATGAATTGCATGGCTCAACATCATCTAGAACCTTACTTAGTCTTACCATGTGTCTGTCTGCTCTGCCATTTCTAGCATTTGTACTCTGACAGGTTCTCTCATGGTCACAAGGTCCCCAGCGTGTTCCAGGCATTACATGCAGGTGGCAACTTTGTTGGGAGAAGAGGAATCTTTCTTCCTTTAAGTCTCTTTTTTGTTCAGTGATAAAAACTATTCCTAGAAGCCCCTTGCAGATTTCTCCTTGTACATCATTGGCCAACACAGTTAGATAAGCCGAAGCCTAAAACAATCACAGGAAAGGGAAATATTTGGCTTGGGCCAATAGTGATTCACCACCTGGGGCCAAAGAAAAAAGGGAAGAAATTTCAAGCAGTAGAATCTATCAGAGGTCCCAGGTTTGTCACTCCTTGTTATTTGTTTTTGGACACTTATTTCCAGTAAGCCACAAGAATATTGTAAAAATTTTAAAGCCAAGAAACTGTGAACCAATCTTATAAAAAATAAATAAGCTGAACAGCAATTTTAAAAAGAAAATCTAAATTTTATAGTATACACCAAAACAAACTCCAGATGGGTTTGAGGAAAATACAAAAAAAGAACAAAGCAAAGCAACTCTTCATAAACTCCAGAGAAACTAGAAGAAAACAGCAGTTCATATCAGAGGAAGAATGTAAATTCTCTTAGCTTTGCAGCAATAAAAGAAATAACACAAAAGTATTGATATATTTGAACATAGAAAATTATGGATTTTTATATAACGAAAAAGCAAGCTAATAAAAATGGACAAGTGACTGGAAAAATATTTGAATCAAAGATTGAAAAAGGTTACTATTTTAATCAAAGATTGCAAAAGGTTACTATTGCTAATTTTCCATTCAAATTTATAAGATAAAGTATACATAAAGACTAGGATAAGCATAAAATAGAGGAGATCATTCACAAAAGGGGAAACAAGTAGCAATTAAAGACATAAAAAACCATACAACCTCATTAGGAAGCAAAGAAATTGAAATGAAAGCAAACATGAGATGCAGTTTTGTACCTTCTAGCAAAACTTGAAAAGATTATAATACAATTATGGTTGTAATATAGCTGATACATTAATTCACCGCTGATAAATTGATATATCTTTTTGAAAGAGTAAATGTAACAATATATAATGAGAGTCACAAAGCTGTTCAGACTCCTTTTATCAATAATCCAAATATAAAAAGTTTATTCTAACCAACTAAATCAAGAGAAGCAAGAAGCTATATATTTAAAGATATTCACTGTAATAAAAGCTCTAGTGGAAAAACCTGGAAACCACTGAAATGTACAATATATGGAAATGGCTTAATAAATATGGTCAAATATTATTAAAACATCTAAAATGTTAACTATGAAGACATTATAACAACAAGGGAAGTGTTTATGAGAAAACATGAGAAAACGGATGTATTTGCATTATGATAACAATTAAATAAAACATTTACATGTGGAAGATAATATGCAAAGATTGAAACCATTTTAGGAGGATGAGCTATTGGTGATATCTTAATTGTAAAAAATATTTCTTTAATGTAGCTGTGTTAGTTATTTATTCCTATGTAATATATTATCCCCCAAATTAGTGGCTTAAAACTACAAACTTTTTAAAAAATTGTTAAGAAGTCTATTCAATGAATATGAATCATACAGTCACATAAAGCCCCCAAAACATAAGTGTATAAGTTGTAATTTTATGGCTTCAGCTCAATTTAGGTTTTGGCTCTAAATCCTAGCCTACATAGACAATCAGTATTGGGTTTGTCTAGTCATTCCTCCATCAATTCAAAACTATAATTTAGACACTTGCTTGTTAAAAAAAATCAGAGAGAGAGGGAGAGAGAGAGAGAGAGAGAGAGAGAGAGAGAGAGAGAGAGAGAGAGGAAGGAATGAAGGAAGATGGAGGAAGGGAGGGAGGGAGGAAAAATCCCTTTTATCCCTTTTTTCTTGGATAACAACAAATTTTTTTTATTTTTTTTATTATTTTTTTTTTTTTGGTGGAGGGCAGTGTCACTGGCCCTCACATGTGGGATCCGAAACGGGGCCCTTTGGCGTTCCAAGCCAGTTCTTAACCATCGCACCACTCGGCCGGCCCAACAACAAATATTTTTTATCTCACATTTTCTGTGATCAGAAATTTGGGAGCAGCTTAGTTGGATGGCTCTATTGTATTGGGTTGTCGGAAAAGTCATGACACATTTTTGCAGCAAAAAACAGAAAAATAAGTCATGACTTCCGACAGCCCAATAGCTTAAGGTTCCTCATGAAGTTGCAGTCAACAGGCTGAGGCTGTAGTCATCTCAGACCTGATCGAGGCTGGAGGATGTGCTTTGGAGCTCACTTACGTGGCTGTTGGCAGGAGGCCTCCGTTCCCCGCTATGTGGATCTCTCCTTGAGTGTCTTCATGGACACTTCTCCCAGAGTGCGTGGTCCCACAGTGGGGGTGGGGGGCAGGGGAGAGGGAGAGAGGAGATTGGAGTGCTTTAAATGACCCAGTCTCCAAATCATACACCATCATTTCCATGTTATTCTATTTGTCAAAAGCGAGTCACTAAGTGTAGCCTTCATTCAAAGGGAGGGACTTAGGCTCCATCTTTTGAAAGAAGGCATATCAAAGCATTTGTACATATATTTAAAATCACCATAGTAGTTAAACTTTATTTTCATTAAAGATATGCTGAAATGGAAAAGCAGATGACCCATTTCACATGTATGAGGAAAGAGTATTGAGTGGAGGAAGTATGAAAAACAGGAGAGGAAATGGCTTATTGTGACTAAACTAAAATGCCAAAGAAAAGTTAGACTGTACTCCCAGGTGAGGGTAATTATTCCTGTCACTGTGGTGGCCGGAGTGGTGGTATTGCTAGTTCGCCTCTCATGGGGTCCAGAATGAGTAGGAGGAATGGTGTCTTTCCAGCAGATGACAAGAAACTTCCTTTCTTTTTAACAAGGCGGCACAGGTTAAGTATAACATTTTTTCAGCCATCTCTGGGGGACTTTGTGCACTTGAAGGCTCTGGTTGTTAAGCGAACATTTCATCTGAATGAACAGTTACCTTTGAGCCATCACAATACATTTGGAACTGAATATTTTATAAAGTCACTGAACATGAGCTATGATCTGTATGAGTAAATAATAAACACATATGGAAAAATGGAAAGCAAATGCCAGTTAGTGCTAGAGCTACAGTTAAGTAGATCAGAGCATCCTGCTTGATTTCGGAAATACTTTTCTTAGTTCACCTTTCAGTTTTCTTAGGGACTGAGGACTGGACACCCTGTTTGGCTATTTTTCAGGATCCATTTTCTTCCTACCCAGGTTTTGGTGACTCCGTGTTTCTGGGTCCTCGATTAGAGAGCAAGTGAGGAGTGTAATGATGACAATCATAAAACTCCAAGGTGATTCTGAGGGGGAGTTGGAGAATTTTCTATGGATTTTTAAATATGTCATTTTATTCCCATTTTATTTCCATTTTATTTGGAATCGGAAAGGCCTGAGTTTGGTCCCGTGCTTTATCACTGTATTCATTCAATAAAGACTTATTGTGCCAGACATTGTGATAGATACCAGGGATATTGTGATGAAGATGATGTGGTACCTCCTTCAAAGAGTTTGAAGAGTGAAGAGTACAGACAACAAAAAAGTCAGGAAAGTCCAAGGTGCTAAGAGTACTAATGGGAGGGCTTACCCACTCTTGAAAGAATTCAAAGGAGAAGAAACATTTACATTTAGCAGACGAGAGGAGAAGGAAGACAGGCCCAAGGCTCTGGATATAAGAGTGAGCACCTCCATGCTCTGAATGTAGCTCTTGGGTG
>NW_017731716.1:1685945-1689170 GCF_001890085.2 Hipposideros armiger
CCATTAACTTCAATGTAGAAATGGACCTCTAACATAAAGCTGAAAGGCCACATAAACACTCAGGTGTCTGCATGATTTAACAGGTGTATCTGACCTCATGAATGCATTAGATTGGACTTTTTTTTTTTTTCAAGTCACAGAAATGAGCTTGAGTTAGTATAAATAAGACAAAAGTAAATGAAACACATTTATTTTAAGGATACTGGCTGTTGTCAGGAATGTGTGGATGGGAATTTGTTGAGTATTTGGGAGTTCTGGGAGGCTGAGAACCTGGGTTGGAGGTACTTTCTTTTGTCCTTGCTTGTTTTTGAGAAGCTGCTTCATTCTCTCTCCTCTTTGTAGACTCCTTTCCACCTTGAGTGTGAACCTGAGGCCTGGGATGGGCTCGGGAGCCTGCAAGCTCTTGTTGACAACCATGAAGTGACAAGCATGAAGATAAAAGCCAAGATGCTGATGGTGGAGCAGGGAGAAGAGCAGCATTGTTGAGCCACTGCCTTACCTCTGGACTGCCCAGGCTGGACTTCCTGTGATGTAAGCAAATACGCCTCTTTCTGTTTAAGCCACCAAAAAGTCGGCTTTTCTGCTACGTATGGCTGAGCTCTCTCCCTATTGAAATGGGAGTTTGGGTAGTTAGTCATGTAACAGTCATTCCCAAACGGCACTGGGATAGTTAGTTGCATTTGTTTTCCTCTGGCCACAGAGGAGAAACTGTCAGAAATTGTTTGGGGGAAATTGTGCCAGATTCTAACTTGATTTGCTTGTAGAATTTGACTGGAGTCTCCCATTTTTTTGGGGACATGTGCAGTCTGGCTTTTGTTAACTGAGCCTCTGTGTGGGGGGCAGTCTTTCCCTGAAGGTGGGCCCCCCTCTCCTCCCAGTCATGACTGAGTGGCAGCAGAGAACTTTTGCCAATATCAGTATGAGTCCCTGTGCATAAACTGTGTCCTGTCTAGGGTCTTACCTCCCAATGGGCTTCCTGAGACCTTGGTCATGTATGGTTTCAGTAAGAAGTGATGCTCTCCTAGGGAACCATTTTTGTAAATTAAACAGTTAATTTTCTGTTTTATACTCTGGGGGCACTTGAGTGGAGCCTAGGTCACCCGTACACTGTACAGGAGGTGTTCTGGGGAGACGGCACCGGGTTGAGGTACCCACTATTCTATTTACACTGTTTGTTAAATTCAATCTATTTCCATCCCACCTCAATGCCAAGAGATGCCATTTGTGTTGGCCTATTAGTCGTGAACGTTCTTGTCACCAGTTTCCTCTTTCCCAATCCATCTTCTTTACACTATCATCAGGGTCCCCTTTCTGAAGGTCTTTGGCAGAGGGGCACTCAAATTCCCAGACACGGATTGGCTCGCTTTATTACAAGGTAGAACCACGCCCGGGAATGCCTTCTCTGTCCTGTGGCCTGTCCCTGGTGATAAGCCGAGTCAGGGCCTGCGTTCCCTGTCTGGGTGTGACCTCCTTCGTCTTCCCCTTCCTGTAGGGCTGTCATTAGCAGGAAGAGGCCTGGAGAGGCCTGCCTGTGTTAAGCCTAAACCACGTGCTTTGGCCCAGTTTAAAAAAAATCTCTGCAGTGGAAGAAGGTGCACAAGTCCATCCCATCCTAATGAGACGGGTCATGTTTTCCATTTTCTCTTGTTCCATGGGAGTTTATGTCCCTCCGGAACGTCACAGGGAAGAGACTCTAAGACAGGATTCAGGGTTCCTGCATCCTCAAGTCAAATAGCACTTAATACGCCACATCTTTTCAGAGCTCTACAGCTTACTAGAAAAAGATGTCTCATCTCATCAGTATTCTGATTCTCTCTGTCTAGAGCAGGGGTTACAGATCCAAGCTTGTAACCTTCGGAAGCCAGGCAGGTAACATAAATGAACAAAGCAGGCTAGGGAGTAATCACATGTCCCTTCACTTTCTCTTGTTTTCCCATTTGTTATAGATGTGGTTACAGAGAAACATTTCTGTCTACTCCAAGGAAAACAAAGTTAAGCCCAGTTGTAAACGGCCGCTGATACTTGTTCTTAGTACTGGAAAGGCTATAGGGAATGGTGGGGACTGTGCCAAGCGGGAGAGTGCATGTCCTATGTGGGAAGCCAGCTACTACTACTCATGTGGGAATACACGCCTACTATTGCCAGAAGTTCTGTGTTTGCAGATGTCAGGTTTTTAAGGGGGAAATCCCTATATTTGAAACATTAGCTCAATGTTAAAAAAACAAAACCCAAACCAACCACCGTGTGGATCAGTTTAAAATGTCTGGGAGCCACCAGTTTACAACCTTGGGCTCAGAAGATGAAGCTCTAGCCACTTAGCTTGACCCATGAACTTCATGTTTTTATTTGCATTGGCTCTTGCCTCATTTCCTACTTGTCTTTAGACATTCCACAGCTACTCAACACTACACTCCCTACTTTTGCCTGGATACACCTTCCCCTTCCCTGATCCCATACTTTTGCACATTTTCTTCCTCAGAATGTTCTTCCCTGGTTGATTCATTCTGTAAATAATTCATTCTTAAAAATCCATACCAAAATTATCTCCTATTTCAACTTTCACAACCTCCCTGCCACTTTCCAATCAGACAGTAATATAATCTCATTTCTTTTTTTTATATTATTTTATTTTGTTGTTTTTTTAGCTAAGAACACAGTCATCTAACAGAAATTACCAGTCTCATGACTATCAGTTTAGTTACATGCCCATCTTCCCAGCTCATCACCCAGGCTGTATCTATGCATTCCCGGCACTCAGCACAATGGCCGTGGTTCAGTTACTCAATAACTATTGTTTGAATAGCTGAATAAACACATTCACTGTGTACCATACATATGTTAGATTTAATTTTCTTGCAATATGCCTTCATATTTGTTGCAATGAAATATTTGTGTAAGTGTGATACTTACGGTGGTGCATATTTTGAATGGTAAAAAACATAACTAACTTATCTTAGGAGTATTTCTATGTTGCTGACCTTGTTGGGTGATGCTACTCTTTTCCAAAGGAAGACATCTGAAGTGGCATCCGTACTCCTGAGTTAGGCTGTTAAAACTTAATGCAATAGCTTCAAGTTTGCTAAGGACTTACCTGATCAGGCAGGGGTAAGAAAGGGAGGAGGGATGATATGGGGGCTTGTTTTTTACACCACTCTTTTTCCAAAGCTATGGCAGGGTTAACAGAGGAGTTAAAACAAAGATAAATACTTATGCTGTATCCACTGA
>NW_017731716.1:1696551-1703380 GCF_001890085.2 Hipposideros armiger
AACTTGGGCCAGTAAAGCAACGTCCTCCACAACTAGACTGAAGAACAAAAGGACAGCAACTTGTCTGTTCCCCTTCCCCCAATTCCTCAGCACTGTTCCCATCCCCCCAATTCCCCAATAAAAATCTTAAAAAAAATAAAAAAGAACTACTGAATCACCATCCCTAGGGTGGGACTTGAAAACGAGGGCATAATTCCCCAAAAGATTCATACCACTATGCTCAGAACACTTCCATTTCTCATAGCCCCAAGCTGAAAACAATCTAGCTTTTAAGAGAATGGACAAACTGCAATAGAATGAAATAACAGACAGCAACAAAAGAGAACAAATCTTTGATACAACAACATGGATGAATTAAAAAATATCATATTGAGCAAAAGAAGACAGACTCAAAACACTACAGTGAGTCCATGAAGTCCAGGTAAAGGCAAAACTAATTTATGATGACAAAAATCAGAATAGTGATAGCTTTTGTCTGTAAAGGGATTTTAACTATAAAAGGATACGAAGGAACTTTCTGGAGTGATGAATATATGCGTTTATGTATGCAAAAAAAATCATAAGACTATATACTTCACATTAGTGCATTTTTCTGTGCATAAATCATCTTTTTAAATTGATTTTTAAACAAACATTTTAAATAAGCTAGGAACTATCTATTCTTTAAAGGTTTGGTAAATCCTTTCGACTACATAAATATTTTGCTTTAAAAAATCTTTAAGACACACAAACTCATTCTCCACCCACCTACTCAATATCATGTTGAATGCTGAGTTAGTCTTGAATAACTTATACCTTGATAAAATAAGCTACATACTTTGAAATCTGTTGAATTTACTAAATTGTATTATTTGCCTTGATTTCATTATTTCTTACCAGGACTTGTAATAAAAAAACAAGCATCAGTATAACCCAGTGCAGACCAGGTCCACTCAGGAAAATCATAAACTTCATTTTAAGTCTATGGCGAATTATCGTATAAATGTCATGTTTTCAATTTCTTTTAAATTTCAGGAGTTACTTATTCAATAGCTTTAGTAATTTGGTTCTTTAATCGTAATCTCTCCAATTGTAATTCCTTTAGTCTCCTGGAACAAGTGCTAAAGTTGTTATTATTTAAAAATATTGAATGACCTGAAATTGCAAGTTGGTTGTACAATCAATCACCACAAATGGTTCCTTTTTATAAATATTAAGACACTGCTGGTGTTTCTGCTGGCCTCTGCCCATCCCATTGGCTGCTTCTCTGTGTGTTCCAGTTAGCGTCACCTCCTGTGTCTTCACTTCTCCCCTCCGGCCTTACCTTTTTTACCCCAGCAAGGAGAGCTCATCTGAGCTCCCAAGAGCCTCCCGCATGNTTAAAAGAAAAACACTGGGGCTGAGAGTGAGAAAGCAAATAGCAAGAAGTGTCTTCCTAACTCTAGTTGAAGCAGGGAGAAAGTATTACACAAGGGAAGAAAAACCCACCTATCTGAAACCAAGAATTTTTTTTCTCCCAAATCATTTATTGGGAAAAACTTTGTGTTCTTGGTTGACACTCATTTTGGAAAGGTCCCTGTTTTCTCTGGTTAGAAATATTTATTATTACAAATATTTATTACATTTCTGGAATGAATAGTGTAGAAATCTTTTGTGTAAGGCAACTTTCAGACCAGTAAAAACAGTAAATATATATCTAGATTAACAAATGTTACTTTAGAGGTTAAATTGCCAGATATTTTTCTCGTGGGTGAAATAAATTGTTGAGAGTTTCCTCAGTGTTTTTACTGACTGTTCAAACTTTACTAAAGGAACCAGAAGAGTTTGAGTTACTTCTTGAAATTAGTTTAGCCTGGCTTGCAGGGGACACGTTTTGGAGAAAGGAGGTCATACTTAAAGCCATTTTTAGTGGTTCTTCTTGCCTTTAGCTATCCATCTCATCCCTTAAGGCTGTGAAGGGATGCTGGCTGAATATGACAATTACCTGAGGAGATTTAAAATACACAGATGCCCAGGCTTCTCTGAGATAATCAAATTTAATGTATTTCAGTGGGGAGAATGGAAGGAACATTGGTGTTTTGTTTTGTCTTGTTTTTAAACATTCCCCCAAGTGATTCTAATGGTATTCAGCATTGAGGACTGTTGGCATCATGAAGGTGGGGTGACCCACTGTTATGGGTTGAATTGTGTTCCCCAAAAAAGTATGTTGAAGTCCTAATCCCTGACATTTGTGAATGTGATCTTATTTGCAAAGAGGGTCTTTGCAGATGTGATTAGTTAAGTTAAAGTAAGGTTATACTGAATCCTAAATCCACTATGACTGATAACCTTATAAGAAGAGAAGAAACAGAGAGAGAGAGATGTACACACACAGGGAAGACAAGCATGTGAAGACAGCGGCAGAGACTTGGGGTCACACTGCCACAAAGCAAGGAGCCCCGAGGATTGCTAGCCATCACCAGGAGCCAGAAGGGACAAGATGGATTATTGCTTAGAGTCCTCCGAAGGAACATGACCTTGATGACAGTTTGATTTCGGACTTCTGGCCTCTTTCAGAACTGTGAGCGACCACATAGTATCTGTTGTGTTCAGCCACTGCAGTGTGTGGGAATGTGTTACGGCAGTCCTAGGAATTGAATACACCTGTTGTTCTCCATCATTGAGAAGTATGGTATGAGCTCATAGGCAAGATATGAAAAGGAGAGCCCTCTTAATAAGATTTGTTAGATCTTAAAAAGAGGTTCCAGAACGAGATTTTGGACTGTTCGCTGTTAAAATAGGGTGACCAAGCATACCAGTTTTCCCAGGGGTTTTGGGAGTGTGGAACTTTTAGTGAGAAATCTAGGAGAGTCCCAGGCAAACCCAGGACAAATCAGCCTGACAAGCTTTTAGCCTATTATTACTTGGGGCTTATTTAATTTACAGGTTTGATTAAGTTTATAATTTAGCCATTGCACTTAGCACGCTTTCCTTTTCTTTTAAAACTCACCCCAAGAGAAACATTTACAAAATTCCTATCTCTGAGCTGTCAGATGAGAAAAATGTCAAGTGGCATGGGTGGCCAGAGGACTGGAGGTGCACTTAGAATTGTAAACTTAAATACAAATGGAATTTCACAGCCAACTGCTTCCTCCCCCACACGCCCGTCAGTGGATACAGCATAAGTATTTATCTTTGTTTTAACTCCTCTGTTAACCCTGCCATAGCTTTGGAAAAAGAGTAGTGTAAAAAACAAGCCCCCATATCATCCCTCCTCCCTTTCTTTACCCCAATCAGAACAGAGGCTTGTCTAATCAGATTGACAGAGGGTCCTGGATGACAGTCGCTACCCTGATGCAACTCCTTAAATTTGGACAGAACGTCATTAAAAGCAAGTTAAGAACAAATATTTCTGAACTTCTCTTGGCTTTGGCATTTTATTTCTAGGATTGGACTTGTGTGTTCCAGGCCAGTGTGCTTTTTTTAGACTTTCAAAACAAAGATCAGCAAGTAGCCAGATATCTCTCACCAAATAAATCCGCCAAAGGTAATCAGTTCTTCTGTGTCCTGGCTATAATGGAAACCAGGAATCAGGTATGGATTCCGGAGAAGCCAGATGAGAGGAATCTGGCCAGCTGAACTCCTTTCAAGAAACACAAGGCCCTCTCAGAGGGGTTAGAATTTCTATTCCACAAATGAGAAGTGATGGAAACCAGGACCCAAGATGAGGGAGAGCACCGCTCAGGGCATTGTGGGGATGAGCCACTTCTTGTCAAGTCTCATCAAAGAGCCACTCTTAGTCCTTTTAGGTAAAACTGCCTCAGGGTGAAGTCATCATCACAGGAGCCAAACCTCTTTAGCTGAGCTCTAAGATCCACAGCCCTTCACACTGTTTGGCTATCGAGTGAGTTGTGTGATACTTGTGTTTCCTAGTGTCTGTCAATCATGACAATACTGTAAGAATGTGTTTGGTTGGAGCTATGATTCTGAAAAGAAAACAAATGACAGGGGTATCCGTGGAAGACAAGATGCTGCTTTGAAATAATAGGCCATTCATTCTATTTAATGGAAAGCACAAACTTTTCTTTAGTTAGAAAGTACTTTCTAATACTTCCTAGTACTCGGGAAAAATTTCTAATTAAATATCTAGTCCAACTGGGTTATTGCCAAAAGGAAAAAGTTTTGCTCTCAAGAACACTCACATTTCAAGTGCTACATTGGGGGAAATAGTGATATTATGTAGCATAGGCAGGAGTAACTGTGGGGGCCAGGATAGCACAAATGCCATCCTATTTTTAATGTTCCACTTTCCATTTTTCGTTGTCGTTCAAAATGGACACTCATTTTATGTCATTTTGGAGAGCTATTATGGGGCATTTCATAGACTCTTTGCAGAGACTCATATTTTTGGTTAAAAGTACTAAATTTGGTCAGGACTGAGAGCAGGCATTCTGGAGGACCAATGTTTGTCTTTATTATTTGTGTGGCTTTTCTATACCTGGTCATCTCCCCCTTCCCAAATAAAATGAGAATAGAAGGATTGACTCTGCCTCTGAGGAATATTCTGAAGATGGACTGATAGCTATAGCGCAGTTTTCAATTTAAAAACAAAGCATTATTCATGCAGAATACTACTATTAGCTGGCAGCATGTAACTTCAAGGCACCCAGCCATAATTACTCCATTAAATAAATGGTACCACTTTTGCTTTTGAACTAACTGGGCTGGAAGCTGCACTGATATTCACAATTCTGTCTGTCGTTCTTTTTTTGTAGTATGTGATTCCAGCTTATGAATCTCTTCCTCACATGACAAACACATCTCCATCTTGGTTCTTTTTGGCCGCAGTGGTTTTGGCCACAGTGGTAAATGGGGATGACTGACTGCTAGCCTCATTAGGCAGCACTCATTACTCTAGACACCTTCATCAGTGTTCCATTGACCTGTTTCTAAAAAAGAATAATTGATGCTATGTCAAAAGGCCACAGCATGTTCTTCAAAGCCTTCCCTTTTTCTGAGCAAGGGATGGAGGTGGAGACAGGATTTATCTCTCTGATTTTCTGATTTCTATGTCATAGCCAAAGCTGCCAATGTTACTGAGTTTTAGATTCCATTTGAACTTGGCTTTGTGCAATACAAAAAACCCTCTATATTTAAGAACCACTGCCACAGAGTAATAGATAAATCCAAAGCAGATAATCCTCCCCTAGCACACAACTTAATAAACAAGCCAGGCAACTCTGCATACTCATACTGATTTTTCCTAAGAAATCCATTCTATTCAGGCTTTTAATTTCCCCAGTGTTCACAGCCATGCTGGCATTTTCAAGAGATAAGCCCACACACATTTTCCTTAGGAAAAAAAAAAAAAAGAAAGATTTGACTAAAGCAAAATATGTTCTGTGGTAAATCATTATTTTCAAGCAGTGCCCTTTGTTTCCTTGGTTTTCATATTATCAAAGGGATGACTCTTAATCCTGTGAAGAGCATGGCTGCTGATCGTGCCCAAACTGGAGCCATCTTAATGGGAACAACTGATTTCCTCCCCCTAATGCTGGTGCCAGCCATTGAATGCCACCCAAGAGGATTTGGGGAACCCCAAATCTCCAAAGCAGAAACAAAGGGAAAGGCTTGTCCAAGATTACCTTAGGAACAAGCAGCTAATTATCATATTAATTTACATAATACCCTCCTTTTCGCAGTGATTTCACTGCCAAAACCAAGTGGTATGAAATAAAAAATGTTTCCAGCTGCCTAAGCTCAGAGGCTAACCCGGGAATTGACGCCCTCGCAGCCATGAGCATAGCATCTTCCTGGCAGAGCCTCTGACGGCCTGGTTCCGGCAGCTAACGCTTCTTTAGAGCACTCTTTTTCTTACCTCCCCTAACCAGGGCCATTCACACTTCTTCAGTGATTCGGATTGAGAGTTGCCTGCCAGAGCACAAAGAAACTAAAGAAAACCAAAATCTTAAATTATGCATTGTCTTCTTTAGAATGGGCTTGTGGCTGTGGCTGGGGGCTGGCATGTGGGCATCAGTGGAAGAAACTGGAGGAGGTGTTCATGTAAAAAAACACAAACAATGCTCAGCCATTTTTTATAATGTTCAACTCTATGACTACCCTACAACTCAGCAACTCTTCTCCTGGGTATTTATTGTACCTAAGAGAAAGGAAGCGTATGTTCACCAAAAGACTGGTAGAAGAATATTCAGAGCACCTGATTTATCATAACCTCAAACTGGAAACAGCCCAAATATTCATTACCAGGAAGGTAAAAAAACCCCCAAAAATCCAAACAAACTGTGGTATAGTCAGTTAGAAAATAGTAAAATGCAAATACACACAATGTGGATGAGCCTTGAAAACATTATGTTGAATCAAAGAAACCAGAAATAAAATGGTACATACTGTATGATTCCATTTACACAAAGCTCTAGAACAGGCTAATCTATGACAATAGAAGCTAGGACAATAGTTGCCTCTGAGTGGTGGTTGTGGGGTTGACTGAAAGGGTCAATGAGGGATCTTCCTGTGATGGTGGAAATGTTTTATATCTTGACCAGCATTATGGTAACAAGGATATCTACATCTGTCAAAACTCATCAAATATACACTTATAGCCTATACATTTCATTATATGTAACTCAGTGAGTGCTGCTTCTGGAGACACTTTCCAGTTCTCACTATTGATAACCCCCAACTCTTTAAATAGCTTTTTGTTTTGTTTTGTTTTGTTTTCCCTGCTCAAAGAATTTGTGTCCCTTAAAATATATTTCATTGTCACCGGTTCGGATCCCACATGTGAGGGCCAGTGACACTGCCCTCCACAGCTAAGATGCTGAACAACAGCTCAACCTGGAGCTGGGCTGCC
>NW_017731716.1:1704912-1728605 GCF_001890085.2 Hipposideros armiger
CCCTACACCTTTTGGGCTGTGGAAAGCAATTTATCTGCCTCAATTAAGGAAATGAATTGATCTTTCTACGTTTTTCTAATTTTCTTTTCTCCACTCCGTGCTCTGAGGGATTACAATCTCTCTTATTTTGATGAAACATTAAAATTTCTCTTAAGATGTTTTCCTTCCAAGTATGATTTTCAAACAAATGATGTATCCCATTTCTTCTTGTCCAGATGGTCACCTTCAAAAGTGCAATGCCATTCCTCTTAGAGATAAAGTAGAAGGTTCTCCTAAGTGAAGTGGTTTCATAATCTGAAGTGGTCCTTTTCAATCAATTGAATCAGTAGCCACCATGGGAGGCCTGACCCACGTAAAACTGTAAAGTGGCTGGTGTCTACTGATTTTTGATTCAGTGTGTATTTTTCTTCTTTGAAAAGGTAACTCATGCCCACAAAAAGACGCAACTCTTATGAACATTAAGCTGTAAAAGACATATAGTCTTTAAGAAGCATTTTGCATTTTAACATCTATCATACAAGAAGATGAGTTCTAGGATGTTGATTATCAGCCAATCTGAATATTCTTAGGGCAACAGGAACTCTTATCACCTAATATGCATATCTGTAGGAGCTGTTAGGCCTTTTCAGGTATGTCTGCTTAGGATGCCACAGGATATTACAGGTGTTGTGGATTTTGAAGACTGAGGCAAATATTCTATTTGGGGAAAGAATCTGTTTTGAAGAGTCAATTGTTTTCCTTGATTTTCATTGTTCATCTCTTGCAGATGACTGGTAGGTATCATATTTTTCCAGGCATGGAAGAAAACCCAGTCTTAAGTCTCTAATGAACCCTATTACAGATAAATGAGAAATAGGAATTGCCAGAATTGAGTTTCAGTATTTGCTCTTTAGTTGGGGAACTGCCAGTGGTAATGAATGGTAAGAGGACAACGTAATATCTTGAGGAGCCAATTCTGGTTCCATTTTGTGGTCTATTGCTCACTTTAATTCTGTGCTGCCAGAAGTGAGGTGCCTTAGTATCCCCGCCACACAGGGTTACATTCTGTTTTCCGTTTCTACAAAGTCTGTTCCTTCAAGGAGCTTTACACCCCTCACTTCACATGTCAGGCCAGTGCCATAGAAAAGTCATTAGTATCACTGATTTTCAGATGGGGAACCCAAGATGTTCTATTTTGGGATCTGATATGTTTCCCTTCACTGTGCGCCTTCTCAAATTAGGGCACAAAATTATTATTATTATTATTGCCATTAGTGGTTCACATTAAATAGTACTTTAAACCTTCAAGATTGCGTCCATATTGATTATCTGTGGATTCCTGAAGATGGGGGAAATGAGGCAGAGTGATGTTAGATATCCAGCCAACATACCACAGATAATATGGCAGGATGACATTCAAATGTGGGTCTCCTCTCTTGGCACCTGCCTATGCACTGTAGATAGGCGTGTCTTCTCTGTTGTAATCTAGGCCCCATGAAAGTTCTTTATGTGTTTGCATGGGGATCAAAACATCACAAGATGCTCTGTGGGTGTTGAAAAAAACAAAACAAGGAAAGGAGAGAAAGAGGGGCTGATGGTTTCAAGAGGCAGCTGAGTACAGTGAAATGAACACTGTGCTGGAGTTAGATATTAACGAAGGAACTAGTATATGTTGAGTGCTCTAGGCACAGTGTGCCATCCATGTAGGCTCTTTCCATTAATTTTAACAACAACCTGATAATGAAGATCCTATCATCCTCCCAGTTGTGCAGAGGAGGAACTAAGGCTTAGAGAAGTTAAAGAAGTTACCCAAGGTTACATGGTTTATAAGTGCGGGAGCCAGGATGGAAAGCCCAAGTTCTTAACCATCATGCTCTACTGCTTCTCATTATTTGCATCCTGGAACCAAGTCTACTTGGTCTTGGTCCATGTTTACAAGCAGAAACTAGGCTAACAAGAATTTATGAATATAACTTCCTTGGGACATGTATATGCTAACCTTTATTGAGTGCTTATTACATGCTTGGCTTTGTTCTGAGCACTTTGCATGTAGTAACTCATTTAATCATCACAACAATCTTTGAGGATGGTATTACTAAAATCTGTATTTTATAACCAAGGAAATATAGCCCTGAGAGATTCAGTACTTGTCCTAATGTTGCAGAGCCCACAAGTGGTGGAGTTAGTATGTGAATCAGGTAGTCTGGTGTCAGTGTCTAAGCTCATAACCATTCTCCTGTACTGTCTCCACATGAGTGGGTCTTAGGAGTCTGGGTCACACAAGTTCTTCTAGGAAACAACCTACTTGTGGCATGATGGCACGTGTGGTGTCTGAGACTGTGAGTCCAGGAGACAAACCCTGGATCAGGAAATCTTCATTAAGCTAAAGAATGGCAGCCTGTGAGGTTTCTGAGGCGATAGTCTGCTGGTTTCCCTAGGGGTAACCCTGGGCCCAAATTGGCCCTATTTTAAAACACTTCACACATGCTCTTTGGGATATAATGAGTGCAAAGTATGTACTGCAGATGTGGTGCTACAAGGTCCTAGAAGGAGGTCAGTGTCAGGAAGGCAAGTGACAGCTTCACTTAGGTGGAGGTGTTTGAATGGAAAGGGAAGGGATGAGGCATGAGGTGAGGATGAAGCAAAGGTGGGTGAGGGTGGGGGAAATGGGCTTGGAGAGAGAGGGCACCTCAAAGCAGAAGTCTCTGCTTGGGAGCAGTGAGAACCGGTGAGCAGGGAAGGAGAGACTGGACCATGGAGAGAGCTGAGAGTTCACAGTTCATGTTGGAGATCGCAAGGCACTAATGTCAAGACAAGAGGGTGTTCGAAGGAGATGCTTCTGCTAGGAGGGTCTGCTGTATGTTTTTGGAAGGCAAGTCATTTGCTTGAAGGGATGTTCAACTGAGTAAGTTTAGAAATTTGAGCATAGAAATGCAGAAGCTGAAATGCTGGAACCATCTTCATTTCATTTCATCATATTCCCTTTGTCACAGGGGGTTGTGAATTTTCTGAGGTTAAACCAGGGAGGAGGTGAAAGGTCCAAAATAGAAATAGAGGTATCCTGAATGCCAGGCAGGGAAGAGCTACCTACCCCGCCTCCCTCTGGGAGGACCTCACTGGGTCTGTGTGCCCAGTGGGGGCATCAAACCTTGCATTTATTTGACAAATGAGTATTCATAGCTGTGTACTAATTTAGCTCTAATGGGTCACTAACCCCTCACTTCTAACCCTTCTGCGCCACTCCCAGGGTTCCACGAGAGCTGCCCGTGTTTGGTGGAGTGTTCTCTGCCTCAGGGCCTCTGAAGGGAGACCCTGGGAAGGATCTGCTCAGTGACAGTTTGCATTTGTGCTGTGGAGGAGGGGACACGTCACTTGTTCCTGAAATGGATCCTAGGAACAAAGGCCGTGTGCTTACCTCTCCTTCTCTCAGCATCTGTTTGCTGGATGGTCAAGATGTGGAGCCAGAGCTTCTTTCTGCCACCCACTGCTTCATGTTCCTGTGGGCTCATAGTCAGGAAGAAGAATCTTTCTGGAGAGAATGTACAGCCCTGTCAGAACAGCCATCTCCTAATTTTATGCTGTCCTTCCACCTGTCTGATGCCCCCTTTTGCAGTCTTTTCTTATTTTGTTCCAGCACCTTTAGGTCTATGCAGTCTTGAAATGTTGAAATTTATCTATTCTGGGTGCTAACCTCAGCTGTCTCCTCCCTGCTTCCTCCTCATGCTGTCACTGTGACTCCTTTAGAACCAGACCATGGCTTCAGCTACCATCCATGTGTGCATGACTTCTGTGGCTGCATCTCCAGTCCAGACTGCTCTCCCGAAACGCTGCAGCGTAAGATAGGCAGTCAGAAAAGCTGGTCCCAAAGCACCACCGGGACCAGTCACCTTTGTCCTTTTCGGGGACAGACAACAGCTCCATCTTTGGCGAGCACTGTAAAATACACGGCCGTGATTACCGATGGGTGGGTGGTTGGGGTGGCAGATAAGAAAACAGAGATGAATCAATGTGAATCCATTTCCAGCACTGGAAAGACAATGAATTCCTGTCCTGCTTTTTGCAAAGGATTGTGCTCAGGTGGGACATACCTGAGTCTTCCCATCAATGTCCCCTGATAAAAAGTAGGTCAGTGGACCATCTTGCTGATTCTGCCTCTTCCTGAAGAAGGGCCATTGTGACAAGAGACCAACCAATCAACAAAATGTTAGCTCCAAAAATTCTTCAATAAACATTTAATTTGTTTTCCCAGAGCATTTTCCAAAGTAAACACTGTTTATGAGATATGACACACACATATATATATATATGTGTATCTATACACACATATGTGTATATATATTTATTTATTAGCTTGGTGAAATTTTTACCAAATAAACACACCCATATTGCCATCACTCAGATAAATAAAATAAAATACCATCCCTCTTTCACTCATTACCTTTCCAGAAATGTAACCTATTTTGTCTTTATATACGATTTGTATCAATGAATTCCTACAGCGAGTACCCTTTTGTGTCTGAATTCTTTCTTTAACATTATATTTTAAGGTTTATACATGTTGTTTTGAATGGCTGTGCTTAATTCATTTTCATTCTGAATACTCCACAATTTATTTATCCTTGTTGCTTTTGAGGGACACTTGTACTGTTTTTAGTTTCTGGCTATTTCAAATAATGTACCATGAACATTCTTACAAGAATCTGATGCTCATAAGCATGTATTTCTTATTCCAAACCCAGTATTTCTGGAAATGCTGGGTCAACAGATATGCCTATCTTCAGGTTCAGTGGACAGTGATAAGCTGTTTTCCAAAGTGGTTGTACCAGTTTGCATCCATACCAGCAATGTTGGAGAGTGTCCATTCTTCTATATCCCTACCAACACCTGGTATATTCAGTTTTGAAACAAAAATAATACAGCCAATCTGGTAGTGTGTAATGACATTCCATTGTGGATTTAAAGTGGATTTTCCTAATGACTAATGATATTGAATAGTATTTCATATGTTTATCAGTAATTTGGATGTCCTCTTTTATAACTCTTTTGCCCATTCTTTAAAACTGATTCCTGGATTTCTTATTGATTTTCGGTGGTTCTTTATATATTTGAAATATAAGTCCTTTGTCAAATACACGTGTTGCAAGTATCTTCTACTTTTCAGTCTTCTAAAGTTGTCTTTTGATAAACAGAATGATGTAGTCTTTATTTTAATGATTTTTTTCCTTTATGCTTGGTGCTTTTTGTGTTCTGTTTAAGAAAGGTCGTAAAGGGGGCTGGCCGAGTGGCGCGTTGGTTAAGAGCTGGCTTGGGACGCAAGCTCTGAGCAGCAGGGCCCCGGTTCGGATCCCACATGAGGGCCAGTGACACTGCCCTCTACAGCTAAGATGGTGAACAACAGCTATACCTGGAGCTGGGATGCCCTGAGTCGCCTGCGACGACGTAGGCTGCAGTGAAGCTGCAATGGGCTGCCATAAGCTACCGTGTGTGGCTGGCAGCCAGCGTTAGCAGCTGGCAGCCGGTGTGAGCTGCCAAGAGCCGCCGTGAGTAGCTGTCCAGAGGCCGGTGACTGATCTGCCTCACCCAGGAAGAGCGCAATGGTAATACCAAGATGGGCCAGTGAAGCGACGTCCTCCACAACTAGACTGAAGAACAAAAGGACAGCAACTTGTCTGTTACCCTTCCCCTGATTCCCCAGTGCTGTTCCCCTCCCTCAATTCCCCAATAAAATCTTTAAAAAAAAGAAAGGTCGTAAAGATATTTTCTTATGCTGTCATCTAGACACTTTATCGTTTTACATTCCACATTTGGATCTAATCTATCTGGAATTGGTGTGTGTGTGTGTGTGTGTGTGTGTGCGCGCGCATGCATGTGTATGGTATGTGGTAGAAATTAAGGTTCATTTAAAAAAATATGTTTATATCATTTACTCAAAAAACATGTAATATAAAGATCATCCTTCTCCCCAATTGTTGGTTTTCAAGATTTCCATGGCTACTGTTGGACCCTTAGATTCTCATAGCAATTTTAGAATCACCTTGTCATTTTCATTAAAAAAAAATCAGCAAGGATTTTTGATTGGGATTTCATGGTATCTATAGGATACCATGGGATCCTTGCAATGTTGAGTCTTGCAATATTTAATTAGGAAATTTCTCTCTACAGCTAAGTTTTCTTATTTTCTCTCAGCAATGTTTTGTTGCTTTCTGTATTGAGTTCTCAACATTTTTCACTAGATTTATTTCTTGAATAAAAATATTTTAAAATAACATCATGTTAAAACATTATATCTTCAAATGCTTTTTGGCGAGTATATTAAAATACAGTTTGTTTTTGGACCTATATCAGTGACTCACTTATTAATTTTAATAGATCACATACACTCTTAGATTTCTATATAATTATGTCATCTGTGAATACTGACAGTTTTATTTCTTCCTTTCCATTTCTTATACCATTTATTTCTTGTTTTGTTTTGTTGGCTGGATCAAGGTTGAATCAAAGTGGTGATGACTTACATTCTTGTTACATTCCAGATCTCAGTGATAAAGCTTCAGTATTTCATCATTAAGTGTGATGTTTGTTGTAGGTTTAAAAATATATACCCTTCATTAAATTACACAAGTTCCTTTCTATTCCTAGTTTTATTGAACTTTTTTTAGGAATGCATGTTGAATCTTATCAGATTTTTTTTGCATCTATTGAGATGAAAATATGAGTTTTTTCCTTTATTCTGTGAATGTGGTAAAAGTCACAGATAAACTGAATTAATGTTCAAATATTAATAAATCAACCATAAATTTTTGGAATAAACTCAATTTGGTTGTGATGACCTACCCTTTTCATATATTGCTGAATTCCATTTGTTTAGAATTTTTGTATCTATATTCATAAAAGACATTGGCACATGTCTTTTCTTTTAACGTCCTTGTCAGGTTTTGGTATCAAGATTAAGCTGGCCATGTAAAAGGAAATGGAAAGTGTTGCCTTTTTCTAGTTTGTAGAAGAACTTGTATAATGTTAATATTATTTCTTCCTTAAATATTTGGAAGAATTCCCCAATGAAGGTCTCTGTCTGGGCCTGGAATTTTCCTGGGGAAGGTTTTTAAATGATTAATTTTAAATTACCAGTCTGGAGTGGCCTGTCTCTTTCTTCAGTCTCTCCTTGCCCTCTGTGGACAGGACCAAGGTTCTGATTTCATCTGGGAAGCTCCTGAGGTTGCAAACAAACCTTCCTCTGTAGCAGATTTTCCTTCAGTCAGCAGTTAGACTCTGTTAGACAGGGGCAGATCACCTTGATCCAGTTAGTGAGGAACACGAGTGAAGGTTGGATTTCAGTCCTTGTGACAGTGGCTTATTTATCTTACCTAAGTATAGTCTTTCAGGGATTTCAACTGAAAATCGGGTGTTTACAAGCGCTATTCATGCTTGAGGGGCCTGAGATTCAAATTTTGTCTGCTATATGCAATGCTTGGATTTTTAGTTTCTTCACTCCCGTTTTCTGTTTCTCTTCTTAGCGTGTTGTCCTGCTCAACTTTGAACCTGACAGGTGCCTCTAGGGAAAAGCTGTGCAGTTAGCTGGGGGGTCGTTATTTTGTGGTTTCTTTTTCTCTGGTAACTTGGCTTCTCAAACCGAGGTTGAAAGATTTAAGTTTCTATTTTGTGCTCTTGTATCTACCTACACTAAAAACTGGAAAATGCTGTGAGGAAAAAGCGGTGGAGAATGTTAGGATGTTTACTTTCTTCCAGGGATCTTGGTTTGTTATAAGTAACCTTGACATAGCTGGAAGTAATACTACTACCTCCCTCCCCCAGTATTTTGTTATTTCTCTGAGTTAATTTTGCTTAAAACATTATCTGTATCTTCTTAGATGATGAACTTCTGGAAGTCGGGTGACGGCTCATTTCCCTTTTTAAATAAACAGCTTTATTTGATAAAACCTAATAAATTCACCTAGTATAAATACATAGTTCAGTGATTTTTTTTTTACTGAATTTATAAACTTGGTGACTATCACCATGATCAAGTTTTAGAACATTTCCATCACCCCACCATGACTCTCATGACTCTCATGACTCTCAGTTCTCTCATGACTGTTTGCAGTTACTTCTGCTCCCACTTCCAGCCCTAGGCCACCATTGATGTGCTTTTTCTCTCAATGAATTTATTTTTTCTAGATATTTAATGTAAATGGAATCATGCTATATGTGGCCTTTTGCATCTGGCTTCTTTGCCTTAGTATATATAATGCTTTTGAAGTTTATCTGTGTAGTAACGGATACCAGTTTTTATCTTTTTATTGCTGACTAGTATTCTGTTGCATGGATATGCTACATTTTGTTTATCCAGTTACCAGTTAATTTGGGTTGTTTTTAGTTTTTGACTTTATGAATAATGCTGCTATGAACATTCACATATGTCTTTGTGTGAACATATTTTTCATTCCTTTTGGGTAAATTCCTAGGAAGGAATTGCTGGGTTATATGGAAATTGATGCTTAATTTTTTTGAAAAAACTGTCAAACTGTTTCACACAGTGGTGACACTATTTTACATTCTAATACCAATGGTTGAGGGTTTCTGTTTCTCTACATTCTCTCCAGCATTTGTTATTGGCAGGCTTTTTGATTACTGGCATCCTAGTGGGTATGAAGTGATATCTTGTTGTAATTTTAATCTCTTTAACAACTAATGATTGGATGCTAACCCTCTTTTCATGTACTCATTGACTGCCATTTGTATATATTCTTTGATAAAATGTATGTTCAAATCTTTTGTCAATTGTTAGATAGGATTGTTTATCTTACAAATCAGCTATCGGAGCTCTTTACATATCCTAGATACAAGTTCTTTATCAGATATAGGATTTATAAACATTTTCTTCCAGAATTTGACTTCTTTCCATTTTCTTAATGATATCCTTCAAAGTGCAGATATTTTTTAAAATTGATGAAGTCCAATTTATTGATTTTTTTCTATATGGATAGTACCTTTGGTACTATATCTAAAACTCTGCCTAATTCAGTATCATGAATATTTACTCCTTTGTTTTCTTCTAAAAACTTTTATAGGCTTAGCTTTTATTTAGGTCAATGATCCATTATTAGTTAATTTTTGTACATGTGTGAGGTAAGGGTCCAAGTTTATTTTTTTTGCATATGCTTATCCAATGATCTTAGCACCATCTTTTGAGACCATCCTTTCCACATTGTATTGTATTGGTATCTTTGTCAAAATAAAAGTTTATCTCTAGAGTCTTTGCTATTTCGTATATCTATATGCCTATCCTTATGTCAGTACCACAGTCTTGATTAGTATAGCTTTAGAGTATATTATGAAATTGACTAATGTAAATCATTTAACTTTGTTCTTGTGTTTTTCAAAGTTGTTTTGGCTATTTTAACTTCTTTACTTTTCCATATAAATTTTGGAATCAGCTTGTTAATGTCTACTAAAAAAAAAAAAAAGAGAGAAAGAAAGAAAGGAAAAAAAAAAAGAAAAAAAGGAAAAACCCTGCTGGGATTTTATAAAGATTGAATTGAATTTATAGATCAATTTGACAATATTGAGTCTTCTAAGCCATGAACATGGGAAGTCTCTTCATTTATTTAGATTTTCTTTTTTCAGCAATTACAGTTTTCAGGATATAAGTTTTACATTTCTTTTGTTAAAGTAATTTCTAAATATTTTATTTTCTTGATGCTATTATGATGCTATTTTCTTTTTCTTTTTTTTAAGCTGAGCCATCCTGCCACCTGTTGGTAGCTCAGTGGCTGCTCAGCTCGGGCCGGGACTTGAACAGCTGTTGCTCAGAGCTCAAACTCTTCAGTGAGCTCTTAACCAACTGAGCCACTCGGCTGGCCTTATGATGCTATTTTCTTAATTTCATTTTCAGATTGTTTGATGGCTGTATATAGAGATACAATTACTTTTTGTATATTGATTTTGTATTCTGTGACCTTGTTTATAAGTTCTAGGAGAGGTTTTGTGGATTCCTTAAGATTTTCTACATGTGCAATCATGTCATCTGTGAATAAAGACAACTTTGCTCCTTCCTTTAAAATCTGGATCCATTTAATTTATTTTAATCTGTCTTAATGCAGTGACTAAAATTTGTAGTACACTGTTTAGTAGAAGTAGACAGAGTGGATATCTTTTTTACAGTCTTAAGAGTAAATAATTAAGCCATTCATTTTAAGTACTCTGTTAATTATGGGGTCTTTTGTAGATGCTCTTTGTCAGGTTGGAAGTTCCCTTACCTTTCTCCTTTGCTGAGAGTTTTTTCTTTTATTATTTTATTAACTTTTTAAATTAATTAATTTAACATGATATACTCATATGTGGCTCACCTTATATTTGTATTGGACAGCATTGCATTAGAGGGCCTGTTTCTTGAGAGTTTCAAAGGAATCTGTGAACAGATATGGTTAAGAGCCACTATAGGTGGTTTAAGTCTGACTTTGGATCAAATCACATCACTAGATGTCCATATGATAGGACCACAGTTTTTTTTCCTTATTTAAAAAAAATTATTGGGGTGACATTGGTTAATAATATTATATAAATTTCAGGTGTACATCTTTATAATATGACATCTGTATAGTCTATTGTGTGCCCTTCACCCCAAGTCTAGTCTCCTTCTATCATTATACATTGACCCCCTTTACACCCTTTGTCCTTCCCTCACCCCCCCTTCCCCTATGGTAACCACCATTCGGTTGTCTGTATCTATGAGCTTTTTTGTTTGTTGCTTTTTGTTTTATATCCCACATATGAGTGAAATCTTACAGTTCTTTTCCTTTTCCATCTGACTTATTTCACTTAGCATAATACCTTCAAGATCCATTCATGTTGTTACAAATGGCAATAGTTCATCTTTTTATGGCTGAGTAGTATTCCATTGTATATATGTACCACATAGTCTTTATCCAATCTTTCATCAAAGGACACTTAGGTTGTTTCCATATCTAATGTGAATATGCTGCCGTAAATACAGGACCAAATTTCTTGTTCAGTGAAATTATTTCACCATTGGAAACTATTGCACGCCCTAATAATATTGTTGAAAATTTGCCCATTTATTCATTTCTTCAATAAATTGCTAGATTCTGTTATAGATACTGGGATACTGTAGTAAACAAAACAGAGAAAAATTCTGATATCATAGAACTTATATTTTAGTAGGTGATGTGCCTGGAATTGTAGGCAATGAACAAAATCTATATGTTTTATGGTTCTGGTATGTTCAAAGATGGTAAATGCTATGCTGAAAAATAAACCAGAGAAAAAGGGGGTGGGGAGTAGAGGAGTGAGAGTGGAGGTTTACAATTTTAAGCAGGGTACTTAGGGAAATCCTCACTGAGATAATGACATTTGAGCTAAGACTTGAGACAGTGAGGGACAGAGGCATGTGACTGACGGCCGGGGGAGGGACAGCAGGAAGCATTCAATATAGCAGAACAGTGACTACAGTCAGGAGCAGACCTGGCATGTTTGTGTAACAGCAGGACAGGGCACCCCTGCTATAAAACTGAACATGAGTATTTTGTTTAACACTGTTGGTAACTTAGAATTTCGCTTCCTGTGAAGAATTGGGGTGTTTTATCCTTTTTGGTAACACAAATGTATGTGTTGCTGAGAAAAGTTTCCTTTTCTCTTTCCTTTGGCCCTCCGGATGTTTGGCGGCCCCTTGATAGGCCCTTATGAGCATTTATTTACATTTTTAGCTTAACATTATTTTGTCTTTCTACTTTAGTTCATGTTTTCCTTGGTTTTCATGCTTTGTCTCCTTATTTATATTTCACCATGAGTGTGTGTGTGTGTGTGTGTGTGTGTGTGTGTGTGTGTGCTCGCGCGCACATGTGTGTAGGAAACCACCTCAGCTGCTTTATAGAAGGAGGCAGTGAGCACTTAGGCAAGCAGGAATGACCAACAGCAAGATCTATAATTCATCAGTGTTAAGTTGCCCATTCATTCCAAACACTCAGCAGATGTCTACTGTGTGCTACTCTCTATGGAATGAAATAAGCTGCCACATGTAAAAACAAATGCACTTTTAGATAACTGTAACTTGAAAATGTGTTTAATTGCTGGCTGGCTTACCCATACATTTATGTCTTTATATTGTAATATTATTGTGGGGTCTGTGAAAGGTCATAATCTGTAAACTACAATGTGAAAATACTCTGTAATGTCATTTTTCCCCTATATGCTTTTTGTGGTGGCTGTGTGTAGAGTTTGTTGGAGTTGCACCCAGATTTAGAGTTTGGCGCTGGTCGTCTGCTTCAGATGACAGTGAAATTAATATAATCCAAATTAATCTTGTCAAAGACATTTAGCAATCTTTCTTGGGAGTTACTGGGGACTCCTTATCCCATGTTTACACATGAAAACTACTCCATTTGTTTGGTTTTTCTCTGGGGAGTAGAGCAGATGGGTTGCTAAGGAATGAGGCACCCTTGTGCCTGTGGGTGGATATTTTCTGTATGGACATTCTACATCTCTGATATAAATTTGTTTCTTTTACTCTTGTCATCCGTGCATTCTCTCTTCCTCCTTCTCAGTGGCTCAGGCATATTTTTTGTGGTCGAAAGGAGAAAACGTAATGCTAGTTTTGGGTTTATGGAATCTCTGAGGTCATTCATACCCAGACAGATAAGACAGTTTATTACGTGTGTACCTGCTGAGGTACTAAAGCGAGGCAGAAAGTGTTTGTCCTTCATCTTTATTCATGAAGCCCTTGAGGGTGAGGGGAAAGGAGACTGGTGATTAGGAGAGCAGGCGCACTCAGTCAGCCTGTGCAGACACATTCGGCCGGGCTGGCAAGTCCTGCTGCCTCTGTTGATGTGCATTCAGGGCATGACACGCCATCTACCTGTGCTCTGCATTATTAATGCTGTTATAGGGGCACTCATTTGTATGCTGTGGGGGCGGCCAGGTTGGCACAGCCTCACCTCTACCAAACCCTGCCTATGCACTGCTGTGACACCAAGGCCCCCAGAATGATGCATATTTGAGCAAGCACAGCTGGAAGAGAGCAGATTGTCTGGAACTGGCAAAAAACATGCATTTAGTCAATTTTAAATTAAGAGGCTTTGTTTACGTGTTTTCAGCCCCTGTGACAGAGAGTTAGTCAAATTTTAGATTCCCTCCAAAATTAAACAAGTGTCTGGAACAGATGGTGGGTTTATTTTTTACTTCATTCAACCTGTTCAAGGAGTGTGAACTCAGGGACTGATCAGTGTGACGCAGCTTTTCATGTTAAATTGTCAAAAGAAAGCTTGATGCGCTGCTTCCTCCAAGAGAACAATTTATATACATGTGAGGCGGTGACCTGAGGTTAGGCTGGTCTCCTGTCATCATCATGTCCTGGGATGCCAAGCTGGAGGGAATGCTGCTAAATAGGAAGGTAGAGACACAGGTCTGGACTTAAGTTTCTGGATTATATTCTATCAGGTTTCGTGTGTGTGTGTGTGTGTGTGTGTGTGTGTGTGTGTGTGTGTGTAAAGATTTAGTAAATCTAGATGGCATGGCTAAGATAAAATGCTTTGATGGTGTCAATGATCTCTGTATTAGTGATTCCAGCTCCCACTTTCAAACCAATTTCAGGTTGTCATGTTGTCTTAACTTTTGTGTGTCTTCTCCACCCACCATGATCTCATGGGAGGGAACCATGGAGGGAAGCTACTTCGTGGCCATTTTAAACACATTGAAGACTTTGGGCAAGGCAGACATTGTGGGGAAACCTAAATAATTTAGATGAAGTTTTACTTGTGACTCCAGAGACAGAATTACTCTCTTCTTATAGATATGAGTAATTGTTTTTCAAAGCATTTGAAAAACAATTAGACATAATCACATTGAAGTATTTTTTTTTTTTTGCTTTGGAGATTCTTGTCACCTAAATGAGGCATTTCATTTGGAAACTAATAGTGGTTAAAAGAGAAGCAATGTTTTTTTAATAGATAATTTGAGTTTCCATTCCCTATTTTCCACCCTTTCTTCTTAATAGCATATCATGAGTTTTTAAATTATCCAGATAATTACTTCAGTGCTCCACTTAATATTGCATTTGTAGAAACAGCATATAATATCAGGTTTTTAGGTAAATGCTGGAATATTCCAAATTTCTCCACTTGTTTTAATCTGTTGTTAATGTAAAATGATTTCAGAAGTCAATTTCTAATTAAAAATAGAAAAACAGCTAGATCAATAGATGCTCAGTTGTTTGGGGTTTAGCTCTGACTTTTCTCAAACTTTCCCAATTGTTATTGAATCTGAAATGGCTGATATTCTTAGCTATCAGTAAGGCTTCAGTTATAATTTAATTTAATAAATTGCCAGATAATTCTTATACGAGGCAAGCGAATGTCCAGATAGCTCAAAGCTTTTCTTAACCTTGTTGTTAAGTGATTATAAGTTTGTGAGAGGCATAAAAAATGTGACAGTGTTAACGAAATATGTTCATTGATAATGATAAAAAGAAAATGCTAACTGATGTTTTAAAGCATATGACAAGGGAAATGTTCTCATTGGTCACTGTTGCAGATTTGTGGAGGAATGGTAAAGTAAAAAGATGTAAGACAAATAGCTGGTGAGGGATGTTAAAAATTGTCTATGCAAAGTCTCACCCAACAATATTAATGGAGTCATTTGTCACAAAATGATTATGGTGGTGTGTATTCCTAGTTACAACCAGTTGTGTGTGGCCTGCCCTCGGCCTGATACTTATTCAGATAAAAAGAAAGTAAACTCCTCAATTCTTTTAAGAAAGAAAAAATAAGAAGCTTCAGAAATAATGAACTGGTATGTACGTAACTTTTGGAAGAGCCCAACACATGCTATATAAAGGAAGCAGGTGTTCCTAATTATTTGCTTGCCTAACCATGAATCTGGAGTCCATCATCATGAAACATAGTTTGGCGTTCAGTTCATAAACATAAATGTACTACACTGTATATGTTTATAATTGACATTTCATATATTTTGAGCATTACCCTGAACAATTAAGTCAACAATAACAGCTACTATTTTCTGAGTTGCATGCTCTGCACCAGGTACTGTCTTAAGTGTCTGTTTGATCCTGATGCTTACTCTAGAGCTAATCATTTTATGGCTGAGGAAATCAAGGCTCAGAGCAGTAGACATTTGTCCCAAGTCCCACTGCTGGCCAGTATTTGAACTCAGATATGTGTGATTCCATTATGCTACTTTGAAAATTAGAGTTTTACTTTTGTTTTAGCTAGAAATATTTAGACTCTTATTTTTGAGTTTTGCCAGTCCCCATTTAAATTTTTTCAAAGATGTTGGCCTGTTTTGTCTCAGCCACTAAAACACTCGGCATCTCTTCTCAGACGGTGGCAAGGAGTTGAGGGAGAAGCTAAAAGTTCTAACTGGGGACTGAAAAATCTAATTATCACAAATATCTAAATATTCTTAGAAAAACTGGGAAACCACATTATAACGCTTAAAAAACAAAGTTAATTGAAATATGAGGAATTGACAAATAATATGTTAAAATCAAATGATTTTATGCAATTATCAGTGTAAAGGGTGACTCATTTTCTTGGCAAATTAAAATCCAATCACTTAGAAGTGTTTTTGTTTTTTTTTTAAATGGTGATTTATAAAAATTATTTCACACATTTAAAAATCTCATCTTCTTTTTATAGTTGGGCAGACCTGGTATGACAATTTGCAACTAGGTTTAGTTTTTTGCTGTAAGGATCTTACTATACACGTGTAGTAAGTTTGTTAGAAAAAGAAGAGGAGAGAATACTTAGGCAAAAAAAAACTGACATTGTTTTTGTTTATTAAAAATAGTCATTTATTATTATTATCATCATTCTGTTAAAATTATGAACAACAAGAGATAGTATGTTCTCACTGATGAGATTCATGGCCAAAAGAGATGGATTGCTCTCAGCATTTCTGGGGTAGCCATGAGGAAAGGCAGTTTAGACAATAGAAAAATATATTAATTAATCCAAGGAAAATATGGGCAGTTATTTCAACAAATGTGAACATAAAGAAGGAAGTAACTATTTCAGTTGGCTCCAGATTGTGGAAGACCCTAGAGGTCAGACTGAATCCCATTTTGATTCTCGAAGGCTATTTATGAACATCTGCTATGTGAATTCATTTCATTTTAGAAATATTGGGATAAAACAGTAAGGAAAAGGTGCAAGTTGTGCCCTCAAGGACATTTTAACCCAAAAAGAAAATAACAAGTGAAATACCAAAAACCGGTAGTTACTTTGCTTATAAGCATAAAAATGAAGACCAGAAATATGTAGAAGGCCACACGTAGAGGCAGAGAAGAAGAGAGAGAAACAAAATGACCTATCTATACACAAGGCTTCTGTGTGGACTCTGTGCCTTAAGCTCTCTTTGGCGATGGTATCAGGTGAAGAAAACTGACTCACTCAAAGTGAGGCTCCTTCCAGAGGCAATCCGTGTCCAATAACTGATTGGCACTTGAGTTTCAAGACCTACCTCCCTTGTTCCAACTTAGAACAAATCAGAAGGGCTCTTTCAGCTCCAGAGCTTCTTGTGGGGTAAGGTGGAAGTCTTTGTTGGTCTTGAATTGCAGCTTAACTCCTCCCTCTGTCTAACCCCGCCTCCTTCCCCATGCTTCTACAGGTGTTGGTCCCAAGAGCCCTTCCTATTAAGCATCCTGCATGCCGGTCTCCATCTCACCATCTTCCTTCTGGGAAACCCAACCTAGAATAGCTTCTTGGGCCTATTTATGGAACCACCTTCCTTTTCGGCTACTCTGTTTCTCTGATTTTCTTTCCATTTGCCATTCTGTTTATCTGTCCTTCCACTATCTAGTCACTTTTCTTTTTTTCTCATCCCCCTTTCTTTCACCAAAATATAGATCTAAAGCAAATTTATTTTACTACATTTAGTGAGTAGTTTTAAATGGACTATATTCTTGAAAAAAATAAATGTTTTCTATTTCTTTCAGAGTGTACTCTCCTTTCATTCCTTTTCATTTCTCTTAAAAATACCTCCAATTCAACATAATCTCCCATCAAAAATAACAAAAAATTGGCCCAAACAACTGCATCTCATTTTTGAAATTACCTACATGGTCCTTAACTAGGGTGACCATATATTTTATTTTATGCTGTTGTTTCAGTATAATTATTAATAGTGCCCCTTTCACTCTCAGAAATGTCTTGTTTTAGATGAAAATTATTCAGTCACTTTATTCTTAATAGAGTTTTGTGGGTTTCCTTTGATTTGCAATTGGGAAAGTTTCCCCTTTTCTCGTTTAGGTGGACATTTATCTAATAAAAGTTTAATTTAAAAATGCAGTGAAGTTTTATATGTCATTATCTCAATATAAAACAAAAAATAGCTTTCAACTGATTCAAAAATAAGCCCTTTTAGATTGCATACTTTAAATGGTTGGGAAGGAATCTGATTTAAAATAGTAACCCAAGCTAAGACTGCCAATAGCCTTTATATTAGTGTGCTACTTTCTCTGAAGATCCATACATGTTAATTAAACTCAGAAGGGGTTCATTGAAGAGCCGCTTCACACATTAAACCTGAGGACAAAATGCATTCATTTAGCAAAAATTTACTGGGCAAGTGAACTATGGCCAGGTCCCACTCTAGACACTTTGGAAGTATAGTGGTTCCCTGGCTCAAGCAACTGAATGCACAAGTTGCTTGCCAAAAGGGGTAGACTAGCTCGCCCTTTGAAAATCAGTAAATCAACTTTACAAGTACTGTACTCCTTTGTTGCCCAAGTCTCCTAGGCCGTATGGGTGAGAGAGGAGTATTGCTTGTGCTTACTGTATGTTGTGTTTATTATCGTAGGTTTGCGCATACCTGCATTGTGAGATATCACTTCTACAGACCCTAACAGAAATTTCAGTTTGTGTAGATAAGACAGAAATTCAAATGGGTAGATTTTCTTACATAAAATCAGTACTGGAATCTTAGCATTGATAATTGGATCGAATGTCCTCATCTTTTAAATAAGCTAACAGAGGCCCAAAATGTCACTTGACATGCCCTAGGTTATAGTCAGTGAAAGGAGCCAGGTCTGAGACCCACATATGCTGACTCTTGCCTTAACTGTCTGTTATCACGCCAGAGAGAAGGGAACCAAATAAATTCTCACTATTTTCGGGGGACTATTTATGAGTTCTTTTAGAAGTTGGCCTGGGACAAGGTTATGGAAAGGTCTTTCTTGTCTTCTCTCCATTGCTCAGAGATACTTACTCTCTACTCCGAAATTTTTAAGTGTGGAAATTCTTTGAGATTTTGGTTTAAGTAGAAAAAAATAATTGAAATACTGCTGATCATGTACTGCATCTTCTCCTTCCTTTATTTCTCTTTTATGTCTTCTCTCCTCCCCTTCAACCTCACTTTTAATTTTTTTTTGTCTTGCTGGCAAACTTCTGAACCCCACTATGTTAAATACCTTCTTCTTAAACTGTGCCTCAGCTGCCCCTGGCCTAGAAAGGAGAAGGAAATACCATGTGTGTTTCACCTTCACAGTGACATATTTCCCTTGGCATTGTATTTAATTAGATTATAGTGAATGTCACGCTGTGCGGTGCTGTGTTTTATTAAGGCCAAAATGTGGTTCCATGATAAAACATGCTGTAAGTCCCGCAGTGCAGTGCAACACGAAATTTGTAGCAACACCTGTGTCTGTTACATTATAGATGGCAACCACTAACCCAAATGTCTATGCAAGGGAAAAAAAGGCCAGAGGAGACGCTATTATCCAAGTGAAAACACTCTCAGCTCAAAGCATAAAAGCTAAGTTTATAATAGAAAATTCCAACTGTTCTAGCAGTAGCCGAGTGGAACATTCCCCTGTGGTTATAGCCTTGTGGTCTAGGGCTGGTATTGCTGTAGGGCTGAGGTCACCGAAGGACTCAAGTGTTCATCTGTTCACTTACCCATTTGTTTAATAATATATTGATGACTGCCTCTTACATAGCATTGAGGGATTGCATAGCATGCTTTCTTCCTCAATGAGCTTGCCCTGCCAATCCGCTTGTGAGCCTTCTGTTTCTTATTATTGAAGTGGACCCCAGCTACAATGATATGGCTTCTAAGAAAGACTCCATCCAACCAATGTTTGTTGAACACTGACTATGTGGAAATAATTAGACTCTGTTCTTTCTAAGTTCTATTCAGAATCTTGGCTATTTTTTTTTAGTCAATATCTGCCTATCCCTCCATACCTCCATATTTTCACATTTTCTTTTTTTTGCCAAATAGAGGAGGTTTTTTTGTTTGTTTGTTTTTGTTTTTTGCCATGGTTGGTTCATGCTAAGAGATATGTAGACATTTTCTATCTGAGGTTACCTTATCCATTGGCTCTGCTTTATCTCCTTCTTCCATGCCTAATTGGGTAATCATATGGAAATATTCCAAGAGACAACAAAATGGCATGGGAAGAAGCCACACATTGGAATTGTGTCACATTCTTAGTCCAAGGGCGTAAAGCTGGTTGCTGTATCCATGGAGTGTACTCTGAGTTTATGTAGCCTGTGTTCAGTCCTGGGCTGAGCCAGCTATTCACAAGCCAGATTTGTTGGTCTGATGCCATTAAGAAGTCAGAGTGAATGCTGATTATTTGCGTGTGTGAGTTTTCACTTCAGGAACCAAACCCAGTTAACCCAGAGGACAGAATTTCCAGGAAATTTAAAAAAGCAGTGCTGAAGTGAACATAATGAAACCACCATTTCTGGCCTTCTTCTCTATTTGAAACCTTAAAAGACTACAAAATGGGGTTGTATTGCTAGCTAGCACCTGCCCTGTTACGTACTCTGAAAAGTAAAGCTTTCGCAGGCTGAGGATTTTTCCAAATGAGACAGAATCCAGTTTTCTTAAAGGGCTGTGGGTCTACTCTCCTAGAATATTTCTGGGCAGTCAGTTGGTAGCTGTCTTCATTGGGAATTACAGAAACTAGATGGTGATCACAAGACTATTTAGTGATGAGGCTCCAGGGGTGAATTACTAGGACAACAGAGTTTGATCTATCCAAGCAGTGAGCCCCCAAGGTTAACATTGAAGAGTAGCTAAAGATGAGCAGTTCTGGTATTTATTCATGAGAAGTTCGTCCCGGAAGATGATCTATTGCTGTGAAGCAGATACAACTAGAAAGAGGAGTTACTGACAGAATATGATAAATAACACAGCTAGATTATACACGAGAAGAGGCTTAAATCTTTCGAAAGCTAATGAATAGATGACAATGATAGCTCAGTCAATGCTGATAAATAATGACAAGTTGCTGGATAGTGGAATATGGGACTAATTTGTGCACTATTCAGCATACGAAATTTAAAAAAAGTCAAGGAGTCAAGTATGTGTAACATTAAATATGAATGATTGGAATGAAGATGGGGTGAGATGAAAGTCAGATCTATATGTACCATTAAATATGAGCTGGCAGTACCTAAAGGCATTTTTTTCAATCTCATGGAGGATCAAAGGATACCCACCTCTGAAAGGAAATGTGTGTATATTTTTTAAAAGTGCAAAAGAGTCAGTGTAAATAATAATAAAAAAAAACACTTAAAAAAAAAAGGACAGCATACTCAGAAAGAATTGCTAATGCAACTTTTGATTTTGAACATTGGGAACAGTGTGAGCAGTATTGATGGTTGGCTCTGAGAATGAAAGGAAAAGAACCGAAGAACAAAGAGCAGCCCGAGTTGGCAACGGATGAGCATGGATGGCAGATAATGAGAAGAGGAGTTCAGCCAGACACACAGGGCCTTAGATCTCTGCAAGGATAGCAGATGAGAAAGCACAGTCAGGGCAGAGAATGTGGAATCATGACATCTTTGATGAATCTTCTTCACATCAGTCTAGGTATGCCCTAAAGCAGAGCAAAAGAAATAAAAAGCACTGTCCAAAGGCCCATATTTGAGCTCTACTAATGCTGACGTGACAGAAGACAAAACACCAACATCCATATGCAGAATTTTTTAAGACACCGATGAGAGAGATGTCACTGAACCTTTTCTGTGTTTATTAAATCGCGTAGAATAAAGTGTTTCTGTTCCAGGCTAAGATGTATGTCTGGCTAGTTAAAAAATGCAAACTAATTTGTATTAACCCAGGAAAAATTTGTTGTCTGCAACTAAATGACGTGGTTGGAATGGGTCTTCCTATTTAGTCAAATAAGCATTATTGCCCATGTATGGTTACCCTCACCTCTCTCCAGATGTGTAATTGCTGTTACCTATAGACATATTTTGATGAATTTTGTCTTCAGGGGTGATCAGAGGACACCCTTAGGGACCAAAATGTTTAAATATGGGGGGATGTGACTCTTGTATTTATGATGCTGTTACTGCTGCTGCTTAATAAGTAAACTTTTAGTTAAGCAATTGTTTCTGTTCCTTGGTTTATAATTAGCTAAAATATCAGTTTGGAGAAGTTTCACAATGGAAATAGAATAGTTAGAAGTAATGACTGTTTCTACATACAAAATTCTAAAGCATCCAGCTGGAAAGTGACTGATTTAATCATTCTGCCTCCTTTCTTTCTCCTTTGTCATTTTCCACCTTCTGAGAAAGGACTTCAGAGTTCAGAATGCTGCCTTCCATGCCCTGATAATCTTCAGTCAGCAGTAGCTCCCTTTTCTCACAGACAGAGATCTAGAATGGTGGGTAGGTGCAAGAGATTCCTGGTCAGAGAATGCTTGTGCCTAGTTCACTACTCGTAATAAACCTTAACCACTTGGCCTCATTAAACAAAACAAAACAAAAAACAGCACAACAAAACAATCAAATAAGCTATCTGTAGCAAGGGAAGCTTTTTCTTTCTTTCTTTCTTTTTTAAAAGATTTTATTGGGGAATTGGAGGAGAGGAACAACATTGGGGAATCGGGGGAGGGGAACAGACAAGTTGCTGTCCTTTTGTTCTTCAGTCTAGTTGTGGAGGACGTCGCTTCACTGGCCCATGTTGGTATTATCATTGCACTCTTCCCGGGTGAGGCAGTCGCTCGCCAACCATTGGATGGCCGCTCACTGCTGCTCATGGGGGCTCACAGGTGCTCATGGGGACTCACGGAGTCTTACAAAAGCTCACGCCTGCTGCCAGCCAGTCCCAGTGCTGGCCAGCCCCACTACAGCCTATGCTGTCACCAACGACTCATGGCAGCCCAGCTCCAGGTCAAGCTGTTGTTCACCATCTTAGCTGTAGAGGGTGCAGCATCACTGGCCCCCATGTGGGATCCAAACCGGGGCCCTGCTGCTCTGAGCTGGTGTCCCAAGCCAACTCTTAACCAATGTGCCACTTGGCTGGCCCGGGAAGCTTTTTCTTTGAAAAAGTGTGTTGTTTTGCATTTCCGAGGTTTGCTTCTCCTGACCTTCTGGAAGAAGCTGGAAGGCTAGATTCTTAGGAATGACAAGACCACACAGGGTCATCTAGTTTTTCTGAGAGAACATATTAAAACCATATTTCAGAAACTTAAATTGTCTGCTCATGTATTTTTTTATTATTCAGTTATTGATTCTTCAAGGTCCTGGAGCTCTAGTGTTGAGAAAAAAATAGATGTGACCCATGCCCTCGTAGAGCTGATTCTAGTTTAGGATGTAACTAGTCACACATATGAGGTCATACACCATAATAACGAGGGTGCTCTGAACAGGGTGCCAAGCTCTGTAAGCACATATAACAAAGAAACTAAATCTAGACTTGTGGATTAAGCAAGCCTTGATTTGAGAGCTGAAGGATGAATAGAAATCAATTAGATGAGGTGGGATGAGGGAGTGTCCAGATAGGCAGAATCTCAAGAGCACCACCTTATGAAGGCAGCAAGATTTTCTTAAACTTCTCCAGATACAGTACTTAATGGCTAGGCTCTGGGGCTCCCTGCTGCATGAAATCTTGGTTTCATTATTTATTAAGTGAACATAGGTAGTTACCTTCTCTGAGCCTCAATTCCTGAGGGAAGATAAAAATAGTAAGGGATAAATGATAATACCAAGATCATAAGGTTGTTTTGAATTAAATGAGCTAATGATGTAAGCCATTTGGAACAGTGCACAGCATGTTCTAACTAATTATTAGTTATTTTTATTAGGTGTCAGCATTCTAAATTCTTACAATTTTTAGAGTCAGGGAAAATTTTTTTCTTATAGTTTTAAACTTTATTGAAGTAATCCATACACATGGTTTAAAGACTTAGATTTCTACAGGCTTGTAATGAGAAGCAGCTGACCCCAGCATCTTCACATCCCAGCATTTTGCATTTCTGGGAAGCCATAGTTTTTACCTCCATGCCTCTAAATAACATGCTTATTTTACTACTTTTTAAATTTGTTTCTGTTTTGTTCATTAATTTTCTAGATTCTACATGTATGAAATCATATAGTATTTGTATTTCTCTGTCTGACTTATTTCACTTAGCATACTACCCTCTAGGTTCATCCTTGTTGTCACAAATGGTAAGATTTCATTTTTTTTTTTTGCATTTACAGTATTTATTGAAAAAAAATCCAAGTTTAAGTGGACCTGCACAGTTTAAATCCTTGTTGTTCAGGGTCAACTGTAATTGTGGGACAGAGCATGAGCGAACAGAAGTAATAATGAGAGAAGGGACCGGGAGTCCAGCCCACGCCAACCCCTTATTTGTTCTTGGCTGTCAGGGGTTTCCGGCTGATCTTTTTCGATTTGTCATTATTTTTCTTCGGCGGTTCGGGGTTTGCCTGCATGTGTCTGCC
>NW_017731716.1:1729024-1751325 GCF_001890085.2 Hipposideros armiger
CAGCTCCTCAATCTGGTTGTTAAAAAAGTTGAGCACTTCCAAATTCTTCAGCTCCGCTATGTTTGGTGGCACGGTTGTTAGCTTGTTGTGGCTGAGGACCAGTTGTGTGATGTGGGATAAGGTGAAGAGGCCGTTGACATCCAGCATGTTGGAGATGCCGCGGTCACTCATGTCCACTTCCGGCTGGTTCTTCTCCCGGCTCTCCTCCACCAACTTTTTCAGAGACTTGGACATGATCACGGAGGGCAGGACCTAACAGGCTGGGCGTGAAAAGGGCAGGGTTTCGCAGGGAACAATACCGCGGCGAGAAAGATGCAGCCGGCCAGAGGTAAAAGCCTCATTTTTTTTTTTATGGCCAAGTAGTATTCCATTGTATAGATGTACCACAACTTCTTTATTCAATCGTCTGTTGATGGGCACTTAGGTTGCTTCCATATCTTGGCTATTGTAAATAATGCTGTAATGAACATAGGGGTGCATATATCTTTGAATTAGTGTTTTGGATTCTTCAGATAAATACCCAGAAGTGGGATTGCTGAGTCATGTGGTAATTTTTTTGAGGAACCTCCATACTGGTTTCCATAGTGGCTGACTCAATTTACAATCTCATCAACAGCGCACAAGGGTTCCCTTTTCTCCACATCCTCACCAACATTTGTTGTTTGTTAATTTATTGATGGTAGCCATTTTGATAGGTGTGAGGTGATATCTCATTGTGGCTTCAATTTGCATTTCTCTGATGATTAGTGATGTTGAGCATCTTTTCATATGTCTATTGACCATCTGTATGTCTTCTTTGGAGAAATGTCTATTCAGGTCCTCTGCCCAGTTTTTAACTGGATTTTTTTTTTGGTGTTAAGTTATATGAGTTCTTTATATATTTTGGATATTAACCCACTATCAGATTTATCATTGGTGAATATCTTCTCCCATTGAATAGATTGTCTTTTCATTTTGTTGATGGTTTCCATTGCTGCACAAAAACTTTTTAATTTGATATAGTCCCATTTGTTTATTTTTTCTTTTGTTTCTCCTACCCAAGGAGACATATCTTAAAATTTACGTCAAAGAGTTTACTGCCTAGGTTTTCTTCTAGGAGTTTTATAGTTTTGGGTGTTTTTATTTGAAAGTTCAACATCTTGGACTGATGTGCCAATTTTCATTTATTTTTCCTTCAATTTTCCACCTCTTTTATTTGAGTCTTTTTGTAACATTTCCTCAAAATTATTTTCTATTTCTCCTTTTGATTTTTTCATTTCTGTTATCATACTTTTAATTTCTAAGAACTCTTGTTTTTTGAATATTCATTTAAAAAATTAGAATACCTTTCTTGTTTTGTGGTACAACATATTCTTTTATCTTTCTGATGATTATTATAAGATTTTCAGAAGTTTTCTTTGTCATAGCCTCCAAGTTGATTTTTTGTTTGTTTTATTGTAGTCTCTAACTTTCATACAGATGCATTGCTCAAACATCTGATGATTCTTGACTGTCTGTGTAGATTTGTGTTAGGCAGTAGAGCAGATTAAAAACTGTGAGGTTTTCTGCTATGGTTTTCACTACAGGGAGACCTGGCTGGGCTAGTATTACCTTGGGAAACTTCTGTTACTAGTTATCAATGTTATTAGGTCTGTTCTCTTTGATTAATCAGATTTCCATAGAGAATCTTATGTCGTGTGTGTGTGTGTGTGTGTGTGTGTGTGTGTGTGTTTGTGTTTGTATATGTGCCTGGCTGTCGGCATTCTGGGAACCAAGTAAGGGAAGAAGTCTAGGGATCTTAACATTAAGTATGTATATATTTACTTAATCGCCCTTATTTCAGGATAGTGGCCTTTTCCTCAAATGGGCATGATGTTTCCCAATCCAGGGGCCCTCAGATGGAATAAAACTTTAGTCCTCTACCAGGGCTGGGGAAAGAGAGTCACCCAGTAGCATTGAGTGAAGGAGAGAAATCATGGGTGTTGTTTTATTTGCTTTTAAGCAGATTTTCTATCAGTCATCCTGCTTTTATCTTCACCTTCACCTTGATAGCCACAGACACTGCTACCTTCTGGGCCTGTTGGGGTTTGTGCTATAAATTGGGTTTGTTCTTTGCTCTTGTCCTGCTGGCATAGAATTAAGTTTACTTGGGGCCTGCTAAGCCAGATAACTTGAATTTACCTGCGATTCTTATTTCTAGTTTATAAAATATATTATCTTTTTTCCCATTGTTCTTTTGAATTTGTACCTTAAAATTATCCTGTACTATGATTTTAGAGAGCTTAAGGGAAAGATCAGAATTAAATGCATGTGATCAATCTACCATCTTTAGCTGAAAGTGAAGAAATTCCTGAACCTAAGCATTTTCTTATGAAAACAGCACTTAACCCATTTGAAGTTATTTTTTTCTGCCCCTTCTCCACCTTACTTTACATATATTTTCATCTAAAAAAAACTAAAACCATTTTTAGTAATATTTTAGTATAACATTTATATTATCGTCAATACCTGTAGTATATTTTCTAATGTGGACTTCAGTATATTTTGGCTTTATGAAAAGGCAAGTTCAAATCACATTCTGTATGTTCTCAGTAGTAATGGTTAGTCTTAGTAAAGCTGTAATAGTGGTTAAAATAATGATGGTTAATTTTCTATTCTCAGGGATTCATTGCCTAATTAGGGGATTATTTAGATTCCTTGATCTCTATTTTCTTTTGCTAATGCTGCTTTGCTTCTGAACCTTTCAGTTTTCACTGAGGTCTTCTTCTATTAAATTAAAAAAACATAAGAAGTAAAATAAAGTTGTACAATTACCCTCTTTAGTTCAGTTCAATAAACATTGCTCACAATGTGTATAGTATTGTGCTAGGTGCTGAGGGTATAGAAATAGGGCGTGGTCTCTATGCATCCTAGCTCCTTGTTAATAGTCAGATATTGAGTTAGTCAGAACTGAAACGGACAACAGTTAGTTTTTGATTATCTGTATATTTGATTTGATCTACCCTGCCTACTCATTAAAAAATCTGATTGTAATTTTAATTTAATCATTTTAAACAATGTCATACCATATGGAAAAAAACCTCAGTAGTGCCTACCTCTGAGCACTTGCCATATTCATTTAACAAATGACTGAAATTCACCATTAATTTCATGCCTTTCATTTAAGGATCTGAACCCCATTAAAATGCAAAAAACACATTGTCCAATTACACCTCAGTACTTTCAGGTTGTTTTCCATCGGTATGTTTGAAAGACTTGGAAATGGAGAGAACATGAGGCTCTTGGTAATCTATAGGGGATGATGAATGATATGCTGGAGGGGATTAAGGAAGAACAGTGCACCTGAAAAGGAAGGCTAGTAGTGCCAAAAGTAGATCACCAGTTTCTCAATGTTCTTAATTCATTTGGGTTAAAAAAACAAAAATAGGTGACCTCTTTTGTTTTATTTTGATTCTAGAAAATTAACAATCCTTGAGTGGTCTATGTAGTAATTCTCAACTAGCTAGCAAATTTGATTGACCAGAGCAAATTTGTTGCTAACTGTTGTGGACCGTTGAGGTTTTATGGTGGATCATTAGTTCCTGGAGGGAGGAGACCGTGTGTGTTTTTTATTTGTCTTATATCTCTTCTCAACACCAGCACCTGTCCTCTCAGCAGAAATGGTGGGGCCTCAGTTAACGTTGTTGATTGACTAAAGACATTATGCCATCCTGCCTCATTTCACACAGCATTTTCCTCTTGGCTTGAATGTCACTGAGGTTGTCTTTCCCTACTGAGCACTCAGCTCTGTGCACTTCCCCATTCCAGCCTGTTGGCCAGGCCCTTGTTACCTTTTGCAGTTGGAATTGATCCCTAGAAGCTGTTAATATCTCCAGTTACTGGTTCACAGATTGATGGGTAGTCAGGCCCTGACACCTGCATTTACTAACATTATAGGGCGTCTGGATATCAAAGGGGCTAGGGTGGCTTCTAAATGTGGTTAGGAAGATGAAGGGGTTATAGTGCCCGTCACCTTTTTTAGAGAAGCAGAAACCCTGGGGAGAATTGCCAGGACTTGATCCTTTAACATAGGTTTGTTGAGGAGTGCTAGGAAGGTTCAGACAAGATGTCCTTTCAAATAACCCACTCTTCCACTATTTCCCCTCGCCCATTAAAGAAAAAAAACAGGGGCCGGCCGAGTGGTGCGATGGTTGAGAGCTGGCTTGGGATGCCGGAGGGCCCCGGTTCGGGTCCCACATATGGGGTCCGGTGACACTGCCCTCCACAGCTAAGATGCTGAACAACAGCTCAGCCTGGAGCTGGGTTGCTGTGAGTCGCTGACGACGGCATGGGCTGCGGCCCCTGTGGCAGTGAGTTGCCATGGGCTGCCGTATGTGGCCAGCAGCCAGCGTGAGCAGCCAGTGTGAGCAGCCAGCAGCTGCAGTGGGCGGCTGTCCAGGGGCCGGCGACTGGTCTGCCTCGCCCGGGAGGAGCGCAGTGGTGGCGCCAACTTGGGCTGGTGGGGCGGCGTCCTCCGCAGCTGGATTGAAGAATGGGACGACGGCGGCTTGTCTGTTTCCCTTCCCCCGGTTCCCTGGCGCTGTTCCCGTCCCCCCAGTTCCCCAAAAAAAATCTTAAAAAAAAGAAAAAAAACCCCAGAAAAAAACCAACAATGGTACCAGAGTGGTTAGTGCTCAGGTTCCAGAGTCTTTCTATTTGTGTTCAAATTCAAACTTTAATATTTGCTAACTATGGTTTTTAGAAAAACCATAGAAAAGTTACTTGACCTTTTCGTTCATTTTTTTCATGTTTTCTCATTTGCAAAATAGGGATAATAATAATGTCTACCTCATAAGGTCATCAGGCAGGGATTAAATGAGTTAATATGGGTTAAATGCTTAGAATATGTGTACAGTATAAATTAGTCATCATCATTATTATTATCCAGATGAGCAGATCAAAGGTGTCTGCAAGAATCCAGGGGATTTGGAGAACCCCTGACTTCCAGGTCCCTCTGAATTGCTCCCTACTAGGAGGAAAATAATGATCTGCTCTGTGTAAACCCTCGTTGTCACTAGCTCACTAATTAGGTTTCCAACTTATCATAGCCCAGAGGGTGACAGACAAAATTTGAGTGTGGAAGAAAGGAGTTGTACCTAAAATTAATGAGAAAATTGCTAAAATGTATTGTTGCTATGGAGGCAGCAATGTGTGTAGAAGCAGCAGTGGACGTGGTGATGGATGACCTCTGCCCCAGGCAAACCATTTAGCTTGTCTGACCCTTTGATTCCTTGCCTGTAAAATGAGGATAAAAATATCTACTTCAAGGAGCATTTTGAGGATTAATTATACCCAGATGTGTGTGTGTGTGTGTGTGTATGCGTATGTGTGTGCATGCTTGAGCATGAGTAAACACACACACACACACACACACACACACACACACACACACACACACACACCCCTAATACTTATTGAGCAGTTAGTATAGTGCCTGGCATATAATAAGCATTTAATAAATGTTAGCTGCTTTTTTAATGTTACATTATGAATAGGTATATGTCTTTCACCTTGAGTCAGCCTGATCTAGTAATTCCTTATAAGAAGGCTCAGTGTATTTGTGCTTGTGAAACCATGAGAATTCAAGGAACAAATAAGGCAAAACAATGAAGAATGCACCAGAATTGTGTGGCTGTTGCCACTGAGGATAAGCAGGCATGGACGGCCCTGTCTGGAATAGTAACCATACAGGCCCCTTTGACAAGGTGGAGTCTATCTAACTATTGAATTTAGGACAATCCTAAGCATGGGCAGAGTATAACAAAAGAAAGAGTCTCTGAAGTTTTATTTTTTAGAGGTCTGTTTTCTATGGACAATTGAGTTATCTCATATTGATAATAATGAACATTTTTTTCTGGCATTGTCATACCCTATCAACCATTCCCTCAGTGTGAAAAATCCTCCCCTTTCCTTTCTTGACACCATTCTCATCAGGATTTCCCTGTGACGGCTTCTTCTCAGGCTCCTCTGTGGGTTGCTTGTCCTTTGCTTCTCTCTCAAATGTTAATGATCCTCAAAGCTTAGCTGTCATCCCTCTTTTCTCAACTTACACATCTGTGGCAGACAGAGCTAATTGTTTACCACTACATTCAGTCTCTCCTTTGTTCTTAGCCACAGACCCTGCATTTTAGATGGGCGCATGCCCACCTGGGATAAAGACAATATTTCCTAATCTCCCTTGCAGCTATGTGATGAAGAAAAGGTTATTTTGTGCAGCACTTCAAGGAAGAGAGGTTTTTTTTTCTTTTTTTCTCTTCTGCTTGTCATCCTCCTCCTGACCTGCAATGAGGATGGGATGGTAAATCTCTAGCAGCCCTTTCTGGACCACAAGATGACTTTGAGGATGGAAGCCATGTTTTAGGGTGGTGGGACAGACAGACAAGGCCCTGTTGTGGTACTGCCATACCAGCCATAGATTGCTTACCTCTGGACTTCTTTTATATGTGAGAGAAGTAGTTCTGTCTTGTTTAAGCTGTTGCTATTTTAGGTTTTCCCATTATATGTGTGGCACACTTCAAGGAGCATGCAAACATGGGCAATGAGGTGATTGGAGGCGAGGGTGATGCACTGGACAGTAGAGGCTATATTTTGTTTTCTGGGCACCATCTAAGGTTCTGAGATTCTTGTGCAGCTGTAGCAACGTGATGTAGGATGCCCTTTTGTCAATCGAGATGGAACTTTCTGACAGATGGAGACCTCAAAGGTAAATCCAAGTTGGCATGAAGAAATAAAATGTTTCTTGTACACATAAGTTATTAGAGTAGAATTCATCTTTATACACACATAATCTTTTTTTTTTTCATAGATTATCTTTTGTATGAGACATTCTTTAACCTCCATTTTTTTTTGTCCTTAATACACTATAAGTAACTTTTCTTTTTTTTTTTAAAGACTTTTATTGGGGAATTGGGGGGATGGGAACAGTGCTGGGGAATTGGGGGAAGGGGAACAGACAAGTTGCTGTCCTTTTGTTCTTCAATCCAGTTGTGGAAGACGTTGCTTCACTGGCCCAAGTTGGCACCATTATTACGCTCTTCCCATGCGAGGCAGATCAGTCGCCGGCTTCTGGACAGCCGCTCACTGAGGCTACTGGCCGCTCACGCTGGCTGCTGGCTACACACTGCAGCCCATGGCAACCCACTGCAGCAGGGGCTGCAGCCTACGCCGTCCCCGGTGACTCACGGCAGCCCAGCTCCAGGTTGAGCTGTTGTTCAGCATCTTAGCTATGGAGGGCAGTGTCACTGGCCCTCATATGTGGGATCCGAACCGGGGCCCTCTGGCATCCCAAGCCAGTTCTTAACCATCGCGCCACTCGGCTGGCCCTATAAGTAACTTTTCATGTCAGTAAATATACAGTATATCATTACCTTTAACAAGTGTATCATAGTCTGCTGTACAGGTGTGCTACAATATATTTAGCCTGTCTTCTTTCTTCTTTACCAGTCCTTGCCAGCTAGTATCTCAGATGGTGTATTGGACTCGGGTGCTTGCTGTCACTTGTGCATATATTGGTGACTTATCCCTGCCCTTGGCCCCGCTTGGTGGCTTCCAGTCTAATTTGCTGACTTCTCTATAATTCTTGACTAGCCTGTGGTAGGCGTTCTCTTGACCCCCATTTAGGCTTTGCTGGTCCTGTGATGGTTCAGGCCCTCTGAAAGGACCCCACCCTCTTTGTGGTATGAGGTATTAACATCCAGGCATGTTTCCATCTTATTTATCTAAAGGCCAACTCAAATACATCAACTGCTGAAAATCTCCTCTGACACACTCTACCAAACAGAAGCCATCTCTCCCCTATCCTAACAGTTTAGACCTTAGCTGTGCTTCCTGTGTGACCTCATCATTTCCTGCCTATGTCTTTAGGTTCATAGCCTATTTATCACCTCTCCTTAGGCCTTGGGTTCCTTAATAAAAGGATTGATGTTTGCCTCATCTCCCAACCCCAGTGATCACAGTATTTTTTCACATCCAGGGTTTAAAAATATTTGTGGGGTGAATGTTATTTCTGTTGATTTTCCTCATAATAATTTACTGTTCTTGGTACCTTGATTCTTGGTATCATTTAGAGGCTTGTCATTGTAGTAAAATCTCAAGGCTCTGGAGTTAAAACTTTTGAGTGTCTTAAAACACACCTGCCATACTGCAGAAGTAGGTAGCAGGAAATCAGCATTGTGCATGGCGTAGCTGTATTGTTTTGACCCCTCAAGAGACATGCTTAAGGCAGGAGGAGTAGCTTTCCCACTGTCTCAGCAGCTGGGGATTCCCTCAGGTTGCTCTTGGCCTGAACCCATCCGCCTGTGAAAATCCTTAGCTCTACAATATTCAATAAAAACTGTAATGTCTTCAAGTGCTCAGGCAGCCAGACTGACCCAGGCCAAATCCTTTCAACTGGCTAACACACTGGGAATCTAGGGCACCAAGTTTGGATGAGGTTCCTTTCATTGCCATGCAGAGATTCAAAGAGCTAGAGGGAAAGTAGATTGCTTTTTTGCTGGGTGGGGATGTCTAGAAAGCTTAACGAGGCCAGTTCTGGGCTTCGCAGTCTACTGATGGGAGGCCTGGTGTGACAGGCAGTTAATGCTTAAGGACAATGAGCTGTCTTGCTGCGCGATCTCCGCAAGATGGTCTTTTTTGGTTTCATTGATGAGTCATCCTCCCTGAGCAATCAATTTTAGCTTGCTATCCTCGCTCTGCTTTCCCTATGAATACGTTTATTTATAATCTTCAAATCCTCTATCCCTGCTTGGTCTCTGGTTTTGAACTTTGGCTGGGCACTGGCTGGGAAACTTCCGGCTGTTCAGGTTTGGGGTATATATTTCAAAGTCAAATCGTCTAGACATCTGTTACAGAAGTTGGTGCAGCTCTGCTGAGCATGTCACTTGGGAGATGAATTTCTTTATGGCTGGCCTGGCATCGTTAATTTTAGTAAAAAGTTTTTTGCGTTGTAGTTCTATATGCTAATAGTCTGGAAGTGCTCTGCATTACTAATCCCACAGGCCTGGGAAATGAAAGCCTGTGACAGGAAAATACCACCAGCTCTGACGCCTGGTTACCCATTGATGTTTCCAGTGAATCCGCCAGTGAGCCACCTGCTCCACCCAGACATTCTTTTTCCCACTCAATATGAGGATGTTCATCTGCCAATAGTGCTGAAGAGCATAACAACAACAGTGACGACGAATGATAATGGTGCTGGCCACAATTTATCAAGCATTGAGTATTGAGAAATACTCGAGCTAGGTGCTCTGCGTACGTCAGTGGTTCCCGTCCCTGACTGCATCTGAGAACCACCTGGGAGTTAAGAAAACAAAAATGTGCCAGGGTCCCATCCTATAGCAGTGAAATCAGAAATTTCTTCTTTAATCTTACTACCAGAGCTCCCTTTATAAACCCTTTTTAAAAATTAACATTAATTTTCCATGATTATTAAGCAATGTATAATCCTTATAGGATATTTAGATATTAGGAAATGAAATTAAAATCATATATGATTTCACCAGAAATCCTCTGTTAACATATTTAAACAACTTAACTGAAGTATAATTAAGGTGTAATAAAGTGTGCATTCGAAGCATGCAAACTGAAGTTTTGACACTCTGAACATTTGGATATATTTCCTTCTGATCTCTTTTTTCTCTCTTTCTCTCTACCTCCTTCTCTCACTTCCCCCTCTCCACCACACACATAATTGGCATTATACAGCATACACATTTTTATAGCCTGTTCTTTTTTCATTAACATTTATCATGAGCATTTTCCTGTGTTATTTTATTTTCAATAGATGAATTTAATGGCTGCATAGTATTCTATCATATGGTTCCCTTATAATTAATTTAGCATTCCTTTATTGTTTGATAGTTACATAATTTCTACCTTTTTTGCTATTAGAAATAAAAACATAATGAACTGTTATATAGTATCCTTGCCAGATTAGACTATTGCAGTACAGGACTTTGGTCAAATCAGAAAAAAAAAAATCTTTGTGCCTCAGTTTTCTCATTGGCAAATGGAGCTAATGTTAATGCCTACCATAGAAGGATGTTGTGATGAGTAAATAAAATATTACTTTAGCCTAGCAATATTTAGTACAGCATTCAGCACTTGATATGTGTTCAATGTATATTAGCTGTTGTCATGATCATTATTGGCATTTAGATGTATGAGTATGTGTATATGCCCTTTCTGTCATATTACGTAGAATATCTTTGAACACTAAAACCATGTGGTAGGCTTTTTTGTCTCTTTTGGAAGTGATCCCAGAATGGTAACTGCATGGCAAAGTCCGCACAGATTTTTGAATAAAATCACTGAATTGATCCATCAACCATTCAACCGATTCAATCTTTTAAACTGGGTTTTCACCATCCTTAGGCTCTTTCACCTCCCTTCCAGCCTGATACATTGGCGTGGGCCCTATTCATATTTGCTACTTGCCTCCTCTTCTGCGTGCTCATCCGCTCTTAATGCATTCTGGTTACAGGGGACTGAGGTCACAGGTGACCTGCCACAGGGGTGCTCAGGAGGGTTCCGTGGCCTCTCCCAGTGAGTACCTCAGTTAGTTGTCTTAGAAAGAAGTAAGGGGCCTGAAGACTGGAATAAGAAAAAGGAGAATAGTTGCTTTTGCTAATGTAAATTAGCATTGGGAGACATGCAGGAAGATAAGGCAAGGGAAGAGCTGATATGGGGGAGTGGGTCAGGTCATAGTATGCTCTAGTCTGATAGGAATAAGCGTGAAGTTATATTGGTGGCAGGGGTCTGGGTTGGGGATGACTGCTGGATGCCTGTGTTCCCCTCTTCATGTGGCTGATTTATGTGAGCTAAAGAAGGTTTCCCATAGTTCCATGTTATTGCAAGTCTCAGGATCTGTTGATGGATGGGAGGCAGCCATGAGCAGCAGGCAGCTCCCAACATTTGCCACAACATTTGCAGGGTGTATGACCATACTGGGATTTGAGGTGGAGCCCAAGGTGATGGATGTTACATCTTCCAGCATTTCTGTTCCTTTATCTCTGTGCCAGCATAATATATTTGACTGCTAATTAGTGTTTGTTCTCTCTTTATTTTTCTTCTTCCTTTTAAGCAGGTTGCTAGGCCCTTAGTGAGCTTTGGAATCAGGGATTCAGAAATTTTTGGCTGTGTGAAAAATAGAAGCTGCTGGAAGTCGATGTCTTTGTTCTTTTGGAGGAGCTAAGCTGAAAAACAAGATTATACCTGGTGTTTTCAACAGGGGTGGGAGAGAGGAGGGAAAGGTTTCCAGAAATTGGGATGTTTCACCTTCATCACAAACCCACACTTGGCTTCACAGCAGCACCCCGGAAAGTTGCAGTAGCTCAGTGGGGGTGGCCATGTAATGGGCCTGGGGAGACGGGGCTCTAGATACCAGGACCCCCATCATCAGCAAAGATTCTTGGGCCCTGTATATGACATGGAAACAGAGGACCACTGTATCTTGAAGGACCACGGTGGGCTTGATCAATGAGGATGACATCGACAGCCATGATGGGCTAAATGTTCATCTCTACCGCCATTTTCCTAGCGCCACCTATTGCCAGTGGTGTCTGACTGAATTTCCCTCTGGCCTGGCAACATGGAGATTTACAGTTGGATTTACCTTGATTATCACAAATTAAAGAAATGTATATTTCTTACAAGCCCAGGTTTTCATACCCACTGAGATTTTATTTCCTCTGCATCTCAAAATTGAAGTTGACTTTTCCTTTGTTATGTGGAGGAGTATAGTCAGAATGAAGCTGAAAGGCTGTAAGTTCCATGGGGGCAGGGAGCTATGCAGCACCTACACTGTACGTCTTCAGTAAGTGTGTGCTGACTAAATAAACCAAATATAAAGGGTTATTTTTGCTTGACAGGTTCAGGAAGGAAAATCAGGAGATTTGCTGGCTGCCTTACTCATGTAAGGTGACGTCACCCTCTACTTCTGTGGCTGCTCTCTAGGCCTGATAATTACTCTCACCCAACACACCTGACAGTAGCACCGTGGACAATACCAGAAGCCAGTGAATGTCGTCTGATGTCCTCATAATCACAGGCTGCCCCAACACTGGAGAGTCAGTCAGGAAAGGCAGACGCATTCAATTACATTGCTTTAGGCTCACTGACTTGTCATTAGGCCTGTTGCCTAATTTCCTTTCTGCTGCTCCAGGCTCATTCTAGACACACGATCTAGGAGATATACCTGCCTGACAAATATCCCCAGGTGGCAGAAAAGTTCACATGGTGTCCTGAGCCCATCAGCAGTGACATGGCTTGTCTGGGACTCAGTGCCCTGTGACTGGCACAGAGCAGCCTTCTTTTTCTTATTGCCCCTCCTATTTTCCAAACTGTGTGATGCAAAAAGCCCAGATTCAAGACAGTTTCCCCATTTGCACTACCTGTGCATGAATGCCTCATTGCATTCCAAATGTCAAACTCTAATGGAATAATAGGCTTTAACCTAGAGCAGACAGCGAGGCTGATCAAGTGTTAAAGAAGGATTATTAATGAAAATGAGAAAAATGGTATATTTAAGAGACAGTGTCCAATGAAGAGAACAATGGGCTGGGATAATGGCTTCCTGCTGCTCGCGGGAAGCTGCGGAAAAGGCACAGCGTCCGCTTTCACAACAGACCTGGGGATGCTCTGTCTCAAGACGTAGTGAAGATTGCACCTTTCATCACAGGAGGGCAGCAGACTTCCGGCACATTAGCTCCTTGCTTCTCACTGAGTCCCTGAGACAGATGACACTGAGGGCGGGGACAGATTCTGGCAGGAGGCCGTGTTCTGGAACTACCGAGCGTGGGGTTGGAACACAAAGTGGAAAGTCAGGGAGAGGCAAGTTGCTTTGGGACCAGAAAGGCTCAGACAGATTGAGAACAATGAGCACAGAGCTGAGCAGAAAAAGCCCCATCAGTGTAGAAAGCAAGGACAAGTGAGTTTTGTTTATCTACCACAGCCTTCCAGGGAGATATAAGGACAATTCCTTAACCTTTCTGCTCCTAGTATTAAGGGAACAATAATATTGGTTCTGCCTCCCTCAGGTGGTGGTTGTGACATGGTAATACATGTGAAAGTGCTTTCAGATGGAAAGTAGATTTTATCTAATAGGTATTTATTGAACAATTTATTCAGCAATTTTGCATCCATAATGTGGGAGGCACTGTGTTACGTGCAAGCTATGTAAAAAAAGGCCTTTTTTTTTTTTTAGCTGAGCCATCCTGCTATCTATTGGCAGCTTAGCGGCAGCTCAGCTCGGCCGGGCATCGAACCGCTGTTGCTCAGAGCTCAAACTCTTGAGCAAGCTCTTAACCAACTGAGCCACTCGGCTGGCCTAAAATATGGCTTTTGAACCTAAATGATTACAAGGTAAGGCACGCGATGATAAACCCACAAAGTGCAGTTTAAATTAAGAGCTATGAAACTTTAGAGGAAGAAGAGCTCATTTCTGGCTTGAGCCCTGAAAAGACAGCAGCCTATAGAAATAGGTGGCAGGAAAGCTAAGACTAAAGGCTGGGCAGATAGGGAGGAGGTAGCATTCTAGGCTCAGGGAACAGAATGAGAAAGACGTGGGATGGAAAGGCCTAGTGGTGTTCAAGGAGTGGCGAGTATTGGTGGTCTGGAGTGACGGGTACCTCTCAGGGAGAGTGAAAGATGGAGCTGGAATATGAAGAAGAAGCATGGCTGTGAGGGTCCTGGAAGCCAGGCTGAGAAGCAGGAAGTGTATTTATAGAGAATGGGACCTTTGTCAAAGGAGTCTTTTAAATAACTTTATTTGATTGGATAGTACAGTGTGGATTAGAGCAAAGAAAGGTGGGAACCCCCATTAGGAGGTTCCTGGAATAACCCAGACATACTTGTAATACACTAAAGGCTGGACTAAAATGATGACAACGGAATGAAAAGAAAAACGCAAGAAATGGGCAGAAGTGAAAATCATCAGGCGCCTCTTGGACATAAGGATCCAGGGAGAGAAGAAGGTTAAGAATAGGAAGGAGAGGGGCTAGGAATGAGGCTGAAGATAAGGTAGAGTGGGACTCAGAAGGGCCTTTTGGGCCATCCTACAGTGTCGAGCATCATTTGATGGGTCTGTGGAACCTGTGAACTCTCAAGGGAGATGATTATAGGATCCAATTTGACTTCTGGGATAATCCCTGTCTAGGCTGGAGTTCAGAAAACTGGTGACAGAGAGAATTGTCAAAAAACTTTACTGTTCAGATAAAAAAATGATGGGCCAGGATCATGGGCAACAGAGAGGGAGTTATTTTTGAGTTAGAGCACAGAGGAGAAGAGAGAGGAGTTGAAAATTACTCAATTTCTGCCTGTGGAAGACCGGTGGATGGTGGTGTCTATTCCTGGAAACCCGGAAGAGAGGCAAGAAATGACTTCGTGGAGAATGGTGATAAGTTCAGCTATGGACATGCTGAATATGAGGTGATTTTAGGACATCTAGGCAAAGGTGTTCAGGAGGTAGCTGGAAATACAGAACACGAGCTCACTGTAGACACAGGAGATGAAAATAGAACTGTGAGCATAGATGTCTAAATAGAAGCAGATTTTATAGGATGAGAACAGGACCTAAGATGGACTCCTGGGTAAACTCAACCTTTATGAGGCATTTTATAGTCTATATGGAGCTTTTACAGCCATTAAATCTTTTGATCATTAGAACCCTGTAGGGTAGTAGATAAGGTTTCATTATAGGCTGGGAGTCTTGGCGAGACAAATGTATGAAGTTGAGAAGATCCAGTAGCCTGATATCATAGTGATATCCTAACCTACTTCTGGGAGAAAATTTGTCCATTTTTCTTTATTGTCCCTGTATTGCTTATGAGTCTTTGGAGGAAACATTTTCCTCTCTACTTTTTCAGCTGAACCCTTTGTCTGAACAGATCACCAGGAGAGAAATTTCTCATAGAAGACAAAGGACCATGAAGTAGTTAGGATATGTTGTATCAGTCAGAAATGCTTTTCGGTGCAGGTAACTAACGGAGGTTAAACAAATAGGGATTTCCTTTTCCTCTATAATTCTAAGTCTGGAGATGGGGAACTGAAGGTGTCCTGCGTTCACTCCTTGTTATCTGAGTATTTAGGAAAGTGAGTACTTAGCTTTTCCAGTCTCCACAGAGGAGCCAGGCAGGGGAGAAAGGACTGCGAATGGACATTTGGTTGGCCAACCAGCAGGGTCTGCCACTCATATCACCTAATTATACCACCTGGTCTCAAATAAACAATATTTATTGTTGTTAAAAAAACTGCAACCATAAAAATAGTAGAGTAATGGGAGTAATCCCTCATCATTGCACAGCGTTGTTTTACTTTTAAAAAGTTTACATTTAGAAAAGTTTGCATTTTGTCCTCACTGCAATTCTAGGATTCTGGTATTCTTTGACAGATGAGGAAATCAAGTCCAGAAGTGGCTCCGTGAGTTGCCTGAAGTCATAGTTGGTTGGTAGCAGAGCTGGAAGGACCTGATTCTGGTACCTGCCCATATGACCAGGGCAGAAATGAGTCATGACAAAGACCTCGAGTCTCCTCGCCCTCCAGCCCAGAGTGCTTTCCATTGGACCATAAGGTCTTTGGCTCAGATACTACAATGGTTATTCTGAGGCTTTTGCATCTTTACAGATGAGCTAAAGTTTGTAATCTGAGAGTCAGGATATCCTTCATGGCTTCCCACACTGTCCTTGGTCATAGATGAGTAGAACTAGTCTGAGGCTGGAGAAACACTACACCACTGCTGAGGCCCTTTTCCTCATTTTTGTCATAATTCTTCCTCTTACCTCCCCTTACAGCTGAAAGGATGCTGTAGACTGAGAGACAAAAGCAACTTTATTGATCATAAACATGTAAGAAGGCATCCAGGAAACTTGATAAATAGGAGATATTCAGTTGTGAATACAGAGGGTGCCAAAAAAATGTTTACATGTTTTAAGAAAGGAAAAAGCTATTAAAATTGTAATACTCAATATATACCGATAACAAAAGATGAATACAAGTCACATTAGACTTCTGCAATTACAAGAGGTGCTCAAAGTAGTTCCCATCAACATCCAGACACTTCTGATGATGGCGAACTACTGCTTGAGCAACGCTGACCAAAGTGTCTACTTGTATACAATTTTTTGGTATCCTCGCTATATAACAACAACACTACACATGTAACTATAGCCAATTACCAATCACTTGGGTATTCTGAGACTCTCCAGGTGGCCAGAATCACTCTGTTAATTAAATTTATCTGCAAACCCTAGACCATGAGTAGTGTGACGACCAGTGTACCTCTTCATATCACTTGGAATTCCTGGGGGAGGGATATACATTTTTCCAGTGATCTCTAGTTCTGGTTTTTCTCCTTTTGCTTAATTATTTCAGCTTCTGATTCACTTCACCAAAATGAATATGTATGTGCCAAGCAGTATGTAATCCTATTATGAAGCTTATCGCTTTGTGCTGGTTCCTGCTCTAATTCTTTCATTTTTTTGAAATATCGCCTACACAAGGCTGTGTGTGTTTCAGGCTTTACCTAAGCTTTGGTCATTTCTAATTAGAAGTTGAGGTCATTTCTAATTAGACTATTTTAATTGGAATATACTTTATATCAAATGCTTCAGTGCCCTGCAGGTAATGTCCAGGGGTGCAGCCAGCACCACATGACGCTGAGAGTAAGCGCCTCCTGAAATTTTGCTCCCTGGGTTCCTCTCTTACCTCACCCTGTCTGCCTCTGGGGATGACATGTGATTACAGAAAGGCAAACAACTTAAGACTGAATAATAAACACTCCTGTTCTTTAAATTTCTAATCTATTCATCCCCAGAGTGATATTGATCATCTCCCGTACAGAGAGGCTGGACTACCTCCCTCTCAGCTCCTCTCTCGTTTTGGCTTATTTCTTACTATCCTTCAGAATATTGTCCCTCTCCCCCATCCCTTTCCTCTTATTTTCCTTGAGCTCATCTAGGCCATGCCTCCAGAGACTTTATCCTTCATTTGTGAGATGTCATCAAGATTTTTGGCCAAACAAAGACCTTGTTCTACCTAAGAAGACCTCTGGTGCATCCCATAATTGCAGACTGTCAATCTACAGAGAAATGGCAGATCAAAGTATCTGGACCATGCCTCTGAAGATGATAAAAATCTGGAGTCAGCTGACCATACTTTGAAGGGGACCTTCTCACTGAGAAGTAGTGTGGCGAGGTGGATAGAGTCTTAATCTTTAAGCTGGCTAGCTTGGGGCTGTGGAGCTGAGCAGATGCTTACAACTTATATGTTGTGTGAATTTGGGCCAGTCTCTTAACTGTCTTCAGTCTCAATTTGAGATTATATGAGATATTATCTATGAAATTACTTTTTAAACTACACAGTGCTTGAAAATGCTATTATTATAACAACAACAAAAATAAAGACAAGCTCAGGAACATTTGTTAAAGTAAATTTCTTCTTGTATAGGCACAGCTGGTGTGGCTAGTGGTAAGACCTGGTCTGAGGTGAGGGTACCTGAGACATGGTGGGCAGGAAAACCTTCTGCCAAAGGGAAGGATGCCATGGTTTCTGCTGAACAACTCACCACAGGAAGTGGTCCCTCATAGAGCTCCTCTCTCAGGAGTATCAATTAGGAAGGGGTTGAAGTGGCAAGTCCAATTAATGACTAATTGCCAAAAGTGCTAGAACAATTTCAACCAGACTCCTAATTATCACTTAAGAGACGGTTTGGTACCATATGAAGTGATGGAGTAGCCTTAGGAAAACACACAGAAACCTCTTGTCTCTTGGGGGGGATCTCTAATTCAAGGACATTTTGAAAGCATTCCTTGATTCGGAGTCTGCAGAAAAATGGTCAGGACTACCTATTTGTGTCCTGTGTGTGGATTTCATTTTCGGTGTCAGCGAAGGAACAGGGTGGAATTCTATGCAGTATTCAGTACAAGTTTGGTGCTGGGAAAATGGTTGATACTTGACTCTGTGATCTTCCTTTTATTTGTGAGTGGGTATCAATATATTTTAAAACAAATGCTTTGCCTACTGTGGCATTTCTTTGTTGTCTGATTGAAAACATGGAAAATTCTAGCTAAAAAATTCTCTTCTTAGTTCTTCCAATCAGAAGAGCTGTATTACAGGAAATTAATCCTAATGAATGGAGCAAATATATTTGTTGGGAGTTATGGTGGGAACATGACTTTTTGAATGATGGGGGTATTCTTCAGAGCTGCATGTTCTAGGAGCTCTGGAAATCATCCATGTATTCCTCTGACATGTATAGGAGAGTCTCAGGGAGCAGTGGCTTGCTGAAATGAGAGAGACTTTTCCATTGTTCTACTTTTATTTCAGAAGCTTCTAATCAGAAATGACTGGGAATATTGTTTATGGGATAATAAAAAAAGCACACATCTTATTTAATTCATAACAAAGGGGAAAAAGTGAAATTAACTAAAATCCTGAATTAAGAAAGTGAGATAAAATATTAACCTTTTAGTTATTTTAATTTAATGTTTCTTAACAGTAATACTTAAATATTAGCTTCTTTATTTTGTTTTTCTTAATGCGGAATAATTCTTTTTCTCTGTTGTTTGGGAAAACCTATTGGTCTGTTTGCAAAGAAGAGCACTGATATTTGCTCTAAATATTTCCCAGTCCAGAGGTAGTAAGGTGGCACATTTCCATTTGTGGTTCAGGACTTAATAAGTGAGGCAAAATTTCTTTATCATCCGTGGGGAATTGAAGTGTAAGTTTTTATAAATCACAGCAGCAAAAGAGTTAAATGCATTTTTCATGGTCAGCCCTGCCTTATAATTAGGGTGCTATACTTCAGTTACATTTTCAGTAAGTGGGACTGAATTTTAGAGCATTGGTACAATCTACCAGAAAATGCTTGAAGCTATGATTCAGTAAAATGTCCCCATATGGAGGAATTGCAAATGCTTCTAGAACCAAGCCCTGGAAACTTGAGAATAGTATATCATGTTTTACTGTAAATGTCAATGTCCGTGTGTTATGATGTCTGTAATTTACTTTAACTATTTCAGCGTAGATCGGACAACATTATGAATGTGTGTGAGTTAGTTTCAGTCACATTTTAGGGACAACCAGTTGACCTGATCAGAAGTTCATGTTCCAGGAATGTCTAGTTAGCAATTTATACTCCAAGTCATACTCCAGATGGGGCTACTGGGGACTTCTGTTATATTTACTTTTGAACAACCCCAGAGACTTTGCTGACTAGCATAATAAATATTAGGAATGAGTTTTAGCAGGTGAAATTAGTGGATTAGCATAGTAGATGTTTGGAAGGGGCTCACATTGGTGAAATGAGTGTTATTCGAGAAGTATGGGTCAGTTAAAATATTTTAAGGATACTTTCCACCTTGGTACAAATAAGGTATAAAAACCTAGCAAGCCTTCTAGTCTGTACCTTTAGGGATGTCGTATTACCTGATGCTTCTAGTATAAGAATCAGCAGTCTTTTCCTATAAGCAACCAGATTGTAAATATTTTATGCTTTACCAGTCATATGGTCTCTGTTCCAACTACTCAACTCTACCTTTGTCCCATGATAGCATCCATATATAATATGTAAAAGAGTGGACATGGCTGTTTTCCCGTTGATTTTTATTTATAAAACCAGGCAGGGCCAGATTTGGCTTAGGGGCAGAAATTTCCTCACCCCTGCTCTAGATTATTGTTTTATCTTCCCCAAGTGAATCTTCTAAGCTAAGCTGGATCACCTAAAATTATGGAGTCCTGGGATGTCATTGAATGGACAGACCACATTGTATGTACGATTTTGTGACTACTTGCTAATCAATGTTAGCATGTGTGGTCAAATTGGGTTACAGACTTGCTTCCATATATGCTCATAGTAGGGAATTAGATAACCTTCATACATCTAAAAAATGTTGGTAGCTACACTCACCTACTAACTTAATGTTTGTGTAGACAGAATTGGCCTTGGCCATGACCTTGAACACCTTGGGCAAAATCAGGATACTCCTGTTAGTTGGTAGCCCCACTATTGCAGTAATTCCTGATCATGTTGTCCTGTGGTAGGTGCTCAATGCAAATTTGTTGGATTAGTGAATGGACTGATTTCTGCTTGGCAAGTTAGTTTGAGGTGGGCTATTTCTGAGCATCCTGATGTGCTTAGCATTTAATGCTCAGTATGAGCATGGGAATTAGATAGGCATATGGATTAAAAATTGTGCAAATTTACAGTATCAGCTGTAGAGATGTTAAGCCATCAATTTAGCACTCTCTGGTTATAGTCTGCTTCACATGAGGTTACATGGAGTAGAAAAATGAAACAAAAGATTATGAGCATTGTACACAAATTATATTTATGCCTCACATTGTTTAATTATTCAGTATGACTTGGAGATGAAATTTTAATTTTTTTCGGTGAGCTAATCCTCATTGTAGATAATCCACTAAAGATAATTGAGATAATCAATTACTGACTAATTGGTTGAATGGGGGTGACTCTTCTTATTTAGCTTTTCTTCTCCCTGCTTGCCTTCTTCGATAGCTTTTCCCATTACAATGAGAGTTTTCTTGTTCTAATATCTTTCTTGTCATTTGCAAATATCAAGCAAATATTTTTTAAGCAACACTTGTGTGCATAGCACGGTGCCAATTACTCTGAAGGCATAGAGATGAAAAAGGCATAGTCCTGGATCTTAATGTCAGAGGAAATGAGGGGAGACTGTTTCCTTTGGGGAAAATGATGGAACACTTCATTTGATGTGGGCCTTCAAGGACAGGTAGGATTTTGATGGTTGGTAAGGGCTTGTTGGTAGAGAGAACTGGATAAATTGAGATTTAGAGGTGGGAAAGTTCTGGGTGTGTTTGCATAAAGGTAAACTGTCCAAGGTCAGGTCTTGAGGGGGTGTCATTTTCCTGGGCACCTGGGAGTTGTGAGGGACAATGACAAGGAAGCGTGGGCGTTTGGATCACCACTACTCCATGATGAGCTCTTTTGGAGGGCAGAGGAGAATACCATTGCTGAAAATGAAATGTTTGACAGGCAACGCAGCTTGAGTGTTGACATCTGATGTGCTGTTCTGGGAGGACAAAAGCCAGTCATGCATGATGTTGAGTGGTTGCCTGGAGTGACGAGAAAGCTGTACCACTAAATGTGGCCCCTTGTCTAGAATGGAGGAGCTAGTTTGAGAAAGCCTAGAGAGAGAATGAGCTGGGATGCTGGTAGATTGCTAAGTCGCAGCCTCTGTTCCCCCGCCTCTCTCTTGTCCCTCACTAGGCGAGGTGTAGCCAATCTCCTTAACAGTGTTTTTTACTTGCATGAGAATCCTCCAGGGTTCTTCTAAAAATGCAGATTTTCCAGGTCTGCTCTAAATCGACTTAGTCAGAGTCTGCGTGTGGGATCCAGAAATGCTCATCTAACAAGTTCACCAGCTGATTATTATGGGCCCCAAAATATTAAAACCACTGCTAGTTAGAAGATATTAAGATGAGGAGTTAGTTGATATTTCCAGTCAGTTTCACTGAATTCACTGATGATGATGTTCTAGCTACTATCCTAGGAACTGAGAATATAAGAAGACCAAGGCTTAGCTCCAGTTTTCAAGGAGCTTGTGGTTTCATGCAAGGTAGATGTGTAAATACATCATTGAAATATGGTAATTAAGGTATATACGAGGGAAGGAAGAGCTACAGAAGATAATTTAAATCTGTATGGGAGAGTCAGGAAGGCTTTCCAGAAGTTATGATTTTTGATCTGGATGGGTTTTGAAAGATGAATAGGAGTTCATAAAGAGGACGAGAGAGAAGGACACAGAGGCCTAAAGCTGCATGGTGCATCCAGAGAGCTGATGGAGCAGAAAGCACAAAATGGAGAATGGTAGTGTTAACTGAATGGCTTGGTTAAGTGGGAGGAAATTATTCTATGACTGAAGAAAAAGCATAGAGATAATGATCAACAGGGTACACTAATAGACTAATTGCCTGCTAATTCATGTAATCACACATGTTACAGACACTCATTCCGGTGTTTCCATTTGTGGTCTGCATGCATGATTGGCCAAGCCTGTGTTTGGGGAGATGGAGGGAGTTTTGCTAGTGCCTTCTTATGGAATTGCTATTCTTTCTTTGCCTTCTTCCTCCCACCTTATCTCTTATTGGAGATGAATATAACCTAATCACGAACCTAACCTACGCAGGGGTCATGGTTTGGCTAGCTCTCATGACCAGGTCACAGTCAACTGTGGTCTCTTTGCTGGTTTTGGTGTCCATGTTTACTACACCGATAATTTTCTTCTTCTGGTTTTATTTTTTATTTTATT
>NW_017731716.1:1752345-1774313 GCF_001890085.2 Hipposideros armiger
AATGAACACATTGGCTCCTAGGAACAATATCACAGCAAAGACTTTAGCACATGTGGATGTGTACTTGTCATTAGAAAGTTTTCAGGAGAGAGGAGTATATATATATATATATATATATATATATATATATATATATATATATATATATATATATATATACATACTATAGGAAAACAATTAAAATTGTAATTCTCAATATATACTGATAACAAAAGATGAATCCAAATCACGTTTGACTTCTGCAATTACAAGAGGTGTTCAAAGTGGTTACCATCAGCGTAATTTTAAGTTTTTTCCTTTCTTAAAATGTGTATACATTTTTGACACCCCAACACACACACACACACTGCCAAAAAACATGTATACAAATGGACACTTTGGTCAACATTGCTCAAGCAGTAGTTTGCTGTAATCCGAGGTGTCTGGACGCTGATGGTAACCACTCTGAGCACCTCTTGTAATTGCAGAAGTCAAACGTGACTTGTATTCATCTTTTGTTATTGGTATACATTGAATATTATACTTTTAACAGTTTTCCTTTCTTAAAATGTGTATACATTTTTTTTGGTACCCTCTGTATATGTAATATCCATTGGCTCCTGTTAAGATTACCTTGGGTTTTGGAAAATTTTGTTCACCTTTCAAACCTCCTTTACCTGTGCTAGTCTGGATTGTGAGTGAGGAGCAGGAGGTTTCAAAAGAAAGAAGGCCACATTTCACGTTTGCTGCTTAATGGTGTTCAAAGGAAGCTATTGTAAGTGATTGGAGTTTGAACCCACAGGCAGGGTGCATTTTAATTTCCATTTAAAGTGGGGAGTGTGCTGTGGGGAGCCAGCTTGACCTCCTTTAACTGGCAAAAGGCAGGTATGTGCATAGCTAATAATGCAAGTATCTTACATTTGCAAAGGGTGTTATGCTTTGAAAAGTTCTTTGACACACTTTATTACATTTTGATCCTCCCAGTAGTTCCAAGAGGAGGCCACATTATCATTCCATTATGGGGTACGTGGAAAATGAGACTCAGAAAAATGTAGCAATGTGCCCAATGTCACTTGTAAATCCACAATCACATTGGCACAATTACAGCTCTTGAGATCACTTCTGGGGCTGTTTCTGTTACAGTGAAACCACCCATGACATAAGATAGGGTGGAATCCTTCTTTTAAAGTTAAAATTAAATCACCATTATACTAGATGTCACTCTGACTGCACAGGATTTATGGTTCAATCAGGGAAACAAACATTTCATCTCCCTGGATTTTAAAATCGTCTTTGGAAGGGACTCAAAGGAGCCTATGTTTCCTCCATGTCTTAAAACTGTATGATTCTCTTTGTTGTTTACTTTCTGGAACATTTTGTTAACATGGTTCTGTACTCAACTTCCAGGGAAGGACAAGGGCATTTTAATTTGCTTCCCAGGAATGGCTTGGCTATTTTGAATTTTGCAAGTATGCCTAACATCCCTTAAGACTGTTTTCGTTTATTCCAAGGACTGAGGGGAAAATTAACTCAACTAATGAGGGCCACCTTTTTCCTTAGTCATGTGAGTAAACGAAAGCATAGCTATTCTACTGCGTTATTTAAAAAAATGCTTTCAAATTATTTGGCAGAGATGCTTGTAGGTATAGTGGCAAGATGGAAGAAAAGAAGAAGGAAAAATTAGACTGTTCTAGTAGAAGTTATAAAATACAAAATATATGCATTAGAAAAGTAAAAGGCATCAACAAGGTGGAGAAGCAGAGAGGATTAGAATTGGAAGGACTTTCAAGTCCGTGATTCTAGCCTCCTCATTTATAGGCATGGACCGTGTGCTCTGGGAGGTTAAATAATTTCCTTAAAGTTATATGGCAGGCAATGGCAGTTCCAGAACTGGGGAAAATCAGGAGTCAGAATTTGAATGCTTATTACGGTGAGGACTTTAAAGATGTTATCTCCCAATGTTATGGGTTGAATTGTGATCTCCCCTCCCCCAATCCATATGTTGCAGTCCTAACCCCCAGTACCTCAGAATGGGACCTTATTTGAAGATAGGATCTTTGCAGAGGTAATCAAGTAAGGTAAGGATTAGGGTGGGTGTCCCTAAGGAATGGGAATTTGGATATGGACATGTATACAGAGAGAATGCCATTTGAACATAAAGGCTGCCATCCATGAGCCAAGGAGAGAGGCCTGGGACAGATCCTTCTCTCACAGCGCTTGGATGGAACCAACCCTGCCAACACCGTGACCTCAGACTTGTAGCCTCCAGAGCTGTGAGACAATACATGTTTGTTGTTTAAGCTGCCCAGTTTGTGGTGCTTGGTTACTGCAGCCCTCACAAACAATTACACTCAACAATCCTATTAGGCAGGCATTGTTTTCCCTGTCTTGTAGGTGAGGAGACTGAATGGTGTGAAATTGGGGAGTTGGGGTCACAAACTAGATGTGTAGAACTCCAAGGTCCACACCTCTTCTGCTGCGTGACATGGCTCTGCTGGGAGGAAGCGAGTTTACAAGGCAAATGGGCCTCCCCTCTCCCTCCTTGGCCCCACAGTATTTCGGCATGAAACTGCCCACGTAAGGCCTCAAAGCATTTAGTGACCACCCAGCTTTCTCCACAATGGAATCCTGTAGTTTTTCCTTCTTTCTTTTTCAAGAGCGGTTTATTTGTTTTTTTTACCCGAAGTGTTTTCAACTGTGAGAAATAGGTATGCCCTGCATAAAGGTAGATAAGCCCTTAGCTTTAGCAGTTGGAGAATTTAAACACTTCAGTGTATCAAGTGGTTTGTTTCACTTTGAACCCAAATACCTACAGTAGCAACTAGAAAGAGTATGATCAGTCAAGTGTCAGGTCATGGTTGTGCCGAAGTTAAGATGCTGCATTTCTTTTTAGCACCAGGAAGCCCACTGTGAATGGGGATAAAATGTGAGGTTACGAGGCCCACTGGAGTGATATTAAGGAGTGTTAAAAGCAGCTTTAGTGAAGAAGCTGTGTGTCGTCTGTACCTGGGTGGTTCCACTTCTTTCAAAGAGAGTTCCAAACATAGTTTCTCCTCGTGGTGGTGCATAAATTCTTATAGTTTGTTTTCAAAATCAGGGTAACTATTCGTAGAAAAGTTATATTTTGTAGAATCATGTTTTATAGAAAAAGTGTCTTTAAACACTCAAAACCTTTTTTATTTGTGTTTAAAATCTCCAAACTTCAGCTTCCTTACTGTGAAACGTGGTAAAATCTGCTTTAGGAGGTTATTGTAAGGATGAAGTGAGATGTGCGTTGGGCATTTTTGGAAAGCAGAAAGCCCTTCCCTAAAGTAAACTGAAGTGCTAACCAGACTATATAACTTTACCCAGATAGTCAATAAAACATCTCTGAAACCCATTTATTCCGAAGTTATCGCCAAGGTTCCATCCTCCTATTTCTGAGTCTGGAGTGAGTGTATTTGTGTGCGGTATACCTTGACACTTTGGGGAAAAAGTGCTAAGTGAATTCAAGGTCTTGATATTATTAACTGGTATGTTCCTCCTCTCACACTTGATAAATGACTTTCAGCTACATCTAAAGGTTTTCACTCTATTTGTTTTTGTGTTTCTGGCTCTACTGAGTCAGGCTTGACTTGCACTGGCCACAGTCCAAGGTTTGAGTTAAAAAAAAAAAATGTTAAGAAGACAAGTAGCTGTGTTATAGCCATAGTGCCAAACCCAACCACGTACTGCAGTTCTTGCTGTTCTCTCTGCTGGCCACCTGGATGGGTTTACGGGAGTCAGGGGGAAAGGAGAAAGATCATATGAGATTTGGGGGGCTTGATGGGAGGAGGTGGCAGAAGGAGCATGCAGAAGTGGGGAGTGTGGCACTGAAGTGTAAGGTGGTGGCTGAGACTGTGGTTCTGGGGATGGACTTCCCGGGTTTGAATTCCAGTTCCCTTTGTATGCCTCAGTTTCCTCATCCATTAAATGGGAATGAGGAAAGTGTGATGATGAAACGAGTTACCCGTGTAAGCCACCGAGGCCAGTGCTAGCACATAGTAGTGCTCAATGCTGGCTGTTCTGCCTCCTGGTGATGACCTATTTTGTGTGTCTTATCCTCCATTAGACTGTGAGCTCTGAGGAGCCTCCAGCATGTCTTGTTCGTCTTTCTGTCTTCTCACATGAATATTCTAACATGAATAGTGTGTGTGCCTAAGAGTTACAGGCGTAGCGTTTACCTTCACCCCGTCTCTCAGCCCCGTTTCACATTATCACCATTGAGAATAATGTGGAAGTAAATTGGAGGGGGTTGTTTGATCAGAAAATGACAGGGGATAAGGGTAGCTAATGGCTGAAATTTTGAAACTGTTTGATTTTAACTGTAGACAAGACATACATATATAACGGGTCCTGGAAAGCCCATCAGCGTAAATAGCAGCAGTTTTAAAAAGCTAAGGGTCAAAAGAAGCATTGGAGGTTTGTTGCTATTTAGAAGGTGTAGCAAGTGTCCGCCTGGAACAAAGTGGCTGAATATAAATTTTGCCTTGAAGGAGCAACATCAAGGGTAAGGTCATTGCTCTATAGATATTGAGCGGCTCATTTGTTCTTGAGGACCTGTGTTGTCTGGGTCGTGTGGCCTCGCCTTTGCCTTGCCCCTGTCTTTCCTCTCCCTCATGTCAGGGGTGTTGGTGTCACGCCAGTCCCTGTCCCTAAGGGAGGGACCAGTGCTCCTTACATTTCCCAGCTTTCACTCCTTCCTTATTTCACATCGATCAAGACAAACTAAGCACTCCGTAAATGTTGGCCAAATTTAGTTCCTGCCTCCCTTCCTTCTGCCCTCTCTTTTCCCCAAAGCCAGCCAGAGCCAAACCTGGTTACACGTAGCTTTGAGGCTCATACATTTCAACACATTTGCTAGGGTCACAAATGACTTATTGGAGCAGCTCATGTGCTATGAGGAATAGTAAATAAGCATATAATTCTGTGGTTTTTATTTCCACCATGGATTTACGTTTTCCCAGCTCTCAGTTTTGAAGCCTTATTGATCTTTAACAGGAAACAGAAGGCTATTATCGTAAATCCTGTAGAATACAAGGTCCTGCAGACAGATTCAGTGGCATGATCGTGTATGCTGTAAATACCAGCACGGTCCTAAGGTGGCTGGGCTTGGAAGCTGAGAGTGGGGCTGCTTAATGGGACAGTCCCCTCCTCTGCTGTCACTATTGTATCTACCAAGAGGCAGTAAAGCCATGTTCTGTGGATTTCTGTGTCTGCCTCCTCACTCCTTGTTCGTATAGGATTTTATGAAAATGGTTTATTGGAGAGTAAACTCTCGTTATCCTTTAGAAATTATATTTTAAAAATTGCTGGCTGCAAGACTTGGGGTTTTGTAGACAGATTGATAAAACGAAAATATTAACTGGTGTGTGTGTGTGTGTGTGTGTGTGTGTGTGTGTGTGTGTGTGTGTTGGGTGGTATGCCAGGAGGGCCCAGGAAAGGTTTAGAACCAGTTCTATGTTCAAGACAAAAACAAGCAATTTACCCCAGTATCCTGGAAGGGTAGGTGGGAAACCTGAGTTCTGCACCTTTGGCTTTTTTTGGTGGCCAGACAGCCTATTCCTTTGGCGTACCGCGTTTAGTGGATTAGGTTGTGGGCATTTGCTTTCTCTGCCTTTTGGGGAAATTCCTGAGAGGCAGAGCTGTGCTCAATAGTACTTTGTCAGCTGTGTGCATTCTTGCACAAAGCAGGGGACCTTGGGTATCTGTCTACGTGAGCAGACATGACAATGATGAACAGTGTAACTCCATGTCAGGCAGCAATTGGAGTTTTTAACTAAACTGAGGGAACATTTATTCTAAGATATAGAAAGTATCCATAAAGCAACATTTCCCAATGTGACTTCCATATAAGACTAGTTTTCCGGGGGGTTGTTACTTTGTGAGGGTGAAAAGGGTAACTATTGCATTGTTCTGTACACCTGAAACTAACAATAAATAAATTAAAAAAAAAAAAAAGACTAGTTTTCCAAAATGTGCAAAAAGGGGAGGGGGTCAGGTTGGTGCTCTGTGGTTTAGTATGTTTGAGAAATGGCTATGAACCATACCCTTATCTTAGAAATTCACAATGTAGACTAACTTCTTAAAGGCTCTGAGAAGTCCTGCAATAAAGACACTTGTCTAACTTTTTTTTAGTCTGGTGTTTCCCAAACATACTTTACTCTGGAATACTTTTACTTTTTTTTTTGCATAATGCCAATTAACACCCTGGCTAATGTTTCTTGTCACATGCTTTTTAAATTATTTTTTATTATGAAATACACATTTTTTAGAATTAGTTTCAGCTGTACAACACAGTGCAATAGTTATACTTTTTACCCCTCGAAGTGACAACCCCCCTCTCCCAATCCGCCGCCCCACTTCCCCCCAATATCATACATATCTATTACAATTCCCTTGACTCCACTCCCACACTATACTCCACGTCCCATGACTATATATATATATATTCACTTATAGTTGACATACAATATTATACAACATCCGCTTCAGGTGTACAGTGCAGTGATCAAGCCTCTTCCCCATCCATGATGTGGTCTCCCTAGCAAGACATCTTGTCACATGCTTTTGAAAGTAGTAGTAAAGTATAGGCTGTAGTAAAGTATAAGCCTTTGGGCTAGTGTGTAGGGAATTATTTTAAATTGTACCGATTCTGGCAATTTTTTTTCCTTCTTATCCAAACCTAGAGAAACCTACAAAATTCCTTGTGCTCAATAATGCACAGAAGGCGACATTTTATGGTAGGCATTTTTTGCAGAATGAGCATTGGGGACAAAATGCATCTCAGGGTTTCTGCAGTGGCAGTGAATCTGTGTAGAAGCAAATAGAACAAGAACTAGTTTGAGGTGCAGAACTTTAATACAGGCTGAACTCTGAGCTGCTGCATAAGTAGAATCTGAGGCTTCTCTTGAGCCACTCAACAGGTATGTACTAATTGCCTACTAGTTTCCAATACTGTGCCAACCTCTGAGGATGCAACTCTGAGAAACACAGCCTCTGCTTTCAAGGTCTAGTGAGGAAGGCCTGAAAGCACACAGGGAATGCAACGTCACCATAAGGCACACTTTGATTGGGGACACACAGCAGGTTGGGGAACCACAAAGCACCCAATTAAGCCTTGTTAGGACTGCAAAATTTCCCCAAAGGAGGCAGCAGCCAAATAGAGGTGCGAAGCATGGAAGGGCACTGGGAAGAGTGTCATGGGCAGAGGCAACGGCCTGTGCAAAGCTTGGGAGGAGAGGAAATTGGCACGTTTCGAGAACTTAGAGTAGATGAATGGGGTTAGAATGCTGTGTTTTAGGTACAGGAGTGACTGGAGGAGGGGTTGCTATGCAGGGGGTTGCTGGATCATGAAGGGCGCTGACTACCACGCTAAAGGGTATGTTTTATCTCTGTGTCATCACAGAGCACAAAGGACTGGTACAAAAAGGTGAGCAGCCTGGTGGGGACATTCTGGCATGTGGACAACTGAGGGACAGGAACTGGATCAGTGGGTGACTTAGGACCAGACAGTAAAAGAAGAGAAAGTTCTGGGTAAAAGTATCTTCCTAAACCCAGCAGTCTACAAATTTCACTGATGCTCTAGTGAGGAGAATGAGTGATTAGGCCTGAAGCACCCCAGAGCCATACTGTTGGATGATTGGTGGTTTACGGGAATGTACACCTCTTTATGTGTCCATATTATTTGTTAGCAGACTGTATATTATTTATGACAGAGTTTGCATTAATGTGTTCTCAGCCAGTTCTTCTTGTTTATCTATTCATTTATTCTATAAGTATTTATTGAGTGTCTGACAGTGCCAGGTGCTGAGGATATAATACATGACAAAACAATTACAGTCTGTCCTACAGTCTAGAGTGGGAGACTGACATTATTCAACTAATAATACTAATAAACCTAAAGTTATAACTGTGATAATGCCACAAAGGAGGAGTACATGGTGTTAGGAGATTATGGGTTTGAGCGTCAGGAAAGGCTTACCTGACAAGGTGGGCTTTAGGCTGACAGCTGCAGAATTAACAAGAGTTAACTAGGTGTATAGCAGATAACACCTACAGCAGGTGAGAGTATGGAGCACTTAGAAAAACTGAAACGAACCAGTGTAGCTGGATTCTACCATGTAAAGGGGAGTGGTGGTGCAGTAGTGATTGGGAGTTAGGAGATTCCAGTCTCTGCAGAGACTTATAGTTATGTTAAAGAATTTGCTTCTGTCCCAAGAGCAATGCAAAACCTTTGGAGGATTTTAAATAAGAGGTTACATCATCAGGTTTGTGTTTTGAAAAGATCATGCTGGTTGCATTGTAGAGAATATATTAGAGGGAGCAAGAGTGGGTGTGGGTGTAGACCTGGCTACCATGGAAATCCAGGCTAAAGGTGGTGGTGCCTTGGACTAGGGTGGTGGCAATGGAGGTGGAGAGAAATAAAAGGATTCAAGAGCGATTTAGGAAGTAAGCTTTTCAGACATTGTGACACAATGTGTATGGAGCAGGGAGAGAGAAGTAAGTCTCCTACACATTCTGCAACCAAGGTAGAGAATATTGGATCAGATTTTTAGGGACAGAATTATACAATCAGTTTTGGTCACATGGATATGAAGTTGAGAAGAGCTCTGGACTGAGACATAATTTGGGAGCACTGGCATAATTTGGGAGCACTGGGAGTGATTGATCCGATGGTGTACATGAGGAGTCGAAGGGAGAGAGAGTGAAGGCCCAGGAGGGATTGAGCTGAGGAAAGCCTTGATGTGCTCCAGGCCTTCAGTGGAGCCTGAGAAGGACCAGCCAGGCAAGCAGTAGAAAAATCAGGAACATGAGGCATGAAAGGAAAGGGAAAAGAACAGAGGAAAGTTGTGGTCATCAGTGTTGATTTGCCATGGAAATATCAAATATGATGAGGAACGAAAATGAAAGTTGGATTTAGCAACATGGAGGTGATTATTGGTCTTAGTGGGAATTGTTTTGTTAGGGAGGAGGGGTGGATGCCTGAATGAAACACCTTTTATAAAGTCAATAGTAAGGACTCCTTCGTGGACTGCAATGCAGAGGCAGGTAAACTGTATGGATTCACCATCTGCGTGTATCCCCAGGTAGACAGCATCCCTTATAGAATGGTATGGAAATAAGCCTTTTCCTGTGGGTCCCATGTTACACATATGCTGAATGTACTGTATTTTAAGTACCCTGAAGTCAGGGTCATACCTACCTTATGCCTATTTTATGTTTGATTAGAGGGTACTCAATAAACAGTTGCTAAATTAGTATGTTTAAAAGTGTGGAGGGGATTTCCGGTCTAGATGGCAGAGTAGGTAAATGCTGTGCATTTTTCTTCATGACCCCATCAAAATTACAACTAAACTACACAACAGCCATCATTGAGAATTGCCTGAATTCTAGCTGAACAAAATTCCTACAACTAAGGACATACAGAAACCACTTTGAGACTGGTAGGAGGGGCAGAGACGCAGAAAGGGCTAATTCCATACCCATGTGTGACTGTTAGAAATTGGGAGGGATATCTTGGCTGCAGTGGTGCCCAGAGAAATGACATACACAGACTGAAAGTAAAGGGATGGAAAAAGGTATCCCATGAAAATGGAAATAAACAACAAGAAAGCTGAGGTAGCAATGCTTATACCAGACAAAATAAACTTTAAAACAAAGGTTATAACAAGAGACAAAAAAGGACCCAGTAATCCCTCTTCTGTGTATTTATCTGAAGAAACCCAAAACACTATTTGAGGGGATGTGTGCATCCATATGTTCATTGAAGCATTGTTTACAATGGCCAAGATGTGGAGGCAGCTTGGGTGTCCATTGATGGATGAATAGATAAAGAGTAGGTGGTACATGTATACAATGGAATATTGTTCAACCATGGATGGAAATGGGTTCTTGCCATCTGTGGTGGTACGGATGGATCTGGAGGATATTGTGCTAAGTGGAGTGTGTCAGAGAAAGACAGATGCAATGTGATTTCACTTATATGTGGAATCTAAAGAAAAAATAGACAAGCAAAACAGAAACAACCTCATGGATACAGAGAACATTTTGATGGTTGCCATACGGGAGGGGACTTGGGGTGAGTGAAAAAGGGGAATGGATTAAGCAATACAAATTGGGTGTTACAAAGTAGTCATGGGGCTGTAGGGTATAGCATAAGGAATATAGTCAATAATATTGTAATAACTATATATGGTGTCAGATGGGTATTAGATTTATTGGGGTGATAGATGGGAGGGGGTTGGGGGCAAGGTGAAAAAGAGGAAGGGATTAAGAAGTACAAACTGGTAGTTACAAAATAGTCATGGGGATGTAAAGTAAAGCATAGGGAATATAGTCAATAATATGGTAATGACTATGTATAGTGTCAGGTGGGTACTAGACTGGTCAGGGGGATCACTTCTTAAATTATACAAATGTCTAACCATATGCAATACACCTAAAATTGATATAAAATAATATTGAATGTCAACTGTAATTGATAAATTTAAAAAAAAGGGGGGGAGGTGCAGGGGAATAAGGTCAAGCTTTCTGGATATAACAAATAAGTCATGAGGATGTAATGTACAGCATAGGGGAATATAGTCAATAATATTGTGATAGCATAGTATGGTGTCAGATGGTTGCTGGACTTATCATGGTGCTCATTTCTTTAAGTATATAATTGTTGAATAACCATGGTATACACCTGAAACTGATATAATACTGTATGATAGCTATATTTTAATAAAATATTAAGAGAAACAAAAACAAACTCACAGATACAGGGAACAAATTGTTGATCAACAGATAGGTGGAGGGTTGGGGCGATGAGTGAAAATGGTGAAAGGGATTAACAGACACAAACTTCCAGTTATTAAAATAGTCACAGAGATGTAAAATACAACATAGGGAATATAGTCAATAACATTTGTAATAACTATGTATGGTGTCAGACTGTACTAGACTTACTGGAATGATCACTTTGTAAGTTATATAAATGTCTAATCACAATGTTGAAAGTAATATAATATTGTATGTTAACTACAATGAAAAATAAATTAAAAGATTTAAAAGTGTTTTAAAAACATTAAAAATGCTGAAAGCGCTTCATTAAAATTTTCTTGCATTAGGCCTTTTGAGCTTCCTTTGCTCGGCCTGCTCCAAACTCTTTGGAGTGTACTTTCTTTTCTAATAATGGCCCTTGAGTCATTCTCTACTGCTCGGGCATGATTCTCCTTCTTTGAAATGTATTTTTACTTCTAATAAACTCCTTTTCTACAACTTAAAAAAAAATTTCTTGCATTGGGGTGAAATAGAATTATAAGACTTTATATTGTTAAAAAATTTCTCTACTTTTATAGTTATCCCATACAGAACCTGAAAAAAAAAATGTCCCAATTTTTTCCCAGAAGGCTGTAAGTGATTAGTTTTGGAAGATATTGAATGCCTTCAAAATTCCTGGTAAGGTTGAACTCCTTGAATGTATTGGGTTGTCTGCAAAGTCATGACGTATTTTTTCTGTTTTTCATTGCAAAAATGTGTCATGACTTTTCCCAAAACCCAATAATCTATCCTTTGTTTATCCTCTTGGGCAATGAGAGTAAGAATTTTTCTCCAACTTATATTACCCCCACTTTATTGAACCACTCTGCAAAAACTGAAGCATGACTTGCAGTAATGTTTCATAACAGCCAGTCTTAATAAAATGGCTAAAGGTTTTGCAGACTCTTTAAAGACAAAGCTCTAAATTTTGGAGAGAAAAAAAGATATGAATTGCAATTTACAAAAGAGCTGGGTTAAATTCAGTTCTCAGACGCGAGGACTCTCTGTTTGCTTATATTATAATTCTGTCTTCTCTGTTTGCTTGTAATTCTGCCAGCTGTGTGAAAAAACACATTAAATTCTTCATGCTTATTTGAAGGCACTTTAGTCTTATGTGACCATTGATAAAGTTGCTTTGTAGATTGCCATTGAATTTCAGAAGAAGTGCCTATATTGTCTCATTCTGTAGGGCAGTAGTTCTGATGTGGTCCTGGGACTATCAGTTCACCTGGGAACTGTCAGGATGTAGTAAATTCTGTGGCCCCACCCAGACCTACAGAATCAGAAACTCAGGGTCTTGGGCCCAGTGCTGCTGGTGGTGCTGATGCATGTACAAGGAGTTTGGGAAGCAATATCTTGGTGTATGTGTGTGTATTTTCTGTATGTATGTGCTGACATTGAAATATTGCAGCCCAAAATCAACCTCCAAATAAACATCCAAAGCCATCTCACAAGTAGAAGTAGAATCAGTATATTTTACCCACTCTAAATGTATGCCAGCTCACTTCTGGCTCTTCATGGCTGCAGTGGCCTGGCTTCTCCCTAAAGCACTGGCTTGAACCATCCCTTGGATTTGTCATTCCCAAGAACAGCATTGCTGGCGATCCAGTCTCTGCTACAGTAACCCTGGGGAACGGAGATCCACTTCTTTCAGGGTTCCATCTGAAGAATACAAGCCAGACACTACGCCAAGTACTTTATATTCAATATCTTTTTAACCCCTAAAACAACCCTACGAGTAGGTATTTTAATCTCCACATCACAGATGAGGACACTGAGGCTCAGAGAGGCTTAAAGACACATGGAAGGTCACTCAGATGGTTAGCAGTAGACACAGGATTTAAATCCATGTGCTTTAGCTATTACATCCTGCCTATAGTGGATGGCCACCAGCAGCAAAAGTGCTTTCCCATTAGTCGTTCCTGTGAACTTATGCCTTGGAAACCCAGGACTCCAGGTTTCTTTCCCCAACTGTGGTTGGCTTGGAGCTTTTTTTTTAAGGCTTGGAGCTTTTGATTTGATAATTCCATATACTGAGGTAAGGAAGCACGAACAGGATACACAGAGGTGATTTTGAGAATTCTGAAGAATCAAAAAAGGATGAACATGAACACGAGAAACATGTTATTAGACCGGGAGGAAAAGGGGTCCTTGTTATATGGTAACAGAAAGCTCAGCAGAATTGTATTCTGTGGGTGTGTAGACAGCAGAATTTGGAAGTGATGAAACTGTACCTTTAGCTTAGGAGCTCTCCAAGCAAAGTGTTGCACACATAGCTTTATTTCTTCTTGCTGCTTATAGTAAAATGTGAGAGGAAAAAGAAAGTGAGGGAAGAACTTTTAAACAAAAAGAAACCAAGACCTGATGATGTGGGAAATTCTCAACCTATCTGAATCGCAAAATATGCTAAAATTAAGAATGAGTGGGCAGAAAATGGTGTTTTAGAGGAAAAAGTTGAGACTGTGGCTGGATCAACTTTTGCTAGCACCTCAGAAAGATCAAAAGGTCAGAGTATTTAGTCACCGAAAAGGCTCTTTGAAGAGATTACATCTTTTCAGAGAGTGATCAGGGCCGTCTTATTTTTCTGTTTGTAAACCAGCAGTAAGAAGTTTGGGTGGTTTTCTAGTTTTTTGTTTTTTTTGTTTTGTTTAGTTTAGTTTTTGTGTTTTAGTTCAGGACCCTCCTCCATTGCTATACTGAAATATATTCTCTTTAACCAATGGTGCCTTTTTGGGGGTAGAATGGGTTGGTGTGTGTTTAGATTGTGAGACTCTTTCTTTGCTGCAAGACTCTTAATTTCCACATGGTACCATGGAGTGGAGCCTCCTGGTCCAATACACTCTCAGAAACTTCCCTTTTGATTTGCCAGATGCCACTTTTACCCAGCCGAGGCCTGTTTTCTGTATGTTTCCACTTAGGGTGGACTTTCTCCTCCTGGGGTTTATTTTGTCTGGTACCTGCTTGTCCTAGATCCTCTCTCCATTTCCTTCTTCCATTCTTTCCCCTCCCCTCTCCTTCCTGTCCGTTCCCTCTTTCATATATTCTCTGCCCTGACTTGCTACTCTGGATTTGGGCATTTATTTCCTATTTACAAGCAATTTTAAGTTCATAGTATTTTTTTTTCTCCTACTTATATTGTTGGGCTGGGTTATGAGCAGTTTTCTTTGTTCACCTTGTTAATTTGTATATTTTTGTAAGAGATGGAGAAATTCACGTTTAGGTGGCTGCATTACCTTCTAGCAGGGTTTTTCTACCTTGGTATCCTTGACATTTTGGGAAAGATGATTTTTTTGTTGTGGGGGACTGTCCTGTGCATTCTAGGATATCTAGTAGCACCTCTGGCCTCTATTCACTCAATGACCATAGCAGCCATCTCCCCAGTTGTGACAACCAAAGATGTCTCCAGATACTGCTAAATGTCCCCTAGGAGCCAAAATCACCCCCAGTTGGTCACCACTCTCTTATAGGAACCCTTTCCAACTCTTTTTACTTTACTTCTATACGTTCTTAGAGAGTTTCATAGCTTTATTATTTTATTTCTTTCGTCATGATTTAATATTTCTTTTTCTCAGAATGTTCTTTTTTTTAAAAAAAATTAAAATTCTATCCTGTTCTTTTTCCATGAGTGCAGCTTTTCTTTTTCCTTTAAAAATATTATTTATAGTTGCTCATTTTTTGTTTTGACTGTTGTCCAACTGGTTTATTTTGTTCTTTGTCTTCATGTTAGGTGAGTTTTTCTAATGTCTGATCTGCTTGGGTAACAATTCATACTTAAGAGTGGGGCACTACAATATGATTGTAACCTGTGTGTGTGTGGTGTGTGTGTGGTGTGTGGTGTGTGTGTGTGTGTGTGTGTGTTTTGGTGGGGGAGGGAGCATATTTGGTGGTTTTCAATGTAGGATAATTGGATAGTGATCCCATTCCCTTTGGGAATCCCTAGTATCAGTATCTATGGGTCTTTTTTCTTGGTCTGATTAGTTTCACCAGAGAGGAGGTTGTTAATTTTCTACTTGCCAGTAGCATTTGGATAGGGTTCAAGGGAAGGGGCCAGGAGTGGAAGGTGCAGAGGGTGAGGGTGGGCTAAGGGTGTGTGGTTTCACCTTCAGTGTGTGATTTTTATTTTATGTCTAGGTGTGTTAGAAAAGCACTTCCCAAGTTTTGCTAGGTTTCTCTGACACCAAATCCTTCATGGTTTAATCTCTTCAGATAGTAAACATGAAGTCTCTGCTGGGATATAGAAGGAAACCTGGGGCTTAAAGTTGCTCGTCTTAAAGACTTTGAACCAATTATCCTATTTTCAGTCCTTCCTCTGACCCTTTTCTTAAAGATACCTGCCTACAGGTCTTGAGCATTGCATACTTCTGTTTCAAAGCACCTGTTCCCAAATGGCACTTAGCTTCCAATTTTCTGTGGTCTTCTTTGCCAATGGCCTCTTATCTGTCTGTTTTCCAGCTCTTAAAACTTCTTGCTTAATGGGAAGGAGTTGAGGTTAGTGCAAATACTCAGCAACATTTTGTGCAAATAAATGAATACATTTAGTCCACTGTGTTCAACTGGAACTCTAATATCTTTGTCATAGAACATTGGTTCACAAAGTGTCCTTAGACATTTAGCAACATCAGCAATGCCTTGAAATTTGTTTCAAATGCAAACTCTTGACTTCATCCCAGGCGCCTCATGAATTAGAAAATCTGAGGGTGGGGCCCAGCAATTTGTTATTACTAGCCTTTTATGTGATTCTGAGGCACACTAAAGTTTGAGAATCATGTCATAAAAGAAAATTACAACTTTCTAAAACTTAATAAACCTGCCTAAATAACATGACCTAATGGTCTTTCCATCTTCTGCTTTTCTTTTTTTCCCCATTTCAGGAGAAAAAAAATTTTTTTTAAGATGTTTAATACCTATGACTTCATTTCTAAGTATATGTGAGAACTAAAAGGACATTTTAATTTGAAATATAATATTTGACTTTTCACATTTGCTATTTTTATAATGTCCGCTTATTTTTTAAACAAATACTTTAGTATTCCCTAAAAGGCTGCTTATATTTTTAGAATCATTTTTTTGTTTCTCTGTTTTTATTTTATATCCTATTTAACTACATTGCTCTCCATAGCCCCTTAAATTGAATTCAAATGCATTGTAATTATTTCTGTTTCTATGTTTTTGAATACTTTTCATTTTTATAGTTATTTCCTCAATACATTATAGAACTATAATTAAAATTCCTTGTTTACTTCTATTTTCTCTCAACTCATTTTTCAAATGTTAATGTTTTCAGTTTTTCTTTTCTCATTTTAAACTACCTAACAAGAGTAAATACTGAGATGATTTTTTTTTTTTCCTTTTCAACCTGGAATACTTGTTATTATTTTCAGTTACAGAAAAAGGGATGGGATAGAGAACCTTTTCTCTTACTCATACTTGATGTTTAATTTTCTTTGTCCTCAATTGTCAATGACTAAGCTAAGGAGCTCAGGAATGCATAACTTGTAGCGTAGCAGCTGGCAACCTCTGATTCTTAGTGACGGCAGTGGGCGTATCAGTGCCTCCTCATGCCATAGCTAGCTTCAAACACAGGAGAGGGAGAGCACCAGGAAAATCCTTCTCATAATCTATCTTAGCAATTACATTTGTGTAAACCTATTTGCAGTTAAAAAACTATTATGATTTACCTTAATAATTCTTTGTAGGTAGGGTCAGTTGTATCTGTGTCCATTTTACAAATTAGGAAACCAGCTAACTAGGGAACTGGGACAAGGTCATGTGTTAGTTTGCTAGGACTGCCATAACAAAATACCTCAGATTGGTGGCTGTTGTTTAAGGAAATTTATTTTCTTACAGTTCTTGAGGCTGGAAGTCCATGACCAGGGTTTGCATTGGTAACATATTTCAAGGTGATGCTCTGCTGCTGGTCTAAGGACACTTGGTGAGCCAGTACTCGATGATAAAGATGTTGGAGTTCCAGTTGAACATGATGGACTGAATGTGTTCATTTATTTGTACAAAATGCTGCTGAGATTTTGCAGTTATCTCAACTCTCCCCCATTAAAGCCAATGAGTTTTAAGAGCTGGAAAACAGATAAGAGGCAGTTGGCAGGTTGAGTTTCTTCTGAAGCCTCTCTTCTTGGCTTGAAGATGGCTGCCTTCTTGTTGTGTCCTCAGTGGTCTTTTCTCTTTGTACACACATCCCTGGGTGTCTCCATATATCCAAATTTCTTCTTATAAGGACACCAGTCAGATTGGCTTAGGGCACACTCTAACAGCCTCATTTTAACTTTATCATGTTAATGTAATTTTCTTCCATGACACGATTCTCTAAGTCCTTATCTCCAAAAACAGTCAGATTTTGAGGTTCTAGAGGTTGGAGCTTTGGCCTATATATTTTGGGGGACACAATTCATAATAGCCAGAGCAATCAATTATTCTCTGATCTCAAGTCCAGTTCTTTCTCCTTAACCATGATAAAGAAAGCACAAGATGAAGACAGAGACCGAATGAAGAACTAGGAAAAATTTTTAAAAAGTGGTCCATACCAGCACAATGCCAATTAAGATGGCTTTAGGCCACTCTCCAAAGAAACTCCCCCTTGTCTCAGTGTTTCTGGATTTCTCATTTTTATTCTTTAAAAAACCATGTTTTTAACTAGGAGATATGTGTGCTTCTTCTTTTAACTCCATTGAACAGCACTTAATACTGTTCTCTGGCTGGGCTTGAGTTTTTGTAAGGATAGATGCAAAGTTACTCTTTGAAACTCAAGCAAATCCTCATGTATGTATATTTAGGAAGTCTGTTTCCTAAAAGCAATACAGAATTTGAGGAAACCTGTGATGATTGTGGCTTTCAGGTGTTGGAAAGTCTTGACTTCCATAACAAAGAACACTTGCCTCAACTCCTGTCCTTGTGTTGAATTGTGGAAGGCTTCAGGCTTGTGAATTCACAAAGCATCTGATTCACCCTCACTGTAAATTCCCAGCCAGTTTTCTTCTGAACCACTTTAGCATTTTAATAAAATAAGATCCTTCTTGCATGAGGGACAGTGAGAAATTGCGGTTCTTTTCCCCAAAGTACATAATAGAATTAAAGAATGACTGAAATTCACTAAGCCTTTGCACAAATACGCTTCTGAGTCAAATTTTGCAGAAAGGAACATTTTTCAACTTTGTGTGTTTTACTGAAGAAGCACAGACGTGCCTAGAGAATAGGGTTTGTTCTGTGGGAATATGAACATGTTCAGAAACTTTTTGTCCCTTTAGATCTCTTTCCCCTTCCTTAAACCATGTACATGCGTCACTTGAGGATTGAATTTAATGTGTGATACATTAGAGCCCAGGTTTTAAATCAGAATTTCTGAAAGTGTAGACCTCGCCACATCTGAATCCCATGGTGTTTGCATGGAAGTCACTTGGAGTGTTTGTTAAAAATGCATATATTTGAGGCCCATGCTACAGCCCCTGATTCATACCCTGAGAAACTGCATTTAACAAATGCCCAGTAACTCTTCCACCCACAAAAGGTTAAGAACTACTGCTTTAAATGAGAGCCTGTTAAAATCAGTCTTTTCTTTTTTCATGAATTTTGCTCATACAGGGAATAGCTGAAGCCTTCCTTTCTTATTCCACAAGTCTATAAATAGTCTCGGAAGCTTCCGGGTTTCAGGGATTCTGTTAGCAAATGATAAGGGGGCCCTTGGGGAAGACTTGGTTTAGGAGCCCTGTTTTAACTAATCATTCATGGGACTGATCACTGAAAGAATAGTGAAAGGAGAAGCTAAGGTCGAGCCTAGGTGATTGGGTCATGTTACGAGAGAGCCTTGAAGGTGGGTGGGTTTTGTGGAGGAAACACCCAAGAGGAGATATCCACCAGGCTGTCAGGAGAGGGGGCCATGGCATTTGGTGAACTTAGGCTTTCAAACATGGGAAAGGTTGCAACAGCTGCTGGAAGGAATGGAACAGGAAGTCAATACAATCACTAAAAAATGACCAGCCCTATTGTGGACTTTGCTGGTTTTAGATATCTTGGGTTTGGAGTGAAGTCAGCAGACTAATTATAGAACTATTTCTTGTGATGCACCAGGGCTAGAACATGTGAACTATAATTCTCAAGACTGTTGGCTCATGGTTATTCCTCTAACTGAAGCTATTGATGACAGTCATAGAGGTTCTATGTTTTCAATCTATTATGAATTCCAAAGGCTGTTGAAATAGCAATAGGGGATGAACAGGCCTTGAATACATTTGATACTGAAATTGGTATAAATCACTACTCTACATTTTTATAGTAATTCACTATGTGAAATTAAATGAGATGAAACAATAAAAGAAAATCAAAGAAAAAATGAAAACAAAAACAGATATACTAAATCTTAGCATTTCCCAGCCCACTCAGAGACATGAATAATTTACCTGGAAGCAAGTTGTTTTTAGAAAGCCATAAGGTAAAACAAGACAGAAATAAAATGGCCTATTTTCTACAGGAAAAAAAAAAAAGATACAAATAATTTAAGTTTGGCCCCTCCCACAGTGAGAAAAACGGCAAAGAATATGTAGTTTTTCTTTTCTTTTAGGATAAAAAGAAGATCTTGATCAGTTGACAGATTTTTACTATCTAGAAATATCTTACTACTCTGAGTTAATACACAGGGTTTGTATTAGGGTTTGGTCCTATATTATCTGCACCAGTACTGTCCATTAAATATAATGTGAGCCACATGTGAAATTTCAAGTTTTTTAGTAGCCCCATTTAAAAAGTGAAAAGAAATAGGTAAAATTAATTTTAGCTGTATGTTTTATTTATTCAACCTAATATATCCCATACGTTATTGTTTCAACATGTAATCATATAAAAATTATTGAGGTATTTTTCATTCTTTTTTTCCAACCAAGTCTTTGAAATGTGATATGTATTTTATACCTACAGCCCATCTCCATTTGGACTTAACCACATTTGAAGTACTCAGGAGCCATAGGTGGCTATTGTCTATTATATTGGACAGCACTGACCTAGAAGAACCATGCATTTCATATTAACTTGAAATATTACTATGTGTTTACAAGCCCTCTTTCTACAGTTTGATAATATACTTTGGGATTTTCCCAGCTAATATCTCTTTGAAGTTTGCTTAATTAGGAGCATCTAAGCTACAGTATTTACCTTGAGGGTTTTTAGGGATCAAGCCTAAAGCTATTTTTTTCTGACTAAAATGATATTCCTTTGTGGAAGACAGGAAAATCGCAAGTGTTTGAACGAATGAGTTTGTTTTTCTTCCTGTTTGATTTTAGAGACAGTAAATTTTGAATTTTAATGTAACGTTTGCATGGTGTTTTTTCCTGTGAAACAGAAAAACATTGGTATTTTTTGAAGACCTGGGGAGTTGCAGCTAGAATAACAGCTCCATGTTGGATATATTTACTTAATGACAACACTTGCTTTAGTGTATCGGGTGGGAATCAGCCTTCCGGGGGGGGTTAGACCTGGAAGTAGTTGGATGATTTCCTGCTCTCAAGAATGTATAGTAGCAGAGAAATCCACTGGACTGACAGAGCTATTTGGACAGAAACAAGGGACATCTCATGCCTAGATGCCAGACTAAGAGTCACAGGAGTTTCAGTAGATGCCTTCACAGCTAGATGGTTCATTATTTATTTAAAAAATACTTAAATAATGCTTACCAAGCACCAAAGGCTGTCCCAGTGATTAATATATGTTAACTCACTTAATAAACACGACAACCCTATAACTTAGGTGCCATTACTATCCCCAGTTCACAGATGGGAAAACTGAGGCCCAGAAGGACTTAGTGATTCACCATGGTGTCATAGCTAGTGAGTAGCAGAGCTGGGATTCAAACTCAGGCTGTCTGGCTTTACGTCCACACTCTTAACCACTCTGCCCCTATTATTAATAGCCGCTCCAACCAGTTGTCACCGAGGGCCTCCCCCTGGACCCTTTGGCAGATGTATCTACCCCACTCTTCTGAAATTGTCTGTTGTCCTGGGAAAGAAGTCACTGAGATTATATTTTTTACCAACCCTCAGGATGGGAGTTTGAAACAGGAATTTTAAGTTATCAAAAATAAAAGGGCCACATTTTTTTTTTTTACATATCTGTGTTTCATGCCTGCTATTCAAGTATAATTTCTTAACATCAGTCATTGCTGCTTGAGTCTGTTTTCTTTATATGCAGACTCTTCAGTTCTTGAGAACTCTGAAGAAAAATGTGTCACTGATGCCACAAGATGGGACTGAGAGAGTTTTCAGGACCCAGGGCCAAGGAAGGCCTTCTCCCTGTCACCACAAATGCTGCCCATCCTTGAGTGGCAGCTCTCCTAGGCTTTTCCTGTCAAAGGGTAAAGAGACAAATCAGGTGGTGTCTGAAGGGGACTTTCCTTCAGAGGCACATAGTTTTGAAAGAGCTAAGACTATCTGTAGTTCAGTATGAGTACAAATGTTGCATATGGGCTAGAAGCAATTAGAATAAATTTAAAGCGTGACTTTAAAGCAGACACTCATGCGAAATCCCCCCAGGATTATTTTTAACTGTGGACACTGAGCTCAGTGGGTTCTGTAGTTGCCTAATTGAGAGCATGATTATTCGTTTAGCCTGTATTTTGTGTAGGAGCTGCTTGCCCTCACGCAGAAGTATTTGACAGAAAGGTCCAAATGCAATGGTGTTTTCACATCTGTTAGGAAGGGCTGCTGGGCACCTTGACCGAGCTCTCCTGTAGTGTAGTATTTTTCTCTGAAATCTTTCTTAGAATACAGCCTTATTGATAGTTTTATAGTTATCACTATAGAGAAAAATGAAAGGTTGTTTTTAGATACATGAGGAATAATTTATTTCTGGGGTGGACTGTGGAACCAGGGATGGCTAGGTTTGGGGGGGCATGAACTAAGAAGTGCACTGAAATAAACAGACTTGATTATTAGTAACTAATCTTTGAGTAATTTCACATGCATGGCATTATCCTAGTTTCTTTACACTTCTTATGTTATTAAAGCTTTACAAAAACTGTCAGTTAGGTACTATTATTATTCCCTTTTAAAGACCAGGAAATTGATGGTTAGAGAAGTTAAGTAACTTGATTAGGGTCACAGAAAATGTCAGAGCTGGAATTTGATCCCAGGTCTAACTTCATGCTTTTTTTTTTTTTTTTTTTTTTT
>NW_017731716.1:1774713-1790210 GCF_001890085.2 Hipposideros armiger
GAATTAACCTCAAGGTAGGAGATAATAATACTGAGAGAGAGAGAGAGAGAGAGAGAGAGAGAGAGAGAGAGAGAGAGAGAGAGAGAGAGAGAGAGGGTCTAGAAAGGGTTTGGCAAGCTTTTTCAGTGTAGGACCAGGTAGTAAATATTTTAGGCTTTGTGTCATATATGGTGACCTCCCCATATGTGCCTCCCTGCCCCAAACTCAGCCATCACCCCAAGATAGTCAGAAGCAAGAAGTTTAGTCTAAGATTTCCAAGGGTACTAGTTTTATTATGTAGAATGGAGAACCCAAATGAGGAATTGGTGTTCAGTTGTGAAAGGCGCTCTGGTAGCTATTTTATTTACCATCATTTTACGGCAACTAGATGAAAGACAGATGTCGTTTCAACTTTTCCTTAGCCTGAAAAGGTAAATCTGATTTGGCCATTTGTGTGTTTTGTCCTGGTAAGTGACATTAATGTCAATATAATGATTTATTGTACCGCTGAAACGCTGGAGGTGATCTGGGCTGTGTCACTCACTCTGGTGGCAGCTTGTCACCCAGGGGTAAAGATGTCTGCCACCCAGCCTGGCATACCTGAGGGGCCCAATGACAGAACCACAGTGATTGCCTTTCAATTTGTTCAGTTCTGGTAATCTAGATAAGTAAGCTGACTGGTGGTGATAGAGGCTCATTTGGGTTAGCTTACATCAAAGTTTCAGAAGTCAAAAAGGGTTCAATTGGCCCGGTATTATCTCTTCCTAACACCAATCGCCCATGATGCAGAGAAATCACTGAGTTTTCTCCCTTACCATTCCCAGCTGGTTGCATTTACTGTATAACTTGAGTGTGGGGGTACAGGAGGGGTAGAACCATCTTCTCAAAGTCCTGAGGTTCTCTTCATTCCTTCCCTCCCCTCCCCCAACCGCCCTGTTTTCCTTTCAGGTTCCTCCCTCCCTCCTTTCCTTCCTCCCCCAAAACAAATATTTGGTCAGTAGTCACTCTGTGGCGCTGGGATACAGCAGCAAAACAATTCAGGCGCAATTTCAGCCCTCATGGAGCCCACAGACCACGGGGCAGCCCAGACATCCAAGAGGCTGAAACCTCTGTTGTAGCTTTTGTCTACTTGAAGTTCATTGAGGTTCCTGGATGTGTAGATTTAAATGTTTTCATCTTTTTTTTTTTCCAGGAAACTTAATCCCATAGAGTATTTTGTCTGATTTGTGAATTTCTTTATATAGACAGCATGTAAAAGTTATAAGATTGCATTTATTTTACATTTAATGAATTACTTTTGTTAACCTGTATTAAAATAATTACAAAAATAATAATACGAAACAGCAGAGTAGGGACCCAGGCAGGGGCGGGGGCCCTGTTGCAGTTAATAGCTACTGGCCAAACATCCTTATGCCACATAGCAGTATCCGTGCTCCCTGAGAAAGAGAGAGGCTGCCTTCCTATCAATTTCCTGTGTGTATTTTTAGCCTACAAAAACGTAATGTTTTTTATTTTTCTTTGAAAATATGGTCAATAAGGAGGAGAACATTTATTCTGAATAGCAGGAAGGCCACGTATAAGACCTGAAAGCCAGAGATGAGCTTTTTCTTATGTCATTTGAGAAACTCACAAGAAGTGGGGGTGAGGAGCACCTGATTTGAGAATCAGGGTGTATCTGGCAGAATCACGGAACTGATAATCAACCCTGCAAGAGCTTTACGGGGCTTGAAAGTAGTTCTCAAGGGGTGTGATTTCAGAAATTCACTTTTGCTTATGTGGTCATAAACCACACTAATTACACGTGAAATCATGGCTAGCTCAGGTGTTCCCCTCAGTCCTCTGCGAGTGGCTTCTCCTGTTCTCTGCACTGCCTGTCACATCTTTGAAGAATGAGTCACATATGACAGTTCCCATATTAGTAATGAGTCAGCCTGAGATTGTCACTTCTTTCTGATACACAGTTGGAATTGATTTACCTTAATTTACAACTTCTGATTTCACCCCAGGGCATAAATGACTCATGGCTGATCAGGCTCCCTTCAGTAGATTTTAAACCTTTCTTTGCTTAATATATTTATGTTAAGGGTCAGAGACACTACATTGAGAAGCAGCAGGGGCCCTGATGGCTTCTGGAAGTAAAAGATTCTTTCTTGTCTTTTAATTTAACAAAGATTAAGACAAGTCAGCACTAGAAGTTGGGCTGGAGAACAGAGCAGGCTGAGGTTTGGCAGTATTACCTGATTAGCCAGCAGGCCTGAAATGATTTAACAGAGTGAAGATGATGTCAAGTAAGAGGCCAAAGGATCACCTGATAGGTTATACCCATCAAGGTATGCAGCCCTCCTGGAAATGGGTATCCTCTCTTCCCATTTAGTGGAGAGGGTGAGATATCATCCAGCTGTCACATTGAACTATACCGCTTGGTAACAACTGAAGAACGGTGGGCTATTTAAGTGTTTTGTGTAAGAACATCTTACCCCTTTCTTCTTAGTGCTTGGGAATGTAGGGTGAGTTATAAGCAGTAAAAAAGATTAAGAAATGACAACTGCCCTCCACTCATCACATGTACCCTTTGCACAGACTCAAAATGGTGCAGCTATTTCACAAAATAGAATTAAATTTCATTAGCTGCAGAAATGAAAATATTATGCATGTCGTGGGGGGATAAGCTTGAATAGTTGCTAAAAAAGTTAGTCAGTCTATAGGAATTTCTCTTTACACTAGAGAATATCCAGTAATCTAGCATATCTATGTTTATTGTCTTTGAAAATATGTGATGATGTATGTGTTAACAGACAAAAAGCTACCAAATGGGATTCTACTTTGTAAAAAGCATACATTGCACTTTGGAAATATGTACATCAAAATATTAATAGATATTAGTACTACTTATCAATGAGTGGTAGGATTATAAGAAGTTTTATTTTCTAATTTTTCTACAAAGGAGATGTTTGTGTGGTAAGAATGATTAAATTAAAACTAAAATTCCTGGTAAATTGAGTCTGCCTGTGAGAGTTTCATACATCCGGGGTTCCTTGATGAATTCCTTAGGGTGCCGGAGCCTTTGCACACAGCTTTCCTGAGGCTTTCTAACTGAGAATCACCATTTCTGCTGCTGCTGCCTCCTTTAACAGCTTGAGGCCCAGAGGGCCTGAACACTGCAAAGCTTCAGAGGTTCCCTAGGGCCCTGGTCAGGGCTCTTACTCAGCTGTTTGTCCTTCATGTGATAAACTGAGTCATATACAATAGTAAGAAGACAGGAGATTGGGAGTTATTCCTGGTAAAGACCTTTTCACCTCTACCTCCATATGTGATTGAATTTCAGCTTCTTTACCTCCATAAAGCTTTTTTTTTTCCATGTCTCTAGAAAAGAGAGAAGTAGTTTCTGCCTTAATAGTTTTCGTCTATTTTCATTAAAATACAGAAGGTGCCAAAAACATGTATACACATTTTAAGAAAGGAAAAAATTGTATTAAAATTGTAATACTCAATATATACTGATAACAAAAGATGAATACAAGTCACATTTGACTTCTGAAATTACAAGAGGTGCTCAAAGTGGTTACCATCGGCGTCCAGGCACTTTTGATGATGGCGAACTACTGCTTGAGCAATGTAGACCAAAGTGTCCACTTGTATACATTTTTTTTGGCACCCCTGGTATATGTATACATGATGACTATGACCAGCTCAGAAATGTGGGTGTACTTGACTATTTAAATGCATTCATGTCGCTTTACATTTGCCAATCATTCGCTCAAGCCGCTGCCCTATAGAGCAGGAAGTACATTATGTCTTACTTGAGAGTTGCTTATCTTATCCCCACAACCTGCCAGAACTCTGGGACTCATTCAGTCCTCTCTTCGAGAGCCACACAAAAGAGCCGCACTGAAGTCTTTTGTGGCCATTATCCTGGGAGCCGCAAAGTGTCACCAATGAAGTTAGTTCCTGAGGATTGTGATGCCGGTCCCTGTATAGGACACAGTGTGCCCAAGCTGGGACTCCACGATGACTGTTCTCTTAGTGCTTTCTCATGAGCATGGCCAGTGTTCCCCAAAGCACAGGACATATCCATATGCTCTTCTTGACCAGACCTTCCTGCCTCAAACCCTTAGTTTTTGTCTTAAGCCCAAGTCACCAGCCTGCACTGTCCAGGGAATTTTATTTCAGGGGGCTTTTTGTCTTTTCATGCCACTGTGTCTTGTTCAGACCCTTCCCGGTCCACTCCAACAGGTAAACTGAGCTTTGACTCTCCAAAAGCAGGGATTGCACACGGGTGCTTCTCCCCTCCTTGATCCCAGAGCTCTGGGATCCTCATGTGATGGAATCTAGCAGGAGGTTGGTCAGTGTGACTAGGCCATCTGTGTTGGCTAATTTTCTATGACCAAAGTTAGACTCCTACCCTCCCAGAGAAACTGGGAGACTGGGGCCCTATCTTTCTTGCTGATTACATTTCAAAGGGATGGGTCCCAGGTCCTTGAGCAAGACCTCCTGGGGTTGTAGAGGATTTACATCTAAAAGGGGCAGAGAAATCATTTATAATTGCAAGTTTCTAAAGTAAGTGCTCTGAGTAAAGGGAGGTCAGGGGCCTATAGTCAAGAAGAAGCCTGACTAAAGTTTAGTCAATTTGAGGGGAATGTCAAGGCCATCTTAGTGAGTAGCTGACTTGATGCAGCCTTGATATAATCACTGAAGGTTCTGATTTATTCTTCTCCTCACTCCCATCCTTCAAGGGGGCCTTTCTTCCCCAGGATCTACACAGCTCGGGGAGTCTACCAGTGTGTTTTCTATAGCAGGGGACAACAGAATTCTGGCTTCTAGCAAATTTTGTCACGTCATCGACCATGCTATAAGGTGCTACTCCAGATGTGATGGTAGTCCTCTATGTGAGGAGTGGATACTTCATATAATGCTCTGGGTACAAAGGGAGTTAAGAAATAACACCTTTTTAAGAGGATGCTAAACTGCAAGTTGGGGAGCCTATGTTTTTCTTTTCAGAGACTACTTTGTAGTTTTTCTGCTGCAACTTTATAAACAAACTTGCACCAATATTCCCGCTACACCCCTAGATCACTGACTCATGGAGAATTTACTTCCTTAGAAGTCACCACTGCTGTAGGACAGGAGTTTAAAAGGTATTGTAGTGTATAGTCATTTCTTCTTATTGCATGGTTAAAGGTACATATAAGGGAACTGGTAAAATTTATTAGGTTGATAGATTTTTAGAGACTATTCTAAGTTCCAAGTAACTATTGTAAGATCCACAGGAGGGATTATGACCAGAATTATTAACTCTGTTTAGATGAAGACATAATACAGACACCTCTGTCCATTTAGGAACTTACTCCGTCATCCCTCTGCCTATCAAGTTATATTCTACAAACAAGAACGTTTCCCGAGCACCTTTGTAATGGACATGGAGTGTTGCTGTTTTGTCATCACCAACAAGAAGTGACTTGACATTTTCATTGCTAATAACTCCCATGCAGAGTGTATTGACACTGCAGTTTTGAACCAAATCAACATATAATGAGCACCCATTCTGTGAGACCCACCCACACAGTTCTTGCTTGCAAGAGACTTAGGCTGCTGAGGAGCCAAGATATAGACATATGCACAGTGAAATAATGATAGACTACTTAAATAAATGTCAAAATATCAACAGATTTCATCTTGAGGTATGTAATTACAAAGCAAGCTCTTCAGACATTAATTACTGCAGGAGGTGAGAGAAGGGGAAGAACACGTATAAAATGGACCTCACATTTTTCACCAAGCCTGCTTTGTCTTACCCTCAATCTCTTTGCATAGGGTGTACATCCTTAACATTGTTCCCATGCGCATCCTTCTTACCTCTTAGCTGCTTTCGTACGCCCACCTTTCACTGCAGATAGTAGATCCATTCTTAATTTCCTAAATTCCCCATCACATGTGATGCTCCTGCCTCCACACCAGCTCCCCTCTGCTGGAATGCCTGTTTCAACTCTTACCCTCTTTTTTGTTCCCTCTAGCTTGCTGACTTCTCTTAGTTAAACTAAGTAATAAAAGGTCCTCCATCTTTTGCTCTAGTCAGGCCCTCAGTGGATTGGATGAGGCTCATCCACACTGGGAAGGACCATCTGCTTTACTCAAGTCCACACATTCAAAAGCTACTCTTTCTGGAAACATCCTCGGAGACACACCCAGAAAGAATATTTCACCAGATATCTGGGCATCCCACAGTTCAGTCAAGTTCACACATATTCTTCCCCATCAGAGGCAGCAGCAGCGTCTTACAGACATCGTTAGAAATACAAATTCCTGGGCCCCGGCCCAGACCTGATTTGAAGGCTGAAGGCTGATCTCAGGAATCTGTGTGCTAACGTGCTCTTCAAGTGGTGCTCACATACATAAATATTCAAAGCATACTTCTTTAAAGGGCCCTGCTTTGTCCTCTTTCTGTGATGCCCCCTTTGACGGGGCCCCTCCATCCTCGAACATGCCTCAGACCCAAGCTCTAAAACTCTGCCCAGAGTCAGTTTCCAGAATCTGTGTGGGTCTCTTTCCCAGGTCCATCAAGGGAAAGTTGTTTGAGGGGGCTGTGAATGAAGCTTCGACATGCGAAGGTACCCACATACATGTGTGCCAGGCCCCTTGCCGGGCAACATGGAGCTGGAGGCAGAAGAGAGGGACAGTGAGCCACAGGCTGGGGGCTGGTTATTTTCTGTTCTGCGAGTTCTAAATTTGAACCTGCTTTCTGAGTCACTTTGAAGTTGTCTTTATTAACATAGCAGCACAGAACATATTTTATTTACCTGTTTGCTAGCTTGATTTATACGATTTAGAAATTCGGATTCATGATAGGAGGACATTTGTTTGTGTCTTTTGCCCAGGCCTACAAATGCTAAGGCTGAGCAGGCTCTGAAGTTTTAATGCTGGGGTCCTTTCAGCCTCCTGCACTGGGCTAGACCTCCTTGGGAGCAAGGATTGGGTTTTATTTAACCCCAACTCCATTGCCTTGTGCAGCGGCTGGCATAAGTGACTTAGCAGATGTGTGCTGGCGGGTTTGGGATGCCTTTATCGAGTTTGGGGCAGTCAGAGGAAATCTTGTGTGGGAGATGCTGGGCCCACATGGCTGTTCTTCAGCCAGGATCAGTGAGACAGCTGCAGGCAGACAGTGTCCTCGTGCAGGCAACGCTCTCTGCTATCATCACATAAATTGTTGGAATTAAGGAACATAAAGGGGGCATAACATTGACATGATGTCATCTGGTGGAACTGATTCCTCAGACCAAACAAAGTGATGTGAGCTTTGAAGTCCAAGCAAGGTGGGAAAGAGAACCAAACGCCATAGATTAATTAGAAATAATGAAAACAGCTGTCAAACTAGTCTGAAACCTTGGCTTACTGCAATTAAGTGTTCAATACAAACTAATTAAATTAGCAGTTCCCAGGTGTCGGCTTTACAGACAGTATAAATTATGCATGGAAGCAGGAAGCTTTGTCTATACTGTTTTGGTGGTTCTTCTCGTTTTATGGTTTTCTGTGTGGCATTTGTTTCTGTTTTTATTGTAATGCCTCATGTCAGATATATCACAAAGTAGTGGCATAATTGAACACTTGCACATGGATGCTGAATATTTAAACAGGTTCATATTTTGATTTTTTCCCCTCTCTTTGAAATCCTTCCTTTACTACCAAAGGCTGGATTCCCACAGATAGTTCAAATCTTGTTGGCTCAATATATATCAGGGAATGTTGGCAAACAAAAGCTTTATAAATATAAGATGTATTATTAATGCTCACTGCTGCGAAATGTTGACAATAAATAGGAGCTGATTGCATGCACTGCAATGTCTCAGTCAATTTTGATGGTTGGGGAAGAACATACATAGATTTCCAAGTAGGGTGACAATAAGGTGTCTCGGTTTTTGCTTTTCTTGTTGATGCCTGGTTGAGGCCCCATTCTTGTCTCATATGCACGGTAGCATAGTGCATTTCTTTGGACTGCTGTTCAATTGTCATTTTCCACAGGACATCTGGCATTTGGACGGTGCCTTAGGGGGTCATTGATTTATTTTTTTCTCTAGGCATTTTAAGCAATTTTCTTAATAAAGTTGATAGTTTGTAAGACTCAGCCAGTCAGCCACTATTCATTCAGAGCCTACTTTGTGTGTCAGACCCTGGGCCAGGATGGGAGAACACTGGGAAGTGGAATGAAACCTGTCCTGGTCCACAGAGTGTCTAGAGTCCCAGGAGAAGCTGGGACACATTCGTGAAATCAGACTGAGTCACGTGAGCAGGTGGGGGATGGGGGGGGGTGAAGTGCCAATTATACTGTGCAAAGGAGGCGGTCATTTCAGAGTGGAACCGCTTCCAGCTGAGGAGAAAGGGGTTGTCCGCGAGAAGTTTCCAGCTTCACTCCATCTCTTTGCGCGGTGTTTTTCAAACTGTGTCGACCCTGAGTTACAGTAAGAAAAGTATTTTATATCACAGCCATAAACATTTATGGGTGTGAAATCACTGAAGCTGAAGTTTCACTAAACAATACTTAACCCTATGCTGTGCACTTTGGTGTATTCTGTTCTATTTTTTATACTCTATTCTATGAAATGCTCTATTTTATGAAAAATAGAGCAGGCTGCAGTCTCAATAAATTGTTAAATGCCCCACTAATTAGTTACCATCCACAACCTGAAAAACATTGCGTCAGAGGCCTGACTTAAAATATTGCAGCTACTCCCCTACTTTCCTTCCTACACCTCCTATAGCAGGAAGTTTATCAGTGTTTCTGCAGTGGACTAGCTAGGGGAAGCTCTTGGTGTCACGTAAGATAGGCATCCCTTCTCTAGCAATTTGAGGACTTAACTTCTCCTGCTCCCCCACCACCAGGAAGCCAGGTTGGGGTCGCTTGTGTGGAGTATACAAGAGAGGGAGGACCATGGAACCCCTTTGCCAAGTTGACCCATATCCAGTTAGTTGTCTCATGCCTTTTTGATCAGGTTCCAAATTGTTATTCAGAGGGGAGTAGTAGGAGGTATGAAGAAATAGGTTTGGAATGTGGTAGGAAGATTTTAATAATATTCCCATGCCCTTGAGGAATTCGTTCTTATTGAAGATTAAAGTGATTATTCCTAGAGTCACCTGAATATGAATCTATCTTCGGAAAACCTTATTCTGGACATATTTATGTGACGGTAGTTGTTGTTAAGATATTACCAGACATTTGGCTGGAATGATGTTTCATTAAATGTTATCATTTGTGTATACACTTAAACATTTACAGAAAGCCCCTCATATTCTGGGCCTTGTGCTTGGTGCTGTGTTATTATGACCTGACACCTGAAAGCTTCAGAGTCTGGGGAGAGAGAGAGATAGACATGGAAAATCATTGCCATGAAAACGCTATGTAGAGGTTCATATAAGGGACTGTGGGCCACAGAAGATGCAACCCCTGACTTCTTGTGGAGGTCAGGGCAGTTTCCTGAAGGAGGTAATATTATGAAGCAGGAGGCAGAGTTTGCCAGGCAAAGAGGTTTAAATTTCCAAGGGGAAGGAACAGGACGTGAGAAGCATTGAAGATGTGAAAGAGCCCAGAGCTGCAAGAAACTTAGTGAGGATGGGGAGATAAGAGAGATGGGGCTGGAGAAACACACACAGGGAAGATGACAAAGGGGCTTTTATGCTATGTGGAGGAGCGTGGACTTCAGCCATTGAAAACTGGGGAGAGATGCATTTAAGGATTATTAGTAGAGGAGTGATAAGAGAATTTACATTTTGGAAAGATGACTCTGGTAAATAGTGTATTTCTAAGGAATTTAATTGTTGTGGCATGCAGAGGCCTCATATACTGACCACACACTTCTATAGTGAAGAAAGAGGATGCGGAAGGGAGATTGGTGCTTCTCAAACTGGAATGTGCATCACCTGGGGGGGCTTATTAAAACCCAGGTCGCTGGGACCCACCTGCAGAGCTTCTGGAGCAGTAGATCTGGAACAGGTTCTTGGAATTTGCATTTTTAACAGGTTTCCAGGTGACGCTGATGCTGCTGGTCCAGATACCAGACTCTGCTTATTGAACGCTGTGGTAGGAAAAATAATGGCTCCCAAAGATGTCTATGTCCTAGTTCCCAGCACCTATGAATATATTATGCTAGATTGCAAAGGGGAATTAAGGCTTTGAATGGAATTAATTTAGAATTAATTTATTTTTAGTTAATAAATCAGTAAATTAAGGTTTCTAAAGAGCTGACCTTAACTAGGGAGAGTCGCTTGGGTTATTCAGGTGGGCCCAATGTAATCACAAGGGTGCTTAAAATCAGATGGAAGAGGCGGAAGTGGAGAGTCAGAGGGCAGTGTAACTACAGCAGGTCCCGGAATAATGTCGTTTCTTTCAACGTTGGTTCGTTACAATGTTGATGAGATGCCCTAGGAACTTAACTTTTGTTTATATCAGTTAGCCTACGGTAAAATTGGCTTTGGTATATGTCATTTTACTTAAAGTCACAGGACCTATTGAGGATATTAAGTGAGGAACCGGCGAAGAGATACAACGTAACCGGCTTTGAAGATGGAGAAAGGGGGCCCTGAGTCAAGGACTGTGAGCAGCCTGTTGGAGCTGAAAAAGGTAAGAAAATGGATTCTTTCTAGAATCCCAGAAGGGGACAGCAGGAACTGTGCCTTATTTTACAATAGTAGTAGCACAAAGCACCAGCAATACTAGTGTAATTAATAGTGTTAGGTTGCAGAGGTTCTGGAGTTTGTATTCGTCCATTTGCAGCTGAAGGTCACATGCTCTATGACCAAAATACAACACTAGGCTGGCTGACTCCTGGATTACAGTCTATTAAAACACGAGTCAGGCTTCTAACCTACAGAACCTTAGATAATACCATTGTATTGTTTTAAGCCACTATGTTTGTGGTAATCTGTAAAGCAGCAAAGGGAAACAAATACAAATGCCTCCAGGTACTGTGGTGGGGGTGAGAGCCCAGTGCTGAAAACAGACTTGGTCACTGACCACCACCTTCCCTATTTGTTTGCCCTCACTTCCAACTCAGGACCAACAGAGAAAGTCAAATGTGCCTCCCAGACCAACCACATAAGAGGCCCCACCTCCAGCTTCTCCAGGCCAGCATCCTCCAACCAGAGCACACCTGAAGCCTTCTCTTTTTTTCACTATAAAGTCTTTTCACTCCCCTGCCTGCCTTTGAGTCACTGCCAATCACAAATGATGGGAGCTGACCCCTCGCTACAAGCAAGCTCTGAATAAATAGCCTCTGTTTGTTCTCATTTGGGTGGTCTTCCTTGATTTCCATGAGACCCCTCTACTCTTTTCTGCCTTCTTCACTGATTATTCTAATACAGTGGTTCTTTTTTTTTTAAAGATTTTTATTGGGGAATTGGAACAGCGCTGGGGAATTGGGGGAAGGGGAACAGACAAGTTGCTGTCGTTTTGTTCTTCAGTCTAGTTGTGGAGGACACTGCTTCACTGGCCCAAGTTGGCACCATCATTGCGCTCTTCCCGGGTGAGGCAGATCAGTCGCCGGCTTCTGATGGCCGCTCACTGTGGCTGCTGGCCACTCACGCTGGCTGCTGGCTACATACGGTAGCCCATGGCAACCTACTGCAGCAGGGGCTGCAGCCTACGCTGTCGCCGGTGACTCATGGCAACCCAGCTCCAGGTCGAGCTGTTGTTCAGCATCTTATCTGTAGAGGGGAGTGTCACTGGCCCTCATATGTGGGATCTGAACCGGGGCCCTCTGGCGTCCCAAGCCAGCTCTTAACCAACGCGCCACTCCGCTGGCCCCTCTAATATAGTGGTTCTTAATGCAGGGGGGATTTTGCCCCTCAGGCTCCCTCCCTCCCAAAACCATTGTCTGGAGGCAATTTTGGTTGTCACAAGTGAGGGATGCTACTGGCCTCTAATGGGTAGAGTCCGTTGTAGGAATCTGTTAAACACCCTACAATGCACAGAATGCCTCCAGCCCCAAAGGATTCTCTGGACCCAAATGCAAATGGTGCTGAGGTTAAACAGATCGAATGATAGGAATTTCTGGCCCTGATGCCACCAGCGGTATGTGTGGAGGTATCTTTTTATGTGAGTGAGACAGTAATACTAACATAAGGCAGAGGTGGCCAGCTATCTGTCTATATTCACTGACTCGGCTGGTCTTGTAGCAAAGATAGTCCTTTCTGCTTCCCCTGAACAGAATGACCTCCCTTGCCCTGAAGGAGCAGGAAAGTCTACTGTTTCATTTTGTTCCTCTGCCTAGTAACTCCTAGAGATTTATAGTGTATGTAAAAATATGCTAATATATTTGCATCTAATCTTTACGTATTCATATGAGATATGACTATAACATGAAATTTCCAAGTATGAATTGTGGAAATGATCTCTTTACATCATAGCTATATCCTATACACAGACACAACACATGCATTTATTTTGTTTCTAGCTGGTGCAATTTGCAAAACTACTTCCCCAATTCTCTCCCTCCACCAATGCCCCAGTCAAATGGGGTGTGTTTCCTTTGCGCTTTATATATCTGAGACACTCACATCTCTGGATCTTCAGAGCCGATTTGGAATGCATGCTATCGAAGCCTCCACATTCCTCATGCATTTAAAACAGAGCTGTAGTTGGAGATTTCTTCCACAGATCAACTTCTAGCATTTCGATTGACAAGCTCAGGAAGAAAGAGGTGAGGTAAGGCGTGAGCTGGGGAGAGAGGCATTTTCGATCCTTTTGCTTTGACATTTTGCAGGCTAATTAATCAATTTCATTAAAAAGAGAATGTTGCCATGGCATCCTTGAGGCGTGTTTACACTGCCACATTAAGATTTCAGAGTATTTTTAATCTTTAATTACCTATTTCCATTTTTTTAATTTGAATTGGCAAAGGCCTTAAATTTTTTTTTTTTTTGGATTGGTTTTCTGTCAGTGTTTTCTGAGATGGAGGTACTAATTGAAATGGAGCTGCCTCTCTTCTTTGAGAAGAAATAAGATCACCTCTGGAGCCCTAGTAATGTTCAAGATTTGATTAAAAGTTCCGTGGAGGTCATTGCATCAGCCTGCCCTCAATGTACGTGCTATGCATAAGAAGCCACTAATTTATCACCAGAGACCTGACCCAGAAGGAGTTTTATCTATAATATGTAACACATGTTGGCAAGGATTCTAAATATTTTCAGGAACATATTTAGTTCTAGCTTTTTCTTTCTCTGCAGCATCACAAAAATGTTGAGCATTAATGATAAAACAGGTGACTTTTGCCCTGGATGGTAGTTTTCTTGGAGTGTCAAGAGAATTAAAAACTCCCATTTTCATTTAACGAACATGTTTTAACTACTTGAAGTAACAAGTAACACCCTGATTATCTAAAAAGCCCTGTCTGGCATGCTTTCTAACTCCTAGTCATTAAAGGGATGAGTGAAGATATGAACAGAGAAGGTGCAATGTAGCTTTTGAATTAGATCAGACTGAAATCTTCATATTGAAGTAGACCAGGAATAACATAATAAAAACAAGTCAGACAGAAACACTCTCTTACATTTTATGAAGGATGTGAAAATGTGTGCAGTAATTCTTTTCCTTGTCTTTTTTTTGGATTTACTATAAGTGTCTGTGCTTAGGGGGATTTGAAAACTTAGTTAAAGAAAAAAATGAATACATGGAAAATATAAATGTGTCTGTCTTTTGTAAGGGGCAGTCTAGCTAGTGTGTCCTCCCTCTGGGTTTCATTTATGCATTGTTATTAATGTTTAATCTGTGGCTTAAATCGTAATGCTCATTTATAAGGTGTGCCCATTTATAAGCTATATATTACTGAAGCTGACACCTTAGGCTTTTCATGGAGCTCAGCACTGTTAAGTGGTGTTCCTGCAAAAGCCCACTTCTTCAAGGACAAAGGTCGTGTCCTAGCAATGCTATCTAACAGAGAACATCTCAGAAATAGAGTGCCTTTCAGCACAGAAACCTTATACACCACCACTAGGAATTCTTTCTATTTGCAGCCTGGCTTGTGAGCTGCTTTGTGACTTGGGCTGTTCACTCTCAAGCTTGACATGCCTCTGTCCTCTTAAGTTCCGCGTGTGAACAATTGCAATTGCCTGATAGCATGACTGGATTGCCAGTCTAGGTGGCTGAAAGTTCAGCACTGCAGTATAAAAAGTGCTATATTTTCAACTATGTCCTGCATTCAAAAAAATCACACACTGCCCAAAGTATTAAGAAGTTGTCAACACATATCTTGGTGGAATAGTTTAAGTAGGATTGCTGAGCTGTTAGTGTTTGAGATAAGATGAAAGTATTATTGTAAATTAGACTTTTGGCCCAGATGATTTATCTAGGTAAAATCTACATCGTTCTACTATTGCATTTTGGTCATAGAGCATGTGACCTTCAGATGCAATTGCACAAAGACGATGCAAACTCCAGAAACTCTGCAACCTATTAACAATATTAATTAAACTAGTACTTAGTGTCTGGGTGCTTGTGCGAGGGACTGGAGATCCTACTAAGAGAAGTAACTAAGTTTCAGTGTCCATGTAATTAGGACATTTTAACTTTGGTTTGGAGTCAGGGTTTACTGCAAATCTATTCCATTTGCAATTTGCAATAGGAAGTTCTCCCAAGAACTAAATACTTAGTTCCTTCCCAGTTGTTTTAGGAACACATTGGAGAGAGAATCTAGCACAGCCTTGGGGAATCCACTTTCTAGATAAACTGATATCCTGAAGGGCAGGTTGATGTTAATGAGGGATTGGGGCTTGAAGAAAGCATATGGATACCAAGGCTGAGTGGGGAGCTAGTCTGGGAGATATGTGGCTGGCTTGGCTTGTGGGGAGCTGGGCTCAGATTGTGCATTTGTCATAATGGCAAAGTAACATGGGGTTAAGAATCATCTGTTTATTGATTTCCACAGGCAGAGGCTTTCCCTGGAGTGTCTCAAATGCATGTGATGTGCAGGAATGCTGGCCTTGGATTAGTGAACTGAAAGATGCAGAGCGGCACACTTGGCTGGGTGAGTCCCTAGGGATTGTGCGTGCGCCGGGGAGGAACCGTGAGCGCTGTTCATTTTAGAAGGTAGGAGGTATGGTGGGTGTTTGGCAAGGTTGGCAGTCTGGCACTGAAGCCAGGTTTAGCTGTGGCTGAATGACCTTCCATGAAAGTCATTTTCTTTCATTTCTCAGCATAAGATCCAGGTCTGTTAAACATAGTCACATAATCCCAGTTCTACTGCTCACTTTCAGAGCAATTAGAAGTCTTAAGCTGAAGGTGTACTAGGTAAGCCATAAATACACGAGGAGGTCAGCTTTCATCCTACTTTGGAGGAAGATGCATATGAGAATGTGTGGTGAGGACTCAGGGAGCTCGGCAAACTGACAAAACAGTTTACCCTCATTTTCATAGTTCATAGGGAGCCTATTCAGAGAAAGCAGTGATATTTTTTCACTTGACAATTACATTTTACTTGCCCATAAAGGAAAATGATGCTGAGCTTGTGTGTGGTGATCTCTTTACCCTGATGTTGTGT
>NW_017731716.1:1791325-1794927 GCF_001890085.2 Hipposideros armiger
TTGGTGGTTTTGATGAATCCAAGAAATCTTGAAATGGGAATAACTGAGTGCACTAGAAGGATAGAAGATGGTGGTCAGTAAGTAGAAACTTGAAATTTTGGGATGTGGTTCAGCTATTAGGGGATTGTGGGGGTAGAGGTGAAACAGAAAGGAAAAGCTTACTAGAGGTGGGGAAACCAAGCAATGGAGAAGCCAAAATGTTGAACGGCTCACCTATGGAGATACTGAAAGCATCAAGAGCAGTATAGAGGTAGAGAGTAAACTAGGTGCCAAATTCATTGATAAATGAAGGGGGGTTCCTGAGAGGTCTGTGGGGATAGTGAGAAAGTCTGGCATTAAAGACTTCATGTCTATTGGAGTGAAGGAAGAAAGATGACAGATGGTCTGGAAGGAGATCTACTGTGGCAAACACTGGCTTAGAGATGCACCAATCCCTTTGATGCTTCTTCCTGGCTGCACAAACTACATTTCTTAGCCTTTTTTTGTAATTAAGTTTGGTCATGTGATGCAGTTCTAGTCAACAGAATGAGGATGGAAGTGATGTTCAGTATTTCCAAGCCTGTCCCATAGAAAACTTCCATGTGCAATACTCCACTCTCGCTCTTCTCTTGTCTGCCCGATGGATACATAGGACTCTCAGGGGACTCCCAGGGCCCGGAGAATGATGAGTCACCAAATGGAAGGAACGTGTATTCTTGAATGTTTGCTGCTTTTGATCACTAAGTTGGATTTTACATGAACAAGAAATAAACTTCTGTTAAGTTCTTAGCATTACTTGCTACAATACACATACCCTAACCCTAGGCTCTGAGTTTGAGAGAATAAAAAAAAAATTTAAACAAATAACAACCCAAAACCTTAAGAGGGCTGCATGGGAAGTGGTATCATCCAGAGACAACCAGGTGTCTGATTATGTTGATGCTAACAATGTTATTGATACTAACAACAGCAACAATAACAATACCACCACCACCTTTCTGGTGCCAGAAGCTGTTAGGGTTTGAGACCCCTTTCCTAGGTAGTGGGAATACAGTTAGAAATCGTTATGGCTTTTTGGGCGTTGAATATGCTGAGCTCATTGCCTTTGAAAACCCAGACATTCTTCACATGGACTGCTGTTTTCCCTGGTCCTTTTCATTTTCCCCTTGATCAGTTGGGATTTTCCGATCCCAAATGCAGAACCATTCATTATTCTACCTGCTCTCTCAGTTTCCTTGGAGATCATGGGACTTGGCATTTTTACTTGATATTCTTTTCATAATCTCCTTAAGCTTCAGTTTCCTCACTTGTAAAATATGAATAAAAACAAACACCTCAAAGGGCTGGTAAGAGGATTAAATAAAATGATTCCCATGCATAAATCACTTAGCACTTAGTGTCTGGCGCATAGTAAGCCCTCAATAAATGTTAACTATTATTGTTGTTGGTTGTTCAAGAATCTAATTTATCCAAGCCAAGGAATGGAAGTTATTCAGAGCAGCCATTCTCAAAGTGTGGCCCCAAGATCAGCAGCATCAGTACAGAAATTCTTGGGGCCCACCCTAGTCCCCATCTGGAGGTGGGGCCCAGCAATCTGTGTTTTAAAAAGCCCTCCACTTGGTTTTGATACACGCTGAGTTTGAGAACCATTTCTTACTCATTTTAGCAATGTTTATTCTTTTTATTTTATTTTTTGACATTNCTGGAGATCCTACTAAGAGAAGTAACTAAGTTTCAGTGTCCATGTAATTAGGACATTTTAACTTTGGTTTGGAGTCAGGGTTTACTGCAAATCTATTCCATTTGCAATTTGCAATAGGAAGTTCTCCCAAGAACTAAATACTTAGTTCCTTCCCAGTTGTTTTAGGAACACATTGGAGAGAGAATCTAGCACAGCCTTGGGGAATCCACTTTCTAGATAAACTGATATCCTGAAGGGCAGGTTGATGTTAATGAGGGATTGGGGCTTGAAGAAAGCATATGGATACCAAGGCTGAGTGGGGAGCTAGTCTGGGAGATATGTGGCTGGCTTGGCTTGTGGGGAGCTGGGCTCAGATTGTGCATTTGTCATAATGGCAAAGTAACATGGGGTTAAGAATCATCTGTTTATTGATTTCCACAGGCAGAGGCTTTCCCTGGAGTGTCTCAAATGCGTGTGATGTGCAGGAATGCTGGCCTTGGATTAGTGAACTGAAAGATGCAGAGTGGCACACTTGGCTGGGTGAGTCCCTAGGGATTGTGCGTGCGCCGGGGAGGAACCGTGAGCGCTGTTCATTTTAGAAGGTAGGAGGTATGGTGGGTGTTTGGCATGGTTGGCAGTCTGGCACTGAAGCCAGGTTTAGTTGTGGCTGAATGACCTTCCATGAAAGTCATTTTCTTTCATTTCTCAGCATAAGATTCAGGTCTGTTAAACATAGTCACATAATCCCAGTTCTACTGCTCACTTTCAGAGCAATTAGAAGTCTTAAGCTGAAGGTGTACTAGGTAAGCCATAAATACACGAGGAGGTCAGCTTTCATCCTACTTTGGAGGAAGATGCATATGAGAATGTGTGGTGAGGACTCAGGGAGCTCGGCAAACTGACAAAACAGTTTACCCTCATTTTCATAGTTCATAGGGAGCCTATTCAGAGAAAGCAGTGATATTTTTTCACTTGACAATTACATTTTACTTGCCCATAAAGGAAAATGATGCTGAGCTTGTGTGTGGTGATCTCTTTACCCTGATGTTGTGTGTAGGTATTTACCCCAGGCCCTGGGCAATGTGCCAGAAATTAGGATGCTGGGCTCTGGCTGGGAGTCAGCATTTTCTGGATACAAAGCCCTGTACTGGGAGTGATGAGAGGAACAGAGGACCTAGGGACAGAGCAGGCAGGGACCTTCTCCCTGGGAGAGACAGCAATGCTGAATGAGACAGCTCTGGCTGGCTAGAAGCCAGAAACGGGGGTTTTTGTTTCAGCCCAGGTACAGTTATTTGATGGGTTGTCATTAATCTCCATGCCTCAGTTTCCTTCTCCTCTTATCATTAAATAGAGCTAGTAATATCTGCCTGACCCTCATTACAGAACTATTATAAGTTCCAATGGGATGATTAAAAGTATGGTAAAAAAAAAAATGTAAGCAGAATTAGCACATGTAAACACACCTCAGTCATATTATGTCGTGGCATGAAAGGCTCTATCAATTATTTTTACAGATAATTGAACATTATAGCTTTAATTCAAGCATTTAAAAATTACCACCCTTAAAAAAACCTTTCACAATGCTTTTCATGGCCATTAAAACTCAGGTGACAGTAAACATAGTCTCAGTGAGTTGGTAAATTGTTTTTCTGTGAAGAACCAGATAGTATTTTATGCTTTGCAGGACATATGGTCCCTGTCATAACTACTCATCTCTGCCATTGTAGCATGAAAATTTCGATGGATGGGGTGGGGGGAGGCTTGCTCTTCCCAAGTCTGTCATGGACCAATACTTTTGTAAAATATAATAAAAATGAATTAAAAAAAAAGTACCATAGACACTTTAACTGTGTGTGGCTGTGTTCCAATAAAACTTTATTTACACAAACAGGCAGTCAGATGAATTTGGCCCTTATGGGCTACAGTAGTTTGCTAACTTCTG
>NW_017731716.1:1797822-1806703 GCF_001890085.2 Hipposideros armiger
TTTGGTGATGATGAACAACTTTAGGTTTTTTTTGTCTGGGAAGCTCCTTATCTGTTCTTCGGTTCTAAATACTAGCTTTGCTGGGTAGAGTAATCTTGATTGTAGGTCCTTGTTTTTTATTTTTTTATTATTATTACTTTTTATCACTTTGAATATTGCCTGCCAATTCTTTCTGGCTTGCAAAGTTTCTGTTGAGAAATCAGCTGACAGTCTTATGGGAGCTTCCTTATAGGTAACTAACTGCTTTTCTCTTGCTGCTTGTAAGATTCTCTTTGTCTTTAACCTTTGGCATTTTAATTATGATGTGTCTTGGTGTTGGCCTCTTTGGGTTCATCTTGTTTGGTACTAGTTGTGCTTCCTGAGCTTGTATAACTATTTCCTTCACCAGGTTAGGGAAGTTTTCCATCATTATTTCTTCAAATAGGTTTTCAGTTCATTGCTCTCTCTCTTTTCCTTCTGGGTACTCCTATAATGCAAATGTTGGTACACTTGATGTTGTCCAAGAGGCCCCTTAAACTTTCATTTTTTTGGATTCTTTTTCTTTTTCTGTTCTCATTGGATGTTTTATGCTACCTTATCTTGTAAATTGCTGATTGAATCCTCTGCTTCATCTAATATGCTGTTGATTTTCTCTAATGTATTCTTTATTTCCATTACTGTATTCTTTATTTCTGACTGGTTCTTTGTTTTTTATCTCCATTTTTATGTTTCCTGTCTCTTTGTTGAAGTTATCCCTGAGATCATTAAGCATATTTATAACCAGTGTTTTGAACTCTGCTTCTGGTAGATTGCTCATCTCCATTTCGTTTAGTTCTTTTTCTCTAGCTTTGGTCTGTTCTTTTATTTGGGACATGTTTGTCTCACCATTTTGGCTCCCTCCTTGTGTTTATTTTTATGTATTAGTTAGGGCTGCTATGCTTCCCAGGCTTAATAGAGGGACCTTATGTACTAGATGTACTGTGGGGCTCAGTGGCACAGTCTTCCTGGTCACCTGAGCTGTAAATTCCAAGTATGTCCTTTGTGTGAGTTGTGTGTGCCCTCCTTTTGTAGTTGAGCATTAATTGCAATCTGCACATCAGTGGGAGGGATTGGCCCTCAGGTTCATTTGTTGTGAGGACTGGCGGTGACTACAGTGGAGGGGTTGTGTACAGGGGCTGACCTGACAGAGCAGGATCTGCCTCAGCAGGGCTCCAGTGCCTGCCCAATCTGCCCCTTGGGTGTGTTTTCCTTGGAAGTAGCTGGGTGATGCTCTAGCTAGTTTCAAAGCCACTGGGTGAACCAGCTCCAGGGTCACCTGGGAGGAGACCCACTGCAGGTTAAGTTCAGCCGCAGCCTGTACCCCACCTGGGGCCATCTGACAGGAGCCACAAAGCAATCCGTAGATAGCCACCACCCGTGCCATGCTTGGAAGTGCCTCGAGAGGCCAAGCTGTGAACCAAGACCAGCTGACATTAGTGTCAGGGTTAGGGGTGTTCAGCCAGAGGTATGGGACATGCTCAAACCAGATGCTGCTTCTCTAGGTTTCGTGAACCTTTGAGAGACTACAGGAAAGTCTGCAGCATGAACCAAGGCAGGCGATTTGTATGAAAAAGTCATTGGAAGTGGCCTGGGTGTGCCTGAAAGTTAGGTGGGGCTTGGTCTCAGAATCACCAGGGTGTGGTAAACAAATGGTATTAGCCAGCTTGATGGAGACTCAGCTATGGGGGCAGCCTGCATCTGCCTGCAAGGAATGGAGAGGGCTCAACAAAGAAACAATAGCTTCCACCAGCTCCTCTATCTGAGAGAAAGCTGCCCCTCTAGTCCTCGTACTGAAGCCAGATAACTCAGTCCTCCCCCACCCCACACCGTATGTCCCTGTTGCCTTTCAGCTGCTGTCCCAGCACTGGAGCTCAGAGCCAGTGGTTCCATCAGTGAGTAAGTCTGTGCACGGTCCCTTTAAGAGGGGAGCCTGGGACTGCAGCCACCCCCCATCTCACTCAGCCACAATCTCCACTGGTTTTCACAACCAGAAATTATGGGGACTTCTCTCGCTGGCACTGGAACCCTTGTTGCTTTGGGGGGGGTCCTCCACAGCTGAGATATCCCTCCTGATTTTTAATGGACATGTGTGTGTGTGACCAGCCCATTCCACATCTCTGCTCCTCCTACCAGGTGGCTTCTTCTGTATACCCTTAAGTATAGGGTTTCAGTTCAGCAAGATTTCAGGTGATTCTCAATGATGGTGGTTTTGTAGTTTAGTTGTATTGGGTTGTCGGAAAAGTCATGATGCATTTTTGCAATGAAAAACATAGAAAAAAAATACATCATGACTTTTCCAACAGCCCAATAATTTTGATGTGGTCATGAGAGAAAGTAAGCACAGCATTTACCTACACTGCCATCTTGACTGGAACTCTGGCAACGTTTATTCTTTTCATTCTGAAAAAAAAAAAATCTTCTAAGGAGAGTCAATTTATTTTCTTAAGAATAAAAGCAGAGAAAATCCTCCAAACCATTAAATATTACTGTCTTCAGCTGTCAGCAGAAAAGTGTCACAGTGTCAGGGATTATATGACTCTGGCATCTAACCCAGGTGCTTCAACCACACACCAATCCCCAGGGTCTGCCTTATTTTTGCTGAGACAACAGAATGTATTTAACAGGCCAGTGACCTTGCAGTCTATATGCCAGTAATGCCAGGGGGCTGGTGGCTTTACAGCTATAAAAGGAACTACAAAGGGAACAGTCAGATGGAATTATTCTTCTGTTTGGAGTAGAGATACTCGTTTAAAGACAGCTTTGCTCTTGAAACCATCTTAAATTTCTTGGTGAATAACTTCTCTGTGTCTGTTTTTGGGTTGCTGCCTCCATTGGTGCTATCCTCTGCCTTTGGGCTTGATTAGATCTTGAGGTGTTTCTTTTTTAGATCCCCAAATATTTACTGGTCATTCTGAATCCTATTGGTCCCATCATCCTGTTTCTTCCCATTTTCTGGTCTTTCCTTGTGCCTTGGTGCCTATTGGAGCTGGGAAAGAAGGAGAGAGCCTTCTAGCCTGACCCTCTTGACAACAGGAGGGGAAACTGGTGCCCTGATATGTGACATGACTCACTCAAGGCCACACTGTTGCTCTATTTCCAAGGTTGGAAGGCTGCCGTCTCCTATCCTCTCCCTTCATCTTTTCTAAATTTACTTTTCCTTCACGTACTTTATTTTGGCATAGATATTCCTGTTTGGAAGTGGGTTTGTTTTGGTGAGTAATGATTTTTCTTCTGTAAGAGTCAAAATGACAATTTTGAGTCCATTGATTTTGCTGGTGACAAGAATTTTGTGTTTTCAGAACTGTGTGGCTTTACTCACACAGTTAATGTGTTGAGGTTCATACATTTAGGTTTCACGACAAACATTTTCTTTAGAGTTGGGTTACTTCTTTTTTAAAAGTCATAATCAGTTCAGGTGAGGTAGCGTCATTGCTGGGGAAGAACTGGGAGCTTCAGTGGATTTTCTGACATCCGGAGGCATTTGGTGTGGACATAAGAGGGCAGGCCTGGTCTCCTGGGCCATCCAGCTATAGAGAATTCTCAATTAGCAAATATGAAGGCCAGCACTAGCATATCAAAGATGGCTGCTGGAGTTGGCTCTGGAACCAGAGCAGGAAGAGGGGGTCTATAACTTCCTTTAACAGAATCTCCTTATCTCTAACCTGTGCTCTTTTTCCAGTTGTTTTTTCATGATTGTCTCATCCCAGTTTTAACTAGTTGACTGAAAAGTTCAGGACAGAGTTGCTATAAACTGAATGTGTCCCCCCAAAATTCATATGTTGAAACCTAATCCCCAATGTAATGGTGTTTGAGGTAGAGTCTTTGGAAGGTGATTAGGTCACAAGGGCATAGCACTCATGAATGGAATTAGTGCCCTTATAAGAGACTTGAGAGAGATCCAGTCATGTGAGATCACAGTGAGAAGATGGCTGTCAATGAACCGGAAAGTGGGCCCTCACCAGACACTGAATTTGCCAGCATTTTGATTTTTAGACTTCCCAGCTTTTAGAACTGTGAGAAATAAATTCCTGTTATTTATAAGCCACCCAGTTTATGCTATTCTGTTACAGTAGCCTAAACAGAGTAAGACTGAGTAATCTCAAAATCGATGTGCAATTTTAGTTCAGTAAGCTCTTTAAGGTCCAAAGGAATGACGTTCTAATGGTAAAATGGCAGGCACAATGTTTGAAATTGTTCTAAGATGGATTCAGGTAGGTGTGCTAAATAGGTTGTCTCCAGCATCAAGGGCATATACCCCTGTTGTTCACCTCCTGTAATAACATACTCTGCTGTTGTGACAAATGAGAAAGAGGTCTTTAAGTAGCCGGGGACAAGCAACATTTATATTGGCCTTATAAGGACATCAAACCAATGCATGGTCAGTGGAAAGTTCTGGTATGTGTGAATGGGTTAGAGGTACTTTGTACTGGCTGGTGAATGTTAGAATTAAAAACTGTTTAAAGATAAAGAAAAAAGAAGAGAAAAATGGAGTAAGATGGAGGAAAAGAGAGTAGCTTCTAAAATTCAATGGCAAAAAAACCCTGATAATCTGATTTAAAAATGGGCTAAGTGCTTGGATAGCCATTTCTCTGAAGAAGACATACAAATGGCCAACAGGTATATGAAAGTATGCTCAAGGTCATTAATCATCAGGGAATTACAAATCAAAACCACAATGAGATATCACCTCATAGTTGTATTTTGTTTTTTTATAATAACTGACAAGTGTTTGTGAGGATGTGCAGAAAAAGGAACCTTGCACATACACTGTTGGTAGGAGTGCAAAGTGGTGCAGCTGCTATGGAAAACAGTAGGAAGGTTTATCAAAAAATTAAAAGTGGCACTACCATATGATTTAGCAGTCCCACTTCTGGATATTTATCCAAAAAGATTGAAATCAGGATCTCAGAGATATTAATAGCCAGGATGTGGAAACTACCTAAATGTCCATTGACAGATGAATGGATAAAGAAAAATGAGGCATATACGTACAATGAAACACTTTTTAGCCTTAAAAAAAGCAGATTTTGCAAGTTGTGACAAAATGGATGAACCTTGAGGGCATTATGCTAAGTGAAATACTAGTAAGCCAGTCACAGAAAGACAAATATTGCATGATTCCACTTATAATGAGGCATCTAAAATAGTCCAATTCTTAGAATCAAACAGTGGAATGTTGGTTGCCGGGGACCGAGGGAAGGGGAAATGAGGAGTGATTAATCAATGAGCATGAAGTTTTAGTTCAGCAAGATGAGTAAGTTCTAGAGATCTGCCATGCATTGTACCTATAGTCAATAATACTGTGTTGCACACTTAATGAGCTCTATCCTCTTAACAAAATTTTAAAGTATTCTTACCACAAAAAAATAAAATTTAAAAAACTAAATTGAAAATACAATTTAAAAAGCATATGCTGCCCTCAAAGCTTGGCAAAAAAGAGTAAATATAAGTTCATTTATATAAAATGTTAGAAAACGCTACTTAGTCTCTAGTGACTGGAAGCAGATCATATTTGCCTGGAAGTGGGCAGAGAGGGAAGGAGGGGTTTCCAAGAGCCTGAGGACACTTTTGAGGGTGATGGATATGTTCATTGTTGATTGTGGTGATGGTTTCATGGTCTGCATATATAAAAACATTAAATTGTATATTTTATATATATGCATGTTATAGAATGTCAGTTATATCTTAAAGTGCTAAAAAAATGTATACGCTATCTTAATTGTGTGACTGAATCTGGTCAAGAACATTTGTTCAAATAACAACCACATCTCTTGACGTAGTTCATTCCATTATTTAGATACCATTTGTCTGTGATAGAGACAGATGAAAAGTGAGACAAAGTCTATTAGGTTTTGTATTTTGCTCTGCCTCCCTCTACTTCTCCTTTCTCTATCCCTTCTCCTCCCTCCTCTATCCTCTTCCCACCCCCCTCCCCAAAGTCACCAGAATGTGAAAGGCTACATCTGTTCCTGCAAAAGCTATTTTGCAGTGCAATTAAGCATTCCTCACCTTAGCTCCCCAGGAAACTGGAGACTTGTGTGATCATTGGCATAATGGATGGTGCCCAAATCCCTGGCCAAGGTGTGTGGAGGCTGAATACACATCCATGTGGGCGGGAGGAGGCGACTTCCTGGTGCAAACCATGAGGCTGCCCCTCCCGACTTGGGCCTCTTCAGAACTCAGAGCAGCTGCTGCCCTCCAGGTGACCGCCATGTCCTGCCATTGTTCACCTGCTCGGACCAGCTGACAAATGGAGCTGGCACATAGCAGACTGAATAAATGGCTCTGTAGCCATTTCTGGCTTCTGGCTAAGGGAAGAGACATATAAGCCCTGTGACCTGACGGGATTCTTTGAGGTCTGAGAGAAAAACTGTTTAGAATTCACATCCACGCTCCTTTCAGCTCCTTTCAGCAAGCTGGACTGGCTCCTAGACATTTTCTGATACATGGTATCCATTTTCCAGTATGGATAAAACAATTAACTGGAGTGTCCAAATCCTTTGCAAATTATTTAGCTTCTGTCATTTTAGTAATGCATATGTGTCTATAATCTATAGGAATACTTAAGTGTATCAGCAGAAATAAGTAGTCGTTAAAAAGTAGTGCATTAATTAGTTCAGTTTGATCGTTCTGTAGCTTTCTAGAACGAATTGCTAATAAAATAGGGACAGTATTAAAATTTTGGATGTCAAGTCCACAGTGAACATTTTGAAACTACTGTGTCCTCCTCTGACTGGTTTATCTCAACATTATTCCATCTGAGACCTCAATTTGTTCTCTAATGAATACCTCTATAAGAGGAAAAATTATATAGACTAACTCTCTTTGTACCCTTCCAGCTCAATTTTACAACTATATTGTTACAAATGGACTGAAACAGCCTATTTCAGTTTTTTTCCTCCATAACCAGCTCTGAATAGATGAACAGAAATAGCTCTCTTCATGTCAGAACCTTTAATTAAACCATTCTGAAAATAAGCATGTGGAAGTAGTGGCAGGACCTTAATTTAATCACATTTCCTGCTCAACTGTTCCTGTTGCTTATTTGAAGGGTTGGAGGTTGGGCTTAGCTGTGCCGCTGCTCTTGGAGGCACGGACTGCGAAAGTCTTGGGGATTCAGAAGCTTGTGACCTCCGATCCTTTGGACTCGCATACTAAATTAAAATCAGGGTTAGAAGGGCTGGCCGAGTGGCGTGATGGTTAAGAACTGGCTTGGGATGCCACATATGAGGGCCAGTGACACTGCCTTCTACAGCTGAACAACAGCTCAACCTGGAGCTGGGCTGCCGTGAGTCGCCGGCGACGGCGTGGGCTGCAGCCCCTGTGGCAGTGGGTTGCCATGGACTACCGTATGTAGCCAGCAGCCAGCGTGAGCGGCCAGTAGCCACAGTGAGCTGCTGTCCAGAAGCCGGTGACTGATCTGCCTCACCAGGGAAGAGCGCAATGATGGTGCCAACTTGGGCCAGTGAAGCAACGTCCTCCACAACTAGACTGAAGAACAAAACGACAGCAACTTGTCTGTTCCCCTTCCCCCAATTCCCCAGCACTGTTCCCATCCCCCCAATTCCCCAATAAAAATCTTAAAAAAAAAATTCAGGGTTAGAAAAAGGCATATGGCTTACAGAATGTTCTAAGAGGTATTCACGTGACTGGGTCACACGAAACTAATCCCTATTTACATACATAATGTCATAAGTATTTTATTTCATTTTATAATTTAGTGAAAATGTGCAGCGTCATATGTTTGCCAGGGACTGCTCTAAGCACTTAGAAATATTTACTCCTGTAGTCCTTAACAATCCTTTGAGCGTAGATCCTCTCGTTATTCCCGTTTTACATGTGAAGAGACTTAAGTAACTTGCAGATCATTGCAGCTGGGTTTGAACCCAAAGGGCCAGGTTCCAGATTCTGGGCTGGTGAATACTATTTCATCAAAATTTAGGAGTGCTTATTTGAAAGGAACCAGGTTCTTCTTCACGTCTTTTCGTGTGCCCCCACCCCTCTTCTCCTCAATATCCAGCCTTCCAAATTAATCTTTCCAGGGTGATTGTCCCAACTCAGTCTCCTGGCTGCGCATGTTCTGATCTCCAAGTTGCCAGCAACGTTTAGCTTTTCTTTGTGTTTCATCCAGAATTGTTAGAAGATCCCAACTTCCTGGGCTGATTTTTTTTTTTTAAACTGTATTCTTCTGCTTCTTGGATATTGACTCTTGGTCTTCTTGCCCTTTTCTTCCCCACTCACCAACAGTCAGTTCTCCTGGAATGATGTAATTAGGCCCTTTCACAAGTCATCGAGATAGGAGGAAAAAACAAATAGACCTGAAATACAAAAAAACACATTCATGCTATATTTAAAGATTATTTTGTTTTGAATCCTCTATCCCCCTCCCCCAGATCCCTTACCACACACACATAGAAATAGCTTTCTAATGAGACATGCCATATTTCCTTCCAGGTATCCATTGGCTGCTAGGCAACATGTAGATCTGAGATTTTCCGTTTTTCAATTGTGAGATATAATGACATCTACGTGGTGGGATCAATACTTCCATTAGAAAAACAATCAATATTAAAGAATTTGTAATAGATGTTAAAGTCAAATGCATTGAAAAGTCAGGGAGAAAGAGTTTTTCAATAGAACTGAATTTAATTAGCTTACAAACTGTCCTACTGGCACACGAAACCTTGTTCACAGAGTGATTCTAAAATAAAATTTTCATTGTCAGATATGTATTTACAGAGATCAGAATGCTCACAAGATTATTGAATTACAGAGGAAGGTTCCCTTTATTCTTCTATTCCCAGCACAAATGTGAAACTAGTTCAAATCAGAATGAGGGTGATGAAGCCATCTAATCCACTTT
>NW_017731716.1:1809181-1819592 GCF_001890085.2 Hipposideros armiger
AAGCCAGCCCTTAACTAATGCGCCACTCGGCCGGCCCTAATCCACTTTTTAAGATAGTTTGCTGAATTTTTCTGTAAAAGCACCTTTTGTTAGCAATCCATTTATATGGCTCTGCAAGTCTTGGTGATTCATCTTCTTTTTTGTTAACCATCTGTGGTTATCTCACAAGAGTTCAGTTGAGCCACTTCCTTAAACATCTTTAAAACAAATGGTGTGATGGCTTGCTTATAAGGAATCTAAAATTCAGTAAGAGGCTTTGGCTATTAAAAGCTCTACCTTAAATAACTATTGATCAATATATCTTTTTAAAAAAAGGTCGGAGAAAGTTTGACAGCATTGAATTAATTTGCTCACTTGGCTTTACTTAGAATAATGGGGGAACAAAACCAAACCAGAAATGGCACCAGCCTGTGTGCTGTGGTTGAATTTTGTTAGCACAGCTTTGCACAAACCATTTGGCTAGAAGGGGTGTGTAGGTCAGCTAGGCAGCATCATATATTCTCCGTCCTCCTCAGGACTCTAGGCCACCCCAGAACCTCCCCACATTCCCCATTTTTCTCAGCTTTGCAAACTTCTAGTCCAGAGTCTCTCCTGCCTCCCAGGGCTCTGCCCGGCTTCTTATAGTGTCCACCGGTTGTGTCTTCAACTAATAGGTATACCAATGTGATAATTGGTTCTAATACCTTGAGGAGTTACTCAGGTAATTTGCATTTAAATAGATTCCAAGATTCTCCTAAATTTGCCCTTACAACTGTATTTTAATGCTAGGTATTTTATTTTTATTATTATTATTTTTTAAATTTATTGGGGAACAGGACTCATCAGCTGCAAGTCCAGTAGTTTTCTTCAATCTTGGCCCATGTGGGAATGGGACTGGCAACCTTGGTGTTATGAGCATGTACTCTAACCACCTGAGCTAATCGGCCACCCAATATTGGGAATTTTAGGCAGCTTCATGCATGCTGGGCTATTCCATGTCTCTAATTTTCCATCCATTAGGGTACATGTTTGGAAGGAGGCACTCTATGACCTTACTGGTTGTTAAAGATATAGAAATCAGTCTTTATTTTTTGGTAAACAGCCACGTGAGCTTCCTGAGTGATGCCCATCACCCAGTGGTCATCCTGACCTTCCCTCTGCCCACTTTCCCAGGGCTAAACAGTTGGAGGCAGAGCAGGGTGGTCTCCAGAATCCAGTGGGTGCTGGGGTCAATGTCCTTTCTGATTGGTGGCTGCCCTATGCTATACTGGGTGTTAAGTATTTTGACTCTTAACCCTGCATATAGGAAACTAACTTCAGGTGAAATTGGCTATGGGATGAGCCAAACAATGATCAGTGCAGATAGACACACACATTTTGAAGACCAGATCATAGTGAAATTTATATGACTTAGAAATATCCCAAGAGGCAATGTGAGAGTAACATCAAATTTCAGAGCAGTCTTCTGGAAAGGGGAATTAATCATGAGACATTTGTTTAAAAGAGGTTAGGCTGCCAAAAACAGACTGTTCTCAATTGTCAGATCTGTTTTTATTCTCTTGTACTCTATGAAAATAGGGAAGGTTGTGTCCTAAGTCTAGAATATGATAAAGCATTAGCAGTTGATGTGTTAGTAAAGCGATTCTTACTCATGTATGTAGGTAGCTGGTGATTCGGAAGGAGACCTCATCTTGATCACTAAATAATAGGTCAATTCATGGCAGGTTGGAAGTTTTCAAAGAGGATTTCTATACCTCAGGTATAGGGATTGCCTAAGAAGATGTTATGTATACAATTACAAAAGCATGAATATGGTATCAATCACTCATATTTATAACTTCAATGTGTGGCAAAACATTTTGATTTTGGCACACTTTTGAGGAAAAAATGTTTTTATTAGCTAGACAGTTATATGGGAAAAAACTTGAGGTCCAAGTCAATGACTCAAGTAATATATCATATATAGACCAGCTACTGTTGCAGACATTTTCACATTCTCTAATTTGGTCTTTCCAATAGCATTTTGATGCAGGTATTATTAACTTCATTTTAGAGGTAAACCTCAGAGAGACTAAGTGATTAGATTTTCAAAAGCCTTTTACACAGCTAATGTCTTGGACCATCTCTCTCTCTGTGTATCTGTGCTTCCATGTTGTAAAGACTAGTAAGTCACATCCGCTTCTCTTAAAAAACTTCTGCCTTAATTCCTAATACACCTTTGGTCTTTGTTTGATGTTAAATGGATGTCTCAGTTCTACAAAAAAGCAGAAATGTTTGCTAAATTTATCTATGGTGATGTGTATTGTATGGGAATCCAAAGAGATGAGGAGCAGATTCAAGAAGTGAAGGGTGTTGAGGTCATAAGGCTGCCCCTCTCCAGGTGGAAAGATAATGGCTTCTATCTGTTCTCGTAGCTTGAAAAGTTACTAGTAGAAAGGTTTAGGTTTAAAAATATTGAATGAGTGCTCATTATCATTAGGTTTCTTTACGTGCAATTTCCTATCCAATCCTCAAAACAACCCTATGAGAAAGATGTAAATCTTGTTTTTCTGATGAGATATCCGAAGCTGTGTGACGCTGTATAAATTGCAGGGCTAGAATTGGAGGAGATTTGGATCCAGTTTCAAAACTGCAGCCTACTGTGGCATTCTATGGAGCAAAGCTTGTTAACTCCCACATTTATGAATATGGAAAACTAAAGGGCCAGTTTTGACTGGAAACCTGTTCTTTCTAGTTTCCAATTTAGTTCAGTATTTAGAAATGAATATTGAATTTCTAAATATTAGTTCATTTCATTGAAGTCAATAAGCAACTATGGTGCCAAGGTGTTTATAATACCACATTTTAAAGATCTCTTATATTATGAATACATTGCCAAGTTTTCTTATGCTGGAAAGATGTACTTTAAGACAAAAAAATTGAAGTTTCTGTTATGCATAGAGCCCTATGTCTGAGACAATATGTTGAGAACAAATACTCTATAAATTAAAAATCTTCATTTATGAATAAATCACAAATTCACAAATTTAGTAGTCAGACAAGTAAGTTTTTATTTTTAACACATTCTCATCCAAACTCCTAGTAAACATAGCTTATTGTCTTGACTGCATAGAAGCAGCTCCTTTTTGCAAACCACTGATTCTGACAGGAACTATCAAGCAGTTCTAATTCAGAGGTCAGCCACTGCAAGGTGATTTATTAGCTCCTTAATCATACAAATATGGCCAAAGCCACACTCCCTTGATACAGATAATGGATATGCCAAACAAGTTTTGCATGCACCACTGTAGTTGACCTATGAAAGAAATCTATCCTTGTAGGGTGAGATTCCGTGTTTCTTTTTTTCTGGACTGATGATGACTTTTACCCCTATATAACAGCTCTGCTAAATACTGCTTTTAGTCTAGTGGCTTAGAGTTTAGTTGCAGACACGAAAAACAACCAGATGAATCTTGCAAGTTATTTAAATAAGAAGCAAAAATGTGATTCAGCCTGAAGAATTCCCATGGGTTTTGCCCACACTTCTACTTAGCTCTCACTGACAATCATCTTTCTCATTGACTAGAGAAACAGCAAATTCACAGTCTCTCTTTGAAAAGAATTACAGACCCACTATGAGAAGGGCCCACGAACCTACCATGTCTTCTAGAGTGTGGCCATTGGGATGCATCCATACATGCACGTAGCAACAAATAACAGGTGGGGCCGCATTCCCTGTCTAACTCATCAAAGGGAAATGCTTCCTTATTACCAAAAGCACTGGAAATCCAGCAATTGTTAATACTTCCACAGAGTATTCTCTCAGTGGCTTTCTATAATAATAGCATCTATCCATTTGCATCTCCTTTTCTTTTCTCTGTGAATTTTCTTTAATGACGGTCTTTTTCTTTGTTGGATGTAGAATTATTGAGAAGAATTGGAAAGCAGTTACCAGAGTTTTAGGGTTAAGCAAAATAACACAACAGTGGCACACCTGTCCCTCCTCCAAATAATTATGTCTGCTACATGGACATGTCTGCCAAATGTTGGGTTAAGCATAGGGTTGTGTTCAGAAAACAGTGTGACATGAGTATTGTAGAGGTGGCATTAGCCTTGTTTGTAACATGCCATAGAAGGTGAAATAAGAGCCTGAGTATACAGGTCATGGCATTCTTCTTCGCACGAAAGCATTCAGAGTTATAATCTAAACTCTCCGTATAAAATTAAGAAGGAGAGACCGCACCTTTTCCACTTCTCTGAGGTCTGCTACCAGCATTCCAGCATTTAACAGGGCTGTATGCTAAGAGTTGTTGTGTTTCTAGGACATGGAAGCACGGAACTTGTAATGTGAAGGCAATGTCTGTCCAAAAGTAGTTATGCATTCTTTACTATAAACGTAAAAGGTGGAAATCAAAAGCATTCACTTCTGTAGGGGGCAAGCAAACTCCTGTTTTCATGCAAAAGCCAAGGGAGTAAACATAGAAGTATGCTTTGCTTTGGATTATCTTTGATGGTTTAATGAGTCTTCATGAAATTTCAGGTGCGTTCCCAATTCTCAGCTTTGCCCACAACTGCATATTTTAATTACTCTGGAGTTTAGAGGGAGATTTTGTTAATCCTTAGCTATAACGCGCTTGAGTGATTTGAATACTTCAGCAGCTTGGTCAGTAGCATGTATATTCTTTATTGAGGCCACATTAACTATGCCAGCGGCCAAATGAGGACCTGTGAGAATGGTTTTCAACATGGTCTCAGCATAAGGGATGTTTGGTTGTTAAGTTAAAACAACTTCACAAACTCTTAACAAAACCCAAAGTTTACTCTAACCTCAACCCAAGTATTCATGGATAAGTCTCTCAGGATGTTACCATCACTACTGATGAGTTTTGAGTTTAAGTTTATTTAATTAAATTATTAAAAACAGACTGAGGGCCGGCCGAGTGGCGCGATGGTTAAGAACTCGCTTGGGATGCCAGAGAGCCCCGGTTCGGATCCCACATATGAGGGCCAGTGACACTGCCCTCCACAGCTAAGATGCTGAACAACAGCTCGACCTGGAGCTGGGCTGCCCTGAGTCGCCGGCGACGGCGTGGGCTGCAGTCCCTGTGGCAGTGGATTGCCATGGGCTACCGTGTGTGGCCAGCAGCCACAGTGAGCGGCCAGCAGCCGCAGTGAGCGGCCGTCCAGAAGCCGGCGACTGATCTGCCTCGCCAGAGAAGAGTGCAATGATGGTGCCAACTTGGGCCAGTGAAGCAACACCCTCCACAACTAGATTGAAGAACAAAACGACAGCAACTTGTCTGTTCCCCTTCCCCCAATTCCCCAGCACTGTTCCCATCCCCCCAATTCCCCAATAAAAATCTTTAAAAAAAAAAAAAACAGACTGAAGTAAATTTACTGTCAAGTAGAGATGTCATTCACTGGGGCATTTCATGTTTGAAAAGGCAAAGTTTGCATCATGAATTCAATTGAAGACTATTTTCTGGATTCCAACTTCCTGCAACATTTTTGGTGGTTCTTTTTCTGTCCCCACCATATTATTTCTTGGGTTTGAAAGGCTGTTTATATTAGTAGGGGGTGAAGGTGAGGATGATTAGAAAGGGAGCTTAGAAATTAGCATGCAGCTTGTTCCCAAAGCAATCATATGCATGTTGTCTTCTAGCAGAGTTAGCTTGGAAACCCACTCTCCAATTCCAGTGATACTGTGGGGGCTAACACATTTTTCGGTCTCCTTCAGACATGGCTGTAAAGGTCAGTTTATAAACCACACAAGTTTTCTTCACTTATTTGTTTGTTATCTCCTTTTTGAAAATAAATACTTTTCTTTACCATACTTGCTAAATTTTATTTCAAATGATGTTTGAGTGTTTAAAAAAGACACACTTGGAATAGAAAAAGGATATTGAGGAAAATCTGAGGAAATCTAAATAAAGTGTAAACTTTAGTTAATGATAATGTGTTGATTTATTAATGGTAACAAATATATCATACTAAAGTAAGAGGTTAATGATATGGAAAACTGGGTATGGGGTATATGTATATTCTCTATACTAACTTGGCAATAATTCTATAAAGGTAAAACTATTCCAATATGAACAAATTTTTAAAAAGGACAAACCTCCTACCTGTGATAGGTTTCTGATACCTCTCATTGACTGAGAAAAGAAGAGGAAATGAGGAATGAAAAAATAAAGAAACTAACCTTTTCTGAGTATCTATTATGTTCCAGAATCGTATGTATGTATATATTCTCATTTAATTCTCACAATAGTCCCATGGTTGTTTTTATTTCAATCTTACAGAAGGAAAAAAAGGATGTTCAGAAAGGTTAAATAATTTGTCCAAGGACAACTAGTGTGTGATAAGTATTAGAACTCAAACCCATTTTTACTGGGCCTTAAATTCTCTCCACCACATAATCATATTTCTTCCTTCAGAATGTCATAGGCTTTGAAATTAATTCCCAAGGGGCAGTTTATAAAACAATATGAAGTACAGATTTCCAAAAACTGACTACCTTGAATAAGGTAACACTGATGTGGATGTAAAATTTCTTGTATATTTATCTTCAAAATTAGTCACATGATTTTATAATTTTAGCTATTAGTTTTCTGATGGAGTCCATGAGGGCAACAAATCTTTCACATTTGGGAGAATCGAGTTTTCACTTCAGGAGCAGTGGCTCTCTTGGACCAAGCCCTTTTCTGAACTTGTCATCAGGCCAAAACACCCATTTGGTGGAAAGACCTGAAGTGTGAAAATCAGATTGGTTCTAGGAAATGGAGGGCCCTAATAAATGCTTCTGTGTTAAAGGGAGATTCAAGACTTTTGGCAACATTATGGTTTATGCAGTTTCCAAGGTTACCATGGAGAAATAGAAAGGCTTTGTTGATGAGGCCAGAGAAAGACCCTGTTGGCAGTGGGTTTTCACACCTGTGGGGAGTCTGTGGGGCACTGCCCTGATGCTTCCGTCTCCATGGACCTATGTATTTTCTCAGCTGCTGGGAGTGTTGGCTGCTGACAGTTCACAGAGTGTACCTCTCCAGGAATTACCTCATTTCTGATGGAGGGACCTGCCTCACCCAACTTTTGTCCTCTCCCTTGGGGCTGTCTACCTCTAGTGACTGATAGATGTTGACGTTATAAAGGCCTGGCCCCCTCGCCTCAATATGAGTCATCTCTGTAGGGCCTCCCCAACTTCAGAGCTCCCTCTGGGATCAGCTGAGGCCTCTCTTGCAACTGCCGCACATTTCTAACCTTGTCTTTTGCTCCGTTTTGCTTCTGTCACTCCATTACAGGTGTTGACCCAAGATCATTGCTCAGTAAACCATCTCTGTGCAAATCTCAGAGCCACTTTCCTGGGGAGAGCAATCTATGACAATTCTCAATGTGTTACTGCTCTCTCTCCCTATGGGAACAATCCAGTACTTTTAAAGCACTCTTTGCTTGGAAGTGTAGACATCACTCTTTCCAGGAAACCTTCTCCGACTAGGTTAGTTCCCTCTCAGGAGCTCCTTCAGCCTTAGTTAGATGACTGTCCCAGTATGGAATTTATGTTACCAAATTGTAATTAGATTGTACTGTACTTAAAGACGTCAAATTAGTCAAACTCCTTTAAACATCTTTTATTTATATTGGTTTTTCTCCAGTTAATTTGTCATATAAGCATAAGTATTGATGGAGTTATCCTGGAAACTTTATTTCTTATTTTTCCATGCCAGTTGATTTTAAAAAATGGGCAAAGAATGGAAAAACATGAAATCCTAAAGAAATCATGAAAACAGAGATGTACTTATAATATTTTTCTATATGATACTTGATTCTGATATAAAGGCGTACATAATACAGAATACTGATTCAGAAATTATGATATTACCTTACAACTAAGAAATGACTACCTAGAACTGGAGGAAAATTTACTGTGCTCCAAATAAGGTAACTTTATTTTTACAGGTAATGGGATTGTCACATAACATTTAGTGCTCACAAAAAGACATGGCATCCTCTCAGATTCCTCCATTTCATAGCACCTTTCCTCTTTCTGACTCTCCATTGCCTGTTTTGTTTGTGCCACGAAATAAGAGTTAATCATGCATGGACCTTAGGAAGCTTTGCAGACAGGCTGCTGAAGAATCTTTGGTCACTGTCACCCTGAACAAATAACAAATGCAGCCTAGAACTGAGAAGCTTTCCAACCCAGAAAACATCTCTGGTTCCCCACAGAGCAGCAAAACCTGAGTGGAGAGCTGGATTCAGAGGCTCACAGTGGACTTCTTTTACGGGCTCTCTAGCTGCTCCCTACCATGGCCAATGGGCTTAGGGACCTCTCTTATATTTGTATTATTTTTCTCTTCTGAGGCTGTGATAGGTGTTTTATCTCATCCCTCTGAAACCACTCTCTTATCCGTCATTCATTTAACATCCCAAGTTTGCTTACTGCTTTGCTTATTGATCTATATTTTGTTGTGGTTTTCTCATTGTGATAACCTTCTAACCCCAGTAGAAGGGGGAGAATTTACTTTGTAATGATGAAATGTCTGCCAAATCGATTACTCTTGAAACTTTCACCTGGTTTGAGAGCTACGTAGATATACTTGGTGGTGTGCGTCTGCTTTAACTCTGGAGGGTGTTAAATCCCCACTCAATCCTCTTACACTAGCAATTCTCTATTCATTACTGAAGTAATTTAGGAGCTAATAAAGAGAAGCCGGTAGTTTGTGTCTTACCTAACACAAAGCCAATTTTCTTACTGTTTTTCATACTCATGAAAATTTATATTCAGCCCTGTAACTACTTTTCTGCTGTGTTGAATACCAGTAACTCGTCTATTGATGTTTAACTCTTCATATATGTATCTTGTCTTAATAGTTAGAATAAATGCTCACTGAGGAAAAGGTTTCTGCCTCATATATATTTTTTAATCTTTCAAGATGCTTAGAATACTGCTTTGCATATCACATGCTGGGCTAGTATTCTTTATTATAGTCAACATTCACTTCCACTTCCTTTTCATCCTTCCTACCAATTCATATAAAAGAGGCTGGGAAGCTAAACATGACATTTCTTGGACTCCTTTTCAGCTTGTATAATGGCTGTGATTTACATTCAGCCATTGATATGTACATGCATAAGATTGAAAAGGAGGTGTAGGATCTCTTTCTATGGAGGTGTCCCCTGACCAGCAAACTCCTAAGGATGGAGCTACTTCCAGCATCCAGGTGCCACATTCTCCTCTCTGGGTGCTAGCTTGTAAGTGTGGGGCACACAGGTGGCCACAGCAGCAGTTCAGAAACTTCTGGGTCACAGCTGAGTGGATATGACTTTGAAGCAAAAGAATCCAGTCAGTGGCAGCTTCCTGGCTTTCACTGCTCCAGCCTTTTCAATGATTTTGAAAACACCTAACTCCCTCTTAAATCCCCTTATTGAAATATTTAGTCTTTTCTGTTTCTTATATTGAACCCCAACTGACACAATTGCTCTACATCATTTGTTGATGTGGTAAAAACATTTCATTCCCATCCTGGATTATTAAAAACAACAAAAAACCTTTTACATTAGAGTTCTATTTGCTTTTCTGTTTCTAATTTCTGATGGACCAGGACGGTCACTTTAAGGGTGGCAGAATGAAAATCTGGATTTTTCAAAACAAATGAAAACATATTCAGTTGATCAGTAACAAAAGAATCACAGCACAGCAAGTGGCCAGTTGAAGATAGAAGTTTAAGCTTTCAAAACATGGATATTTTCTTGCTAGGTGAAACTTTTCAAGATAATCTGAGATTATTTATTCAGCATCCCAGTTCAACAGTGAACAGTTCATTTCATTGGTCACTAGGGTTTATGTAAGCCCACTAAATCTTACATGAGTGCTTTTGATTGTGTGGTACAAATCTACATTCTGAGGTTGAATATTGTGGACTATTTCATTTTCTGAATGTAATTTTAGGGAAATGATATCTTGTACATAGAGTGAGCTTATGGGAAGGGCTCAAAACACAAGGAAAGATGAGGATGAGTCAGGCATGAATCATAAATCGTTTGGCTCTCCCCAAATTGTACTCTGGTTGCGATGAAGGTGGGTCCACATTGCAGTTGTCTTGATGCTAGTTCATGTGCTCTCCACTGTGCTGCCTTTTGCCCTTGGTGTTTTGGGTCTGTGATTGACTGAATAATTTGTGCTCTCTGCCATTCTCTCTGATGCATGTCTTCCCTGTGGCCCTGTAAATGAGAACTACATCTATAGGCTTGGCAACCTCGGCTCTTGTGAATGTAACAATGGCCACTAACAATAATAAGGCACTTTACTATTTACAAATATCTTTCATAAACTTTAATTAGTTGAGTCTCTCAAGACCTTGTGAAGTAAGTAGGGGAGGCAAGTATTATGTTATCCTCAGTTTATAGACAAGGGGAGAAATATCTTTAATGTTTTTTATTAGTTTCAGGTGTACAG
>NW_017731716.1:1823362-1824557 GCF_001890085.2 Hipposideros armiger
AGTACTGCTTCGTAGAAGGAAATCGAATTTCATGACAAGCTAGAGGAGTGGGAGGCCCCTCTGGTAGCTCTCAGATGTGCAGTTGAGACTTGGACTTAAAAAGAGCACGTAGGAATGGAAAAAGTTCAAGACTCAGAGTTAAGGACCCTGTGCCTGCTTTTGCCATTAAGTAGGCTATCTTTTTATGCTTTAGTTTCTTCATTACTAAGCAGGATTATAACAACGCCCAGTGACTGTGTGAAATTGGCTGGTATACCTCTTAACTTGCCTAGTTTTATCTGTGAAGTGAGATCATTTTATGGCTTGAGAGAATATCTAAGTAAGGGAAGTTCATTTATCTTGCAAGTTAACTCTCAATTACCTTCTTATTTTTCACATTCTATGGCTCTGCTTTTGCTTCTCATGTTTCAGTGGAGTGTTTATAAAGATTGAATGAGACCATGTACAGGTAAGGTAAGTGTTTTGAAGGGCTCCCTAAAAATCAAAGTGGGGCTCACTGTTAATACAACATCAGATTTTAAAACAAGTTACAGTTTGTTATCAAAATGTCTATAAATCATAAATCCAAGCTGACATAGGATCCTTGGGGGAAATTTCTTACCCCCAAATTAGTAAGCAGTGGGGATGAAGTTTGTACCCAGGTCCTGATGACTAGCTATACTGGAAGATGACTAGTAAATAGGTGACTATTGTTAAAAAATAAACTGAGGCATATTTAAGAAAAATTGAGTTTATTTGAGCAAAAATTGATTTGGATTGGGCAGCATCCAACCTAGAAGATAGAAAGGAGCTCCAAGGAGAAGTATAAAACGAAAGACTTTTTTCCCCCCATTATATTATTTATTAATTTTAAAAATTTTCAATTACAGTTGATATATTATTTTCAGATGTATAATACAACATAGTGGTTAGACATTTATTTAGCTTACAAAGTGATCACCTTGATAAGTCTAGCACCCATCAATAGATAAATGGATAATGAATATGTGATACATGTATACAATGGAATCTTACTCAGCCATGAAAAAGAATGAAATCTTGCCACTTGTGACATGGATGGACCTAGAGGGTATTACGCTAAGTGAAATAAGTCAGACAGAGAAAGACAAATACTGTATGATTTCACTTAGATGTGAAATCTAAACAAAATAGATGAATATACAAAGCAGAAACAAATTCATAGATACAGAGAACA
>NW_017731716.1:1828027-1832008 GCF_001890085.2 Hipposideros armiger
GAGCAGACCAGAACCATGCAGCTCCAGGGGTTCTTGGCGGCAGAATATCTGTACAGTCTTGCTCAGTCCTAGCTCTCTAATTTTCTTTAGTTCTTTTCAGTGTTTGCACCACATGGCTCTTAATTCACCTTCCAGAAAAGGAATGTCTGGTTTGTCTAGCTTGGTTAAGAGAAGGTAGGACCTGTGATCCAGTAGGTGAGAGGTAATCCTTCCCCCACCAAAAAACCCCCCAAAAAACAAACAAACAACAAAAACACTAAGGAATATGAAATAGGTGATGGGCAGTGAAAAAGCAGCTAAAATCCCAAATCTCTGTGGCTTAAGAGAGCACAAAAAGTGAAGCAAACTTTTGTGCCCCTGCATTCAGCCACAGCAGTTCAACTTCTGTGCCTGACATTTTATCTTGGACACTTCTAGCTCTTTGATGCTTTCTTCCACAGTTTATCATAGTGTCGGTAGACAATTAATTGATTCCTTTTTGATGTGTCATGTGATGGAATTATGGGCTCTGTAATAATCCTACCTGCTAATCTGCATTCTATTGGTGAATGAAAATAGGGTTTGGAGAAAGGAATTTAGGCAGGACGCTATTAAAGAGTGGTCTAGAGCTACCACTTCAAGGAGTTTTAATGTTGTAGTTTTATTGGAGTGTTTTCATCATGACACTTCCCAGTGGGGAGATCTGTTTTTAGCTTGATCCATATTCAGGAAAATACTTCCTTACCAGAAGGGTTTTTTGTTTGTTTGTTTGTTTGTTTGTGTGTTTAGGTCTTGCTATAACAATGTTGTGTAAGAAATAACTCCCAAATCGGAATAACTTGCAACAACATTTGTTTCTCACTTGTTGGTCTGAAGGCCCAGTAGTTCTGATGCTGTGCTTGGTTGGGCTTAGATGGGTTTGGCTGAGCTTGGCTCCAGGCTGCAGGTTGATTTTAGAGCTGGTCTAACAGTGTCCTTATTCTGGCATCATTGGCTACCCAAGGTACGCTCGTCTTATTGTGAATATAGGAATGCAAGGGGCTGGTGAAAACTTGCCAGGACTCTTAAATCTTCAGGTTAGATCTGGCATGTGTCACTTCTGCCCGTATTCCATTGGTCAAAGTGAGTTATGTGACCAAGCTCAGTTGTCCGGGGAAGTTGTCAGGGAAGCAGTGGCGAGGGTGGAGAGCAAAAGACAAGTTGTAAACACATAACGCTGTCTTCCACACGGTTTAAATACCCCCACTATCTTCACTGCCGCTGAATATACACTGCTGCAGGGTGTAGGCAGCTGACTGTTCCGATTAGAAAAGGAGTAGAAGGCTGCAGAGTACCACACAGGCAGCGTTTGCTGTGGGAAGGAAGGAAAGCTTTATGTAGGACTCAATTGAAAATGTGGTATGTAAATATACTAAGCAGGTGTCTAAGCAGGGATCAAGTACTCAGCAATTCGACGTTGGAAGCCAAAGGGGAAAACAGTTTGTAGCTGGCAGAGGGCCTGAGCAACATGGGTCAAACATAAGAGGGGTCAAGATCAAACCCAAAAAGAATAGAGGCTATTCTGCTGGCCGTACAGGTCAGAATTTTTGTCAGATCCAGGGAGAAGGAATTGGAATATCAGTTTTAGGACTGTTTACATTGTATGGATCGTATGCAAACCTACATAGTAAAACATTTGATCTAGAGATGACTGCAAAAATCTTCCACACAAAATGGTGTCTACATGACAATATCTGCTCCACTATCTTCCAAATTCACTATTTTTTTCAGGGTGGCTCATCAGTCATGTGAAATCTGTTATGAAGCCCTTGGTTATAGATACCCACAGCTGGGTAGGCACTGCTTAATTGTGAAGGTCAAAATGCTGGTGCTCAGAATGTGCAAAAGCAGGGAAGCAAGCTTTCTTACAGAATACCGTATGTGCGTATGTGTTTATGAATAAGTAGTATTTTATTCTTTCATATCCCCAAGAATTAAAATCTAAGTACTCCAAATAAAATGTAGAGTTATTAAGCAATACATATAAATAGGGAACTAAGTTTCAAGCACAAATGATATGAAGGCAATTCCTAAATCATGTCATAAATAACAAGCTTTTAATTAGTCCTGTAATGTCCCTTCATCATCTCTAGCTCATCCAGGACTGTAAGCCTGTAGTGAGAATCTGAGATCAGAAGGTACCAAGGATAATTATCTCAATGTATTTTCTAGGCACATTCTACATAACTATCCACAGGTGACGCTCACAGCTTAATCTCAGTCTCGGTGTACAGAATGCTGTCTTAAGTTTCTTTCTGTCCTGGGGTGGTACATGTTACCTCATTTCTCTCCCTTACCAGTTGTGTTTGTCTCAATTTAGGAAGTGGAAAAAAAAATAAACAAAACAACAATAGTAGTAGTAATAACTACAACAATAGTACAGGTAATAAAAACACCACTACCTGTTATTTTTCTAAAGATAAAAGTCTTTGTAAATAATAATATGCTTTTACTAGTTACAAAGAAATAACTTGGGCATCAAACAGTTATATGTTGAACAAAATGGGCAAACTGAGTAATTCAACAGTTGAATATACACAGGAACGTGGNAATCTAAATTATTGGTAATACAGCTCATAAATCTCAGGAAGATAAGAATCTATGAAAAGATAAAGTTTATTATTAAAGACTTGAAGTGCTTATACTCGCTATAAATTGTGGTGGTGGTGGTGGTGGTGGTGTGTTTGTGTTTTGTATTTAATTGGGTAGAGATAGGCAATAGAGTGATATACAGGCAAGACTTTCTTGATAACATCTGTCTTCATTCTGAGTCAAATTGGAGACAGGGTCTTACCTGCTCCTGTGGCAGCTGATAGGCACAGTGATATCAACAACATTTGCAAGGTTCCTGTGAGTTAGCCTTATGTCTGTGCTTGGATCCATAAATACCATGTATATGAAAGGGGGAATGTCTTGATGCTATACAACAGACAGGGTGTGTAAGTAGAAGGAGCCTTGGATGCATCAAAGGGTTTCCAAACTGAGTGACTGGGACAGTGGGGACAGGAAGAGAAGCAGGCTTGGCAAGAAAGATGAGTTCAGATTTGGACATAATTGATTGTGAGGTGGCTAGGAGACATCCAGCTGAAGATATCAATAGGCTCTCAGAAGTATAGATGTGTACCTCAAAAGAGGTATCTGTACTTGACAGGTAGAATTGGGGTTCATCAGCTTTGAGAGTAGGGAGTCACCTATGGGAAGAGATGGGCATTGTAAGAGGATGTGCTGTACGATTCCCTTCTCAGAGTTGATTTTCAATGAAGGCAGGTACAGAATACGAAGGAGAAATACCAGCAAAAAACTCAGTGCAACGTAACCTGAGCAACAACCACAAACCCCTACTTCAAAGCTCTAGCCCGTTCTGTAGTTTTTGTCTGGAAAATTCTTTTCTGACACATGTAACTCTGCGGGTCATTGTCTCATCCTTTTCAGAACTTCGCCACCTTCTCAGGGAAGTCTTTAGTGACTGCCCCATTTAAAACTGCAATCTCCCCCATGCTCAGCATTTTCCATTTTCCTGCCCTGCATTATTTTTTTCTAGACATGCTATAAGTTTAACTTAACGATTTGTTTAATGTTGGTCTCCGTCTACTAGAATGGCGAGCTTCACGAAGGCAGGGATTTTTGTTTACTTTGTATCTCTCGGATTGCTGAGATTGCCTGGCCCAGAGTAGGAGCTCCAAAAATACTTCTTGAAAGAATAAAGAGGCTCGCAGAGACCTAAAGGCACAGATCTCATGTGATCATCAGTCTTGAAATTGCGGGAGGAACCAGTTTTCGTGGGAAGGTGAAAAAAAAAGATTATATACTAAAATTTGATAGCAAGAAACTTGAGGCCACATTTTGTGACTAGAAAATGTTTAAAGAGGACAAATAATAAAGCCATTTGTCTTCCAGAGAGGATAATGTAGAATATTAATGGGGCTGCTGATAAGTTAGTTGAGAAAATTAAGGATGCGCTTG
>NW_017731716.1:1835663-1846790 GCF_001890085.2 Hipposideros armiger
CCTTTGGCTTGCAGCTCCAATCTTTGCCTCTGTTGTCCCACTGCCTTCTTCCCTGTGTGTGTCTGTGTTTCCAAATCTCTCTTTTTTTATGAGGACATCAGTCATTAAACTTAGGCTCCACTCTAATCCAATATGACCTCCTCTTAACTTGATTACGTCTGCAGAGACCTTCTCTCTGAATAAGGTCACATTCTGAGGGGTTAGGACTTAAAGATACCTTTTTGCAAGACACAATTCAACCCAGGACAGATACATATCAGAGTGAAGTAAGAAGACAGTCTCCTCAGTTGACAAGATGTTATCAGTGGATCAGCAATTAACTGAAGTTGATCATTGATCACTCATTTTGAATGGAAAGCTAAAAGGATAAGCTCCTAAATATTTTTAAAACAATGAAATATGCTGTAAACCAGGTTTAGAAAAGAGAGGCAAACTGATTATGAGAGGTCATATTGTCTTCATTGTTTTTAGATAAGAAATTTTCAACCTGGTAAGGATAAAAAAAACTAGGTAAATTCAGGTTTCAAAATCAAATGATCATACAGCATACTAATCAGGAGTGGGTTCAATATATAAAAATCCTTGAAATTATCAGGCTAACATAGTCTTCCTTTTAAAAGAAGAAATTGATTAGAACACAGATATTCCAGCAAGAGAGGAGACTATGAATAATAAATAATGTTGTTACCATATAAGCTATCTGAACTGACAGGTTTGCAAAGTGTGTGGCGTTTAGACCTACAGGTGTAAGGAAATAGATTCATTTCAGATGTTAGCTTCAGTAAGCTGAAATGCTATCCCTGTTTGACTTCACCCAGTAAAAAACGCAGAAACCCTTTTTAAAGGTCCATACATTTCTAAACTAGTTTAGCAGGCAGTTTCATCCTCCATCCTAATTAATAATAAAATATTGTAAGTAAACTGCAGGGGAGATTATTTCAGAGCTTCCTATTAATCTGTAGAACTATTACAATTTTACCACTTAGAGACTTGAACCTATACCACTTGGAGATGGTATTTTAGAATGCCAGTATATGTATAATGGCAGACATTTTTGTAAAGCATCATCTACATGCACTCCATATTCATAGAATTATGGACTCGGTTGATAAAGTTAATGTTGCATTACTACAAAGAGATGTTAGAAATGTAAGGATTTCATGGGTAGATGTCAGGTTTGAAGCTCCAGCCTCTGTTCGTTGCTGTGATGGTTCAATTTTGTGTCAACTTGACTAGTTGGTGGTGCCCACTTGGACCATCATTAGTCCAGATGTTGTTGTGAAAGTATAGTTGACCCTTAAACAATGGGGGTGGTTAGGGGAGGCGATCCACTGAGCGGTCAAAAGCAGCGTATAACTTAAGTTGTCCCCTGGGATATCCGGATTCCCAACCGTAGATTGAAACTGCAATTGACTCTTGAACAACACGGGTTGAACAGTTGAAACCCCCAGTTGTTCAAGGGTCAATTGTATTTTATAGATATGATTAACACCCATGATCATAATCTCTTTCACTTAAAGGAGATTACCCTCTATAATGCGGGTGGGCTTCATCCAATTAGTTGAAAATCTTAAGAGCATACACTGAGGTTTTTCCAGAGGAGCAGGAATTCTGCCTCAAGACTGTAACGCAGAAATCCTACCTGTGTCTCCATCCTCCCCTATAGATTTTAGACTTGCCAAATAGATCCTCTTGGTTGTGTTTCTCTTGAGAATTCTGTCTGATACATTTGCTTCAGATAGCATTTGAAGATCTTCAGCTTTGAAATTCAGAAATATTTTTAAACTTATGGTAGTGCTGAATATGTTGCAACAGCTACTCTGACCCTATATCCACTGTAGGATAGTATGTGAGGTACTCAGTCCCAGACAACCACAAGTTAATTTGAGCACTCGATTATAAGTTGCAACAGAATCTTAAAGACTGTTATTCATCCTGTCTTCTTGCCTCAGCTGTCTTCTCTTAAGGTGATATTTAAGGCGCTCTATAATTTAGGGCTTTATAATGATAATAAAAGAATAAGTTGAGAATGACAACCCATACTCTGGAAAGTGATTACATATAAAATAAATACACATATATTATTCACATATAAAGGAAACATGATCACATATATAATAAACTACAAAAATGATATTCTGTGGTTCTAATATCTACCTCCCAACCTTGTAATGCAATGAAGCGATGAAGCCTCAGCAGTAGGAGTTGTCTCATTTTCGGTCCTGTGCAGACTGTCACTTTCATCGTCCTGGTTCTGTATGTGGGCAGATCATTGCTTTGTTCTTATGACCTTCCTTCCACAGCATTCATTGTCTGCATTGGCAGGGTTTCCTTCTTATACATTAAGGTTCTTATAGTAAATGTAGATAATTCTCAATAACTCTGTAGTTTCTTAAAGAAATAGAGGGCTTATATCAGCTGTATTTTTTCTCTGTTGCTATTCCTGATTGGCATTTGTTTACTCAAATATTTCTTGAATGCCTATACTGAATATTATGCAAGATAGTAGATGAACAAAATATATGTGGTCCTTGCACTCGTCATGTTCACAACTCCTGCATACATAAAGGCCCTGCTGGAATGGAAAGCATATTGGTCTTCTTCATCATGCCACCTTCTAAATGCCTGTGAGTCACTTGAGAAATGATTGCTCTATGCATTGTGCCTCTTCTCTGCTTTGTTGGGTGGTTGGGATGGGAACTAGTCCTCTCTTTTTAAGATAGTTTCTGTGGGATATTAACAAGACTCCTTTTGTTGGTTTGGGATAGGTGGTTGTTTACAGTTTAAATATTTCATGCCTGCATATATAGAATAAAATTCCACTTTCTTCTCTGAATTAATAAATACTATTAATAAATGGACTCTCTGAAACTTTGTAAACTCTTACATTGAAAAGAAGATGGCTTTTAAAAATACTGTGCCCTAGGTTGTCAATTATATTTCGGCATTCTCCTCTGTGCTGGAATCCATATTGCCAGGTGGAGGAAGGGTAGAGTAGTTCATTGAAATTTTATCTTTTAAGGGAAAATATAATTGCATGTGCAACCATTAGGATATTAAAATTTGTTCTTATTTTAAAAAGGAGTATTTGAATGAAAATTCAATTTTATTAAAAAAAATTACACAAATTGAAGGTAAAATGGAAGAATACCTTTAAAAAAGTTCTGGAAGTTTTTGGTTATATTATTCCAAATTGGTGGGGATAGTATTTTAAAATAATGCTGTCATAGTTTATTATTCTCCATCCCTGAACATTGGAGTTGTGTTACTTATTGATTAGTGCTGGAAGTGAAAGATAGGCACTGAAAGGGAAAATCCAAGAGTTGCTGAGTTTTCCCTGAGGTTTCCCAGTTTGTGCATAGCACAATGGTTTTAATCACATATTCTCTTTTCCTCCCACCTTACTGCAAATATCTACTTTGTGTTTGTAAAAACTTTTGTTTCCTCTAGGGAAACCCTATTTCCAAACAGTTTCCTATATGTGTCCCCAAATTTCTTTTAAAGCTTTTACCCTTCATTTCCAGGTTGCATACTTTCATTTTTTTCTTTTTTCACTGTCAAATGTCTTCTTTGAAATTTTTGTACTCTCAGTTTTTCACTCTCCACCAATTTATTGTCTTTAAAAATATGGATTTGATTCCTGGTACTCTACAGAAACTACAGTTGATTCATTCCTGTCTCTCCTCAAGCCAAACTTAGCTGTTTCTCTCAATAGTATTGTATTAGTTATCTATTGCTGCTTAACAAGTTATCACAAACTTAGTGGCTTAAAACAACACACACTGATTATCTCTCCATTTCTCTGGGGCAGGAATGTGGGCATGGCTTAGTGGGTCTCTCCCCCTTAGTGACTTCAGGGTCTCTCACAAGACTGCAATGAAATCATTGGTTAGGGCTGGGGTCTCATCTGAAGGTTCGACTGGGGAAGGGTTTGCTTTTGTGATCATATGGTAGTTGGCAGGATTCAGTTTCTTGAGGCTGTTAAGCCAAAGGCTTCAGTTTTTTGCCTGGCCGTTGAGAAAACGCTGCTTTCAATTCCTTGCCATGTGGATCTTTCCATAGGGCAGTTCACAGTAGGGCAGCTGTGCTTCCTCAGAGCCAGCAAGGGACAAGTTCTGCTAGAAAATTAGAAGTCACACAGTCTCTTGTGGTCTAATGATGGGAGTGCTACTCCATCACCTTGGCTATATTTTATTGATTAGAAGCCAGTCGCTAGGCCAGGCCACACTCAAGAGAAGGAGATTACACAGAGCATGAATACCAGGAGGTGGACATCAGCAGGGGTCATCTTAGAATCTGTCACAGGGATCATTTCTTGAATATGTTTTATCTGACAGTGATGTCATTATTTTCAAAGTCGTTCTGACCTAAAACCTGAGGGTTATTTTTGATTCTGGTTTTGTTCTCTTTATCTTCCATTTTCCATCTATTTCAGTTCCTGTGTCATAGCAGAAATAATAGTCAGAAAACCAAGTTACAGTCTTAGCAGTTCTCCCAGCCTTTGGGAAATCATTTAAATGGCCTGGGCTACAGTTTCCTCATCTGTAAAATGAGGTCTGTCGTGAAGTGATCCTTGTAATTTTTTTTTTTAGTTCTAACATCTTTTGATCTCAAGAATGCTGAGTTTTCCTATGTGAATGTGTTTTTTTATTTTACTTTTCTCTTCCCCCCTCCCTCCAATCCAACCAGACCATAACTTTCATTTTGCTATTTGCCAACTCAGAACCCTAGAATAACTTCTAGTTGCCTACAAGATAAAAGCCAAATCTCCCTTAGTGTGCTCTTAGAGGCTCTCCCCAACCTGACCCAAACTCTATCCTCAACTTCATTTTGGATTCTACTGCTATAAAGACCCCTATCTATGTTAGACGAAGCTATCTGTGCATCACACCTTAATTTTCTTCTCTGGTTGGTTCACACTTATCTCTCTGCCTGATTGTTCTCCGTGCTTGCTTTCTGCTTATGTAATTCCTATCTATTCCTTGGAGCTCAGTTAAACTCTCCTCTTTATAACGTAGACATTAGTATACCAGTTTTAAATTCAGAAGGCTAGGGTTCAAATGTTGGCATTCTACATATAAGCTTTTACTTGGGCATGTTTAAACTCTTTGAGTCTCATCTTTAAAATAAGGATATTAATACCTTGCTCATGGGTTATTGTGAAGATTACATAAGATAATGTATGTCAAGTGCTTAATACAGCCTCTGGTACATAATAAACAATGGAACATTGTTGTCTGTGATTTTTTCTAATCTGTGTCTTGATTTATCTTGATGTTGTAATACTATGGCATTTTTGTTGGTTTCACTCCTTTAAAAGATTTTTTTTCTGCCTTTCACTGTTAGTTGACTACTTTTTCTTTTGCGTAAGTCTTATGTCTTTGATAGTACATTTCTTAAGGGCAACGACCATGCTTTATGCTTCTTTATATTCTCTCATCACCTAGATCAGTGCTCTGCAGCACACTGATTATCTTCCCTTCCCTGAATTTGTCATCCATGTTTATGCTACTGTGACTATGTGCTTTTCCCTCAGCACTTCTTTCAGTCTTAACCTATCAATTTTCTTCATTCTTTTTGGCTCAGCCCTGAGCATCTCAATTATTCATTCAATAGATATTTATTGAGAGACTACAAATATGCTAGGCATTGTGCTCTGCCCTGAGCATACATCGATGAGCTCAAACCAACATATTTTCTGACACATGGAACTAACAGTATAGTGGGGGAAAACTGACATTTTTCAAATATTCGCAGAAACACATACACACGGCTCCATGAGAAAACTGACATATTATCAAATAATCACACAAAGTTACATGGCATAACAGGCGACTATAATAGGGAAATTTGACAGGGATATTTGATACCTGAAAAGTGAATAAAAGTTCTCTGGATGAAGAAATGATGGAGGCGTGCAGAGTGGGAGGGAACATGGTAACTAAGATCAGGGCAGAGGTAGGTTTCAAAATTAAGGGAGTGAGCCTGTGGTGGCCAGCTGAGTGGCTCAGTTGGTTAAGAGCGTGACTCTGAGCAACAAGGTCGCTGGTCCGATTTCCATGTGGGCCATGAGATGTGCCCGAGCTGAGCTGCTGCTGAGCTGCCAACAGGTGGCAGGATAGCTCAGCTGTTAAGAGAACATGCTCTTAGCAACAAGGTTTCTGGTTTGACTCCTGCATGTGGCCCTCCCCACCCCTGAAACTAAGATTGAACACGGCATCTTGTGTTGAGCTGCCGGGAGCTGCCTACGGGTGGTCGGATGGCAACTGGACTTGGAGCTGAACTAGCTGTACCCTCTGCAACTAAGATTGAAGGACAATACCTTGGCTGTTCCCCTTCCCCAATTCTCCAACACTGTTCCCCTTCCCCAATTCCCCAATAAAATCTTTAAAAACAAATAAAAATAAAAAATAAAATTAAGGGAGTGAGCCAGGCCAGGAGTGGGGGAGGTAACATATGAGAGCCACTTTTTGACCACCTGCTTTACATGTGGTCAAAGCATCATAATCTGGCTTTCATTCTGTTTCCTCTCATCATAATCTTAATTTTTGGTAGGCTAAAGTATTACCTTAAAATCAGTCACTCATTCCTAAGAAATTCTAAATTCCCTATGTGTAGGAACAGTATGGGGTAAGCTCCTTGCTTAGCTACCTGATCCCCTAGTTTTTAGGAGGAACTCCCTATCCATTGTCCTCTTTAATTCTAGCTTTGCTCTTGTGAAATTTTTTATTTACATTTTCCTCCAAGGACACCTTTGAGGACAACAATGGATAGTAAATCCATCCTGAGGGCCTCAGAACTTTTGCAGATCACTTAATGTTTCTGCTGTTTTGGGGAGAGTCAGGAATTAACATTTGAAGGGTAGACAGTTATAAACTTGTATTTCCTGTCTTTTTTTTTTTTTTAAATCTTGTGTTTTCTAAAGATGGCTATAAGGATACATCTCATTCCACCAATTCTTTTTTTATAATCTTGCTATTTCCCAAGAAAATGTAGAATCTATGTCCCTTCCCTTTGAAACATGGGACTTTTTGACTGCCTCAACCAATAGAGTATGGCAGAATGGCACTTTGTGACTTCCTAGGCTAGGACATAAAACATGATACAACTTCTACCTGACTCTCTGGGGTGTTTGCCCTTTAGAAACCAGCTACCATGTTACAAGAAAGCCAAGGGTCACATGTAGTGTTCTGGCTCACAGATGTAGCTGAGGTTATAGCTAAAAGCCAGCATCATCCACCAGACATGTGAGTGAGGAAACTGTTAAGATGGCTCTAACACCAGCCACTGTCTGATTATAACTATATGAGTGACTCTAAGTGTGAACCACTTAATTAAACACAGTCATCTTCCAGACTGTAAGAGATGACAATAATAGCAATAAAGGATTGTTGTAGTTTCACACCACTAAGTCTAACATAGAGGACTCCAGAGGTAGGCAACTCAGGATTTGTGTGGTAGTTCCATGATTATCAAGATTCAGTTTCTTCTATCTTGATGGTCTGACATTCTTATTCTGCTGCCTCATGAGCCAAAGTAGCTGCTTGACCTTGAGTCCTTATACCCAGTTTCTAGCCAGTATAAGGAAAAAGGGAGCAAAAAAGAGCATGCCTTCTTCTTTTTTTTTTTTTAATTGGGGAATTGGGGAGATGGGAACAGTGCTGGGGAATTCGGGGACCAGGAACAGACAAGTTTCTGTCGTTTTATTCTTCAGTCTAGTTGTGGAGGACGTTGTTTCACTGGCCCAAGTTGGCACCATCATTGCGCTCTTCCCGGGCCAGGCAGATCAGTCGCCGGCTTCTGGACGGCCGCTCACGCTGGCTGCTGACCACACACAATAGCCCATGGCAACCCACTGCCACAAGGGCTGCAGCCTACACCGTCGCTGGCGACTCACGGCAGCCCAGCTCCAGGTTGAGCTGTTGTTCAGCATCTTAGCTGTGGAGGGCAGTGTCACTGGCCCTCATATCTGGGATCCGAACCGGGGCCCTCTGGCATCCCAAACCAGTTTTTAACCATCGCACCACTCGGCCGGCCTGAGCATGCCTTCTTTTTTAAGGGTACTTATTAGTAGTTGCACACACAACCCATTTGCCAGCAATTAGCCACCTGGCAATGCTTCACTGGTAGGGAAGATAGGAAATGTCTTTATTGTGGGTGGTCATGTCCTCAGAGTAGCCTTTATTTATGTTCTCTTTAAAATCACTTAGCTCTGTTTTCTATATTCTTTATATAGTTTTCTCATTAATTTAAACTGTAAAATGAACTGTGCAATGTGAGGAAAACTACTGGGACTTAATCAGAAAGAACGCATTTGGGATGATCAAGCTGAGAAAATTAAGCCTCGCATGGGTCCCTGGGATCTGGCCTCCCGGGACCTCACTTACCCCTGGTAACTAAATCTCCCATACCCACCCTCATTAACCACTTTCACACAAAGCACGGTTCTGCCCAGAAGGATTTGTTATTTGAGGACGCAATCAGAAGTTTATAGTAAGATTTAAACTTGATAAGAACCCCAGTGGCCTCTTCTATATTTCAGCTCATGACCTGACCAAGGAACCTCCTCCTCACCACCAGTTTAACAAACGTTGTCACATCTGGCAAATATTGGCTCAAATGAACGCTTCTTTTTGTTTATCAAAAGTTGATAGGAAATAATGGCTTTTCCCTCATTATATCTGAGAGGAAGGTTAATGAGTTATTCAGGTGATAGTAGCTCACCAAATTCATTCATTCAAAAATGTCACTGAGAGGGGCCAGCCAAGTGGCTCAGTTGGTTAAGAGTTGGCTTGGGAGCATGAGCTCTGAGCAGCAGGGCCACTGGTTCAGTTCCCACATGGGACAGTGACTCTGCGCCCTCTACAGCTAAGATGGTGACCAACAGCTCGACCTGGAGTTGGGCTGCTGTGAGTGGCCAGCGACGGCGTAGGCTGCAGCCCTTGTTGCAGTGGGCTGCCATAAGCTACTGTGAGTGGCCGGCAGCCAGCGTGAGCGGCTGTGTAGTGGCCAGTGACCGATCTGCCTCAGCTGGGAAGAGCACAATGATCACAATACCAACATGGGCCAGTGAAGTGATGTCCTCCACAACAAGGCTGAAGAACAAAAGGACAGCAACTTGTCTGTTCCCCTTCCCCAATTCCCCAATGCTGTTCCCCTTCCTCAATTCTCCAATAAAATCTTAAAAAAAAAAATTGAGAAGGAAGCACAGAGATTTCCCACCTTCTACCCCTACACATGCAGAGCCTCCCTCATTATCAACATCACTCACCAGAATGGTACATTTTTAACTAAGAATGAACTTACACTGACACATCATAATCACCCCAAATCTGTAGTTTGAGTTCACTCTTGGTGTTGCACATTAATTGGGTTTAGACAAATATATAATGGCATATATCTATCATTATAATATCACACAGAGCATTTTCACTGCTTTAAAAGTCCTCTGTCCTATGCCTACTCATCTCTTCCCTCCACCACCCTTCAGCAACCACTGATCTTTTTATTGTCCCTGTAGTTTTGCCTTTTCTAGAATGTCACATTGGAATCATATGTGCCCTTTTCAGATTGGCTTCGTTCACTTGGTAATATGCCTTTAAGTTTCCTTCATGTCTTTTCATGGATTGATAGCTCTTTTCTTTTTAGCATTGAATAATATTCTATTGCCACATTTTATTTATCTTGTCACCTACTGGAGAGCATCTTGGTTGTTTCCAGGTTTTGGCAATTATGAATAATGCTGCTGTAAACATCTGCATGCAGGTTTTTGTGTGAATATAAGTTTTGAAATCCTTTGGGTAAATACCAAGGAGTGCAATTGTTGGATCATATGGTAAGAGCATGTTTACTTTTGTAAGAAACCACCAAACTGTTCCAAAGTGGCTGTACCATTTTGCATTCCCCCAGCAATGTATGAGAGGTCCTGTTGTTCCACATCCTTGTCAGCATTTGGTGTTGCCAGTGTTCTGGATTTTGGCCATTCTAATAGGCATGTAAGTGGTATCTCATTGTCATTTTAATTAGAAATTCCCTAATGACATTATTTTAGAATCTTTAATATGCTTTTTTGCTATCTCTATATCTTTTATGGTGAGGTGTCTATTAAGGTCTTTGGCCCATTTTTAATTGGGTTGTTTTCTTGTTGAGTTTTAAGAGTTTTTTGTATATGTTGGATTTAAGTCCCTTATTAGATGTGTTTTTGCAAGTACTTTTTCCCAGTCTGTGGCTTGATATTGTGTTTCACAGAGCAGAATTCTTTAATTTTAATGAGGTACAGTTTATAAGTTATTTCTTTCATGGATTGTGTATTTGGGGTTGTATTTAAAAAGTCCTAAGTCATGGCCATACTCAAGTTCATCCAGATTGCCTTTAATGTTATCTTCTAGGACTTTTATAGTTTTGCATTTTACATTTATGTCTATGATCCATTTTGATTAAATTTTTTTGTGAAGGGTGTAAGGCCTGTGTCTAGATTCTCTCTTTTTTTTTTTTTTTACATGTGATGTCCAGTTGTTCCAGCACCATTTGTTGAAGATGCTATCTTTGCTCCACTATATTGTCTTTGCTCCTTTGTCAACGATTTGTTGACTATATTTATGTGGGTCTATTTCTAGGCTCTCTATCATGTTCCATTGATCTATTTGACTGTTCTTTCACCAATAAAACACTGTCTTGATTACTGCAGCTTTATTGTAAGTCTTGAAGCTAGGTAGCATCAGTACTTCGACTTTGTTCTCCTTCAATAGACAACTCTTTTTCTGTTGTTTAAGTCAAATACATTGAAGTTGCCCTTGACTACTATCTTTCTCCCAGACCCTATATCCAGTCCAATAGGAAATTTTGGATAGGAAACAGATCCGGAATCTGATCACTTTGGCCACCTGCACTGCTACTTCCATAATCCAAGCCATTGTTACTTCTTCGCACACTAATGCAGCACCTCTGAATTAAAAAATATAGTCTCTCTCATGCTACCCTGATTCCTTATGGTTTATTCTCTTAACAGATTGATCCTATTAAAACTTAACTCATGTCTTTCCTTCCCTTCATACCCTCCAGTAGATCCCCTCTCATGTAGAGTAGAAGCCACTGGCCTACTGGGCTCTATACAATTTACCTCCCACA
>NW_017731716.1:1847857-1848867 GCF_001890085.2 Hipposideros armiger
GTATGCTAAGATTCTGATTCCCTCATCCCTTAAGAAGGCTTGGGTGACTGGGAACTCTCCCTTAGGAAGATTTGGGTAACTAGAAACTCACAGGCAGCAGTTTCGGGAGGGAGCAGTCTTGTCTGGGACTTCTTGGGTCACCAAGAGCAGACAGCCTGGCAACCTATTCCCCACAGACGCTGGGGATGGTGAAGGACTTTAGGTAGTCATCTGGCCTGGCCGCTATACTGGGGTGTACCTACCTGTTTAACATTTCTAGCAGCCTGACACCGAGCATTCTGCTGCCCATTATGCATGAGAAGTCAATGCACCACTGGATGATCTCATGCTGTAGATGCCCTGGCCCCGGGTGCAGGTTAACATAATGCCAGTTAGGGTTGGGATGGGACTCGGAGGATGAACTGAGGATTCCTGGTGACTGCACCTCCAGAAAGGAACCCAGAGGCTTTTCTTGTCAAATAACAGATCCTCTGTTCATTTACTGTGGATGGGTCCTTTAGTTGTGTTCAAACTAGCTGCAGGGTTCTGGCCTGCTAATATATGTGTTCTATAAATAGGACTTCAATATTATTTTGAAATTGATATGAAAAGTTCAATTGTATTTAAAATCTCATGTTATTATAAGGAATTGCACAATTTGTCAATAGAAGAGCTCTTAAATTCTTTAAATGTAATTTCAATTGTTGTAAATTTTTGAATGCAGAAAAGGGTCTACATTTAAAAAAATCATCTACTACTTAAGAATAAAGTTTTCCACTGATGGTGCCGATCAAATATTTATAGCGATCATTAAAATGTTTTGAATAGGATTTGAATAAAACCATTCAAACTATAGCCATGCATATAAATTGTTAATTTAAGTTTTTCTTTTAATGGTTAAAATGGCTTCATTAAAAATGTTGGAGATTTTAATTGGAAGTTTTATAAAAATTCTATGTTTAATACCTTCTCTAACTCTTTGCATTTTATTTTTCTTGTCTTAATTATATTAGAAAAAGGTAATTTTGGCC
>NW_017731716.1:1851557-1854316 GCF_001890085.2 Hipposideros armiger
GTCTCTCTGGAGGTGGGACTGGGGAATTGAGAACTTTCAAAAGCACTTGAGGGGATTCTTTTATCTATTACTATTTTTAAAAGTTTTGAGATAATTTTAGATTGACATGCAGTTGTAAGAAATAATATAGAATCGCCGTGTCTTTTCCCAGGTTCTCCCAAAAGTAACATCTTGCAACACTTTAGTAAAATATGACAACCAGGATGTTGACACTAATACAGTCAAGACCAAAATTTTCCACTACCACAAAGATCCCTCAAGTTGTCCGTTCATAGCCACACCCACCCCTTCCTTAACCTCTGGGATCCATTAATCTGGTTTCCTTTCTTATAATTTTATCATTTGAAGAATGCCATGTAAAAGGAACTGTTGCCAGAAAACGGGTTCTCAGTGTTCATCACAGGGAAGAATTCAAGGATGCACTGAGTCAGCCAAGCAAGCAGTAAGTTTATTAGAAAAGGATAATACACTCTCAAGATGGAGAGAGCGGGCAGGCTTGGATTGGAGTAGAGCAGCTGCCCTAAAGAAGTGGGGTATGGGAATTTATTACACTAAAAATGAAAGGGTGGAATATTCAGGACTTAAGGGTGGCGTCATAGGTGTTTCCTAGGTGGGTCCTTGCTGATCACTCTTTCCTGTGGGAAGGGGGCATTTTTGTCCTTATTTGGCTCTCTCGGATCTGTCATGGTGACACAGTGGGTGGAGATCTTCCTTGGCTGCCATGCTAATTGCATTATAATCCATTTTAATCCGCTAAAGTTCACCTAAAGTGGTAAGAGGGTGTCCTGGATCCTCTCTCGACCGTCGAAATCCAGTTCAGCCGGGATTGTAGTGGCACTTTCCCCTTAATGGCTGGCCGTGACCCTCTTTCCTTTTCTCCCCACTCCCTCACGGTCCTATTCTTCCCGCCTGTGGTAACAGAATGACATATTATGTGTCCTTTTGGGACTGGCTTTTTAACTCAGGATAATTCTCTGTAGATTTATCTAGCTTGCTGCATGTAACAGTCTTTTTTTTTTTTTTTGTATTACTGAGAAGTAGTTCATGGTATGGATATACTATAATTTGTTTAAGCACTTGCCCATTGAAAGGCATCTGGAATGTTTCCAGTATTTAGCTTTTGTTGAAGGCAACTGCTATAAACATTTGTGTAAGGCTTTTGTGTGAGCAGAAGTCTTTATTTCTCTGGAATGAATGCCCAGGCTTGCATCTGCTGTATAGTATAGTAGTCACAAGTTTAGTTTTAAAAAAAAAATACAAGTTTTTCAGAGTGGTGGTTACGTATTTACATCCCCATCAACAATGTATGAGTAATCTAGTTTCTTTGCATCATTGTCAGCATAGAGTATTGTCACTATATTTTATTGTAGCTATTCTGATAGGTGTGTAGTGACATTTCACCGTGGTTTTTAATTTGCATTCCCTAATAGCTAGATGTTGAACCTTTTTTCATGTGTTTGTCATCTGTGTATTCTCTTTAGTGAAATATCTCTTTATGTCTTTTGTCCATTTTCTAATTGGATTTTTTCAAGACGATTTTTTAGAGAGGGTTAAGTTTCATAGCAAAATTGAGGAGAAGGTATAGAGATTTTCAGTGTCCCCCACACCTCCACACAAGTATAGCCTCCCCCATTATCAACATTCCCACCAGAGTGGTACATTTGTTACAGTGGATGAACCTACATCGACCCATCATAATCATCCAAAGTCCATACTTTACCTTATGGTTCACTCTTGGTGTTGTACATTCTATGGGTTTGGACAAATGTACAATGACATGTATCCATCATTATAATATAACACAGAGTATTTTCACTGTGCTCTATTTCTCGTCCCCCCACCCCACTTCCTCTGAGCCCTAGCAATCAGTAATTTTTTACTGTCTATANATTTTATATAGTCATTACTTAGCCAAATACATTTGCCTTCTCTTGATCAGTACAGTTTTCTTTGATTAGCGCTGCCAGTCAGACTCATTCTTTAGTGCTGGGGGGAGAGAAATTGGGTTCCTGGCAATATTCAGAAGTCTAGTATATTGCCCATCATTTTTTATCTAAAATTGTGTTCCGAACTTAATAATTCCAATGAAAAGAGAACCCAAGATAGAAGATAGCCAAACACCTTAGGCAGTGTGTAGCTACTAAATGTTTTTTTAAATCCAAAGATGATCTCAATTATTTTCTTTTGTCTCGTTTTTCTAACTATTGCGTTGCTCTGTGTAGTCCGTGTTCTTTCAGATCAGACTGACATTCAGTTTCATAAAGCAGCCTGCCTCTGATTACACCTAAATGCTTGACAAGATTAGAATACATTCTCTCTTGTCATTACCCGTGTCTGAAAGGGAAATTCATTTTGTGAAAGATGTAATTTTATTTCTGCTTTTGAGTAGCAAGTGAAGATTCATTGAAATGTGGGGAGTGGCAACATCATTTTCTCTTATTATCTAGAGAGTCTTTGCAGCTAAATTATTTTCTGGATACTTTTTATTCACAAAGGAGACCATAGTTTGCCTTTCACATTTTCATAACCTATTAAGACACAGGTGTTCTCCAGTGCATTGTTAAAGGAATGTCTGCAAGATCCAATTCCTTTACCTAGAGCCCCACACTCAGGGCAGTTCTCTATGGAGGAGGTTCTTTGTCATGTGGTGAGGACGTTGGAAAGCAGCCTATTGGTGATAGAGCAGTGCCTGGACATATTGGCTCTGATTCCCAGGAGTTTGGCTTTCTTCCAAATAGTGGGAGCAGAGCTGACTTATA
>NW_017731716.1:1857026-1868459 GCF_001890085.2 Hipposideros armiger
AGGGCCCTCTGGCATTCCAAGCCAGGTCTTAACCAACATGCCACTCGGCCGGCCCGATAGCTTATTTCTTTTTAGCACTGAATAGTATTCCATTGTCTGGCTATACAGTTTATTATCCATTCACCTACTGAGGGGCATCTTGTTTGCTTCCAAGTTTTGGCAATTACGAATAAAGTTGTTATAACATCCATGTGTAGATATTTGTGTGGACATAAGTTTTCAGTTAGTTTGGGTGAATACCAAGGAGCACAATTGCTGAATCATATTGTAAGAGTATGTTTAGTCTTGTAACAGACCACAAAACTTCCTTCCAAAGAGGCTGCATTTTGCATTCCCACCAGCAATGTATGCAAGTTCTTATTGCTCCACATCCTTGTCAGCATTTGATTTTGTCAGTGTTCTGGATTTTGGCCCTTCTGATAGGTATGTAGTACTATATCAATTTGTGTTACTCTGATTACATGTGTTATAGAGTAAGTTTTTATATGCTTATTGTCATCTGTATATTTTCTGTATTTTTTTTTCCTGTTGAGTTTGAAAGTTGTTTATGTATTTTATATAGTAGTCTTTTGTCACCTATGTGACTTACACATATTTTCTCCTAGGCTGCACCTTGTGTTTTTATTCTCTTTCCAGGGTCTTTCACAGAGTAAATGCTTTTAATTTTGGTAAAGTTGAACTTGTTAACTTTTTCTTTTATGGCTCCTGCTTTTGATGTTAAGTTTAAGAACTCTGCCTTGTGTTAGATCCCAAACATTTTCTTTTATATTTTTTTCTAAGCATTTTATAGTCTTGCTTTTTATGTCTGATCTATTTTGTGTTAATTTTTGTGTAAGGAGTGAGACTTAGGTCATATTTTTTGCCTATGGCTGCACCATTTTTTGAAAAGGCTACCTTTTCTCCACTGAATTTTTTTGCACCTTTGTCAACAATCAGTTGGAATATTTGTGTGGGCCTGTTTCTGGGTTTTCTGTTTTGTTCCTTTGATCTATATCAATCCCTCTGACAATACCACACAGTTTGGACTACTGTAGCTATATAATAAGTCTTAAAAACAGCTAGACAGATTTTTTTCCCACTTCATCCTCCTTTTTCAAATTTGTTCTAGTAGTTCTAGTTTTTATGCCTTTCCATGTAAATTTTACAATAAACTTGTCTATATCTACAAAAAAATCTTGTTGGGATTTTGATAGGAATTGCCTTAAATATGTATATTAATTTGGGGGAAAATGTACGTCTTTACCATTTTGAATTATCTATCCCATGAACACATTGTTGTTTAGTAGTTTTTGGCATATAAGTTTGTACCTGTTTAGTTAGACTTACACCTAAGTTTTTTTTTTCTTTTTTAGTGATTGTAAGTGGTATTGTATTTTTAATTTCATTCTCTATGTGTTCATTGTTAGCATATAGAGATGCTATTGATTTTTGTATGTTTATCTTATATCCTGTGATCTTGCTGACATCACTTATTATTTTAAGAGTTTTTGTGTGTGTGTGTGTGTAGATATTTTGAAATTTTCTATATAGACAATCATGTCTCTTCAAATAGGAACAATTTTACTTCTTTCTTTCTCCTCTGTATGTCTTTTATTTCTTTATTACAATGACTAGGACTTCCAATACTGTGGTGAAGAAGAGTGGTGAAAGTGGGCATTCTTACATTATTCCCAATCTTAGGGAAAAGCATTTCAGTCTGGCACCATTAAATGTGTTTATTATAGGCTTTTTGTAGAGGCTCTTTATCAGGTTAAATTTTCCCACTATTCTTATTTTTCTGAGAGTTTTTTTTTATTACTAGGTGTTAAATTTTGTCAAATGATTTTAAATTGAAATGTAATTCAAGTGTATCTCAGATTTTTTCTTCATTGATTGATATGATCATTGTGATTTTTCTTCTTTAGACTGTTTATATGGTAGATTACAATGATTAGTTTTCAAATATTGAACCAGCTTTGCATTTCTCTATAACCCCCACTTGGTCTTGGTGTTTAATACTTTTTTGTGTTTTGTTACATTCTGTTTGCTAATATTCTGTTAAGGGGCTTTGAAGCTATATATGCTTGAAGGCTGTTCTGTAGTTTTCTTTTTTGGGGGTGTCGTCTTTGTCTTTTATAAGTATACTGGTAATTCTATCTTCCTAAAATGAATTTGGAAATGTGATCTCTTCTACTTTCTGAAAGAGATCTTGTAGAATTGGTGTTAATTCTTCTTTAAATGTTTGGTAGAATTCTCCAGTGAAACTACCTAGGCCTGGAGATTTCATTTTTTGTGAGTGCTTGAATTATGACTTCAATTTCCTTAATAGCTTATAGGGCTAGCCTAGCCTCATGATCTCTTTCATATTGGGTGGTAGTTTGTCCTTTTAAAGAAACTGGCCCATTTCATCTAAATTGTCAAATTCATATGTGTAGAGTTGTTTGTAGTAGTTTCTTAGCCATCCTTTTATGTCTTCAGGTTCAACAGTGATATTCCGTTTCTTCCCTCATGTTGGTAATTTGTATCTTCACTTTTTAAAATGTGTCAATTTTGCTAGAGGTTTATGAAATTGATTGATCTATTCAAAGAACCAATTCTTTGTTTCATTAATTTTCTTTAGTATTTTCCTACTTTCAGTTTTATTTATTTCTGTTATTTATCATGTTCTTATTCTTGCTTGCTTCAGGTTTATTTTTCTCTTTTTCTAGGTTCTCAAGGTTGGAATTTAGATTGTTAATGTGTGGCTTTTCTTGATTTCTAATCTATGCATTTAGTTTATGAATTTGGCTTTTAATACTGTTTTAACAGTGCCCCACAAACTTAGACATGTTGTATTTTCATTTTCATTCATTTCAATGTATTGGGTTGTCGGAAAAGTCATGATGTATTTTTCCTATGTTTTTCATTGCAAAAATGCATCATGACTTTTCCGACAACTCAATCTTTTTTTCAGTTCTCTCGAGACTTCCTATTTACTTATAGGTTATTTATAAATGTGTTTATTAGTTTCTAAGTGTTTCAAAACTTCCTGTCATTTTCTGTTACTAATTTCTAATTTGATTTCATTGTGATCAGAAAACACACTTTACATGATTTCAATTCTTTTCAATTTGTTGAAAGTTGTTTTATGGCTGGGTATATAGTCCATCTTCGGCCATGGTCACTGGGAAGTAATATATATTCTGCTTTTGTTGGGTGGAATGTTCTGTAAATATTGATTAGATATTGTGGTTGATGGTGTTGTTGAGGTCTTCTATATCCTTGCTAATTTTATGTCTAGTTGTTCTTTCAATTGTTGAGAGAAGGGTGTTGCTATCTCCAACTACAATTGCAGATTGTCTATTTATCCTATTAGTTTTATTAGTTTTTGCTTAACATGTTTTGCAGCTCTTGTTTAATGCATACCTACTTAGAATGGCAATGTTTTCTTGGTAGATCGACACTTTTATTATTAAATAATATCCCTTTCTATCTTTGCTAGTTTTCTTTGCTATGAAGTCTATTTCATATTAATATAGCCACTTGTGCTTTCTTTTGATTAATGTTTTCATGGTACATTTTTTAATATTATTTTACTTTCAACCTGCCTGTATAATTATGTTTGAAGGGAATTTCTGTGGAAATTCACAATAATTCACAGCATATGGTTGGGTCATATTTTTTAATCCATTCTTTCAATTTCTGCCTTTTAATTGGCATATTTGGACCATTTGCATTTAATATAATTATTGATCCATTAGGGTTCAAGTCTGCTATTTCAATCTTGGTTTTCTGTTTCTTCTTTGTTTTTGGTTTCTCTCTTTTATTTTTCATGCCTTCATGTAGTTACTTGAATATTTATTAGAATTCCATTTTGATTTATCTATAGTGTTTTTGAGTATGTCTTTATATAGCTCTTTTAATGGTTGCTCTAGGTATAGCATTGTATATACAAAACTTAATCAGAGACTACTGGTGTCATTTTACCAGTTTGAGTGCAGTATAGAAAATGTATTTTCTTTTATATTCTTTATCCTCCCTTGTTTATAATATAATTGTTTATAATATAGATAAATGATTATATTATAGATTAAGTAATTATATTATAACTGTTTATAATGTAATTTACCTAAGTATTTCCTTTACATACATTTAGAACATCATATAGTTATAATTTTTGTTGTAACCATCAAACATAATTTAGAACTTTAGAAGAGAAAGTGTATTGTATTTACCCATATTTTTGCTAACCATGTTCTTTATTTCTTCCTGGTTATTTTATATTTTTGATATTCAATATTATTTTATATTAATTTCAGGTGTACCACAGAGTGGTTAGGCATTTATATGATTTAAGAAATTATCCCCCTGATTAGCGTAGTACCCACCTAGCACTATGTATACTTTTGACTATATTATCATATTATTGACAATATTTCCTATGCTTTACATATTTCCTATGCTTTACTTTATATCCCCATTACTATTTTGTCACTACCAATTTATATTTCTTAATCACTTTACCTTTTTCACCCTGTCCTCAATCCCCCTCCCATCTATTACCCCAATAAATCTAGTACCTATCTGACACCATACATAGCTATTACAATATTATTGACTGTATTCCCTATGCTATACCCTACAGCCCCATGACTATTCATACTTCTTAATCCCTTCTCCTTTTTCACCCATCCCAAAACACTTCCCATCTGGCAGTCATCAAAATGTTTTCTGTATCTATGAGTTTGTTTCTGTTTTGTTTGTTTATTTTGTTCTTTAGGTTCCACATATAAGTGAAATCACATTGCATCTGTCTTTCTCTGTCTGACATACTCAACTCAGCACAATACCCTCCAAGTTCATCCATGCTGCTGCAGATGGCAAGAACCCATTCCCATCCATGGCCGAGCAATATTCCATTGTATATATGTATCATTTCCTCTTTATCCATTCATCCATTGACAGACATCAGGCTGCCTCCACCTCTTGGCTGTTGTGAACAATGCTGCACTGAACATATAGATGCACATGTCCTCTTGAAGTAGTGTTTTGCGTTTCTTCAGATAAATGCCCAGAGGTGGGATCACTGGGTCCTTCTTTATGTCTTGTTTTAGCCTTTGTTTTAAAGTTTATTTTGTCTGGTGTAAGTATTGCTACTTCAGCTGTTTGTTTGTTTCCATTTCATGAAATATCTTTTTCCCATTTCTTTACCTTCAGTCTGTGTGTGCCTTTCGATCTGAAGTGAATGTCTTGTAGGCAGCATCTGTAAGAGCCTTTTTTTTTTTTTAAGATTTTTATTGGGGAATTGGGGGGATGGGAACAGTGCTGGGGAATTGGGGGAAGGGGAAGACAAGTTGCTGTCGTTTTGTTCTTCAGTCTAGTTGTGGAGGACGTTGCTTCACTGGCCCAAGTTGACACCATCATTGCATTCTTCCCGGGTGAGGCAGATCAGTCGCTGGCTTCTGGACGGCCGCTCACGCTGGCTGGTGGTCGCTCACGCTGGCTGCTGGCTACTGGCTACATATGGTAGCCCATGGCAACCCACTGCCACAGGGGCTGCAACCTACGCCTTCGCCAGCGACTCACGGCAGCCCAGCTCCAGGTTGAGCTGTTGTTCAGCATCTTAGCTGTGGAGGGCAGTGTCACTGGCCCTCATATGTGGGATCCGAACCGGGGCCCTCTGGCATTCCAAGCCAGTTCTTAACCATCGCGCCACTCGGCCGGCCCCGAGCCTTTTTTTTATACGTTCAGTCACCCTATCTTTTGATTGGAGCATTTAATCCATTTACATTTAACAACTGCCAGCGATGGCCAAATATGGGCCGGATGCTCCAGTGCCATCCATTTTTAGTCCTAGTTGGTTCGGCAGGTGAGTCGTTACATACTTCTTAGGGGATTCTGACTTCCATGGCCATCATCCTGCTTCTTCCTAATTATTTTAGTTTCCAATTGCTGTTGTACTAAATCACCACAAGTTTACTGGAATAAAATAACACAAACTTATTATCTTATAGTTCTGGAGGCCAGAAGTTTGAAGTAAATTTCACTGGGTTAAAAGATGAGGTATTGGTAAAGGCTGCATTCTTTTTTTCCTGGAGGCAATTTGTTGACTTTTCCAGCTTTCAGAGGCCACCTGCATTTCTTGGCTTGTTTTGTCTTTCTAATCTGGCAAGATTCAACTGTAATATTTTGTTGTTTTCCCCAACCCAAGTTAGGATCTGTAGTGCTGGAATAAATTCTTAGGTAGATATTATATCATTGAATCTTAGTTTAGTTTAACTTACCTGGAATTCAGTCCCTCCAGTTATGATCAATGATATTTCCATCATTTTCTTCTAAGTCACAGTTTATCTCTATGTGTTCTAGTTCCTAAAACAAGATTTCTTTCTTTTTTTTTTTTAAAGTCCTGCTACCCTATTTTTCTCTAGCCACCACACCGATATACTTGGAGTGCTAAAAAATGTGTACAAGTGGACACTTTGGTCAGCGTTGCTCAAGGTAGTTCGCCATAATCAGAAGTGTCTGGACGCTGACGGTAACCACTTTGAGCACCTCTTGTAATTGCTGAAGTCAAACGTGACTTGTATTCATCCTTTGTTATTGGTATATATTGAGTATTACAATTTTAGTACAGTTTTTCTTTCTTAAAATGTGTACACATTCTTTTTGGCACCCTCTGTCTATGGATACATCTCCATGACGATACCTGTCTGTTGGATGGACTCCTGATTATGTTTAGTCCTGGATGCCCTGTCTGTGTGCTACATCCACCTGCTGGGCCCTTGAAACATTGAAGGCTTTAATGTATCTTGACCATGACTGAGCTTTCTATGCCCTTTCATCATGTCCTTACTGTCACTGTCCAGGCACCATTTTGCTCTTATAGTTGTGTTTCATCTAACAGAATTTTAAATTTCATATAAAGTGGAGAAAATCTTGAAAAGAAGCCTAACCTAAGGATGGCCAATTCAGTTCCATCAATTTTCTATAAACCAAGCTTTCCCTTTTTGAATTTATAGAGGCCCAACCATGACACGTTCTTGTGGCACAGTGTCTCTGGTGCCTATGTTCGTCTCATAAATTATTCCAAGTTTTGCTTTCAGAGTTTAGAGTTTCCCATTTGGGTTTAGAGTTTGAGATTCTATTTTCATTGCTGAAAGTCACAGTGTTGTTTACTCAGGGGGCTGCAGAATATGAGTCAGTAAAGCTCCAACTCTGGAGTCAGACTTCCTGTGTTGAAACTTACTTCTGTCACTTACTAACAGTGTGAACGTGGGCAAGTGATTTAATATCACTAAGTAGGCACATTTATTATTATAAAGTGGGAATAACAGTAATAATGACATTTGCATATTAGATTTTTAATGATGATTAAATGAAATACTACATATAAAGGAAAATGCTTAGCACAGTTCCTGGCATATAGTAACTTTTCAATAGATGCTATGATTTTTTTTTTATTATGTATTTATAGCAAAAATTAAAACTTGGAATTCTGGCTAAACTTAACACTATCAATTAATCATACCAGCCATTACATCTTGATTAGTTTTACATTTAGCAAATAACTAAAAAGGTCTGTTTGTTAACTGTCCACCGCACATCTGAAGGATAGCCCTCTATACACAATGAGGCTACTTATTAGTTACGAGTTGTACATGGAGCTCCACTTCCAAGACCAAGCATAGATGTAGTCTCACAGTGCAGAACCAGAGAAGGTAATGGAAATGCAAGTTCCTGGAACCCACCCCTCACCTACTGAATCAAAATCTCTGGGGGTAGGTCCACCTATGCTTTAACAAACCCTGTAGGGGATTCTCAAGTTTGAGAACCACGGTTAGATTAAGGTTTGACCTGCTCCGTGCAATTCCTGTCTCATCGCTCCTGTTGCAGCATTCACTGTTCTTTCTGTTGTCATGCTCATCATAGGCCTTTAGCTGGGTAGGAACACAAAAAGCCCAACATAGAATTAAATAGATTAGATTTAGGGGGAAAAACATTTTTGATCTAAAGGCAGGGAAAAGCTATAATGGCTAAACCATGCAGTCACTTCTGCTGTCAATAGTCACTGGAATTACCATGATTATTTCAGTCAATTATTGGCTTTTCTGTTGAGTAGCAACAACCAGGGCCTCAGGATCTTTATTTTTCTTCCTTGAAAATCAACCCTGAGAAACCAGAATTTGTCAGTGTCTAGGACTGCTTTGTGGATTGTTATTTTGAAGAGCCTCTTAATTTATTCTTAGTATAATCCTTCTTTTTTTTTTTGGTTAGTGTTCCAATGCTTATTCCAACTCATGAGCAAACTTAGAGTGACTGCTTAAAACCATTTAGGGCTTATTAAAAGCATTTGGGGTACAGCCTGGGAAGTTGTGAATATAATTTCATTTATTCTGAACAGCTAATTCCTGGATAAATAGTAATTTGGTTGCTAAAAGCTATTGTTATGTTTTCACATTTTTCTAAGCATGAAAGGTAAAGCATAAATATAGAATTGAGAAAGGGAACACTGGATCTTATGGAAATTTTGTGTATGAATTCACAAGAAATAGAATTTTCTTTCCACTTACTTATGTGAGAATCCTAAGGTATTAGAAAATCCAAGGAGAGAATTAGATTTAGGGCAGAGAGAGTGGCATCACTTCTGCCACCTCCTGGCAGTGGGATTTGGGTGAATTTTTTATTATATCAAACATCTGATTCCTTATATTTAAAATGTAAGCAAGAAGGCCAATTTCAGAGGTTGCTGAGGAATAAATAAGATAATATATTTAAGTATCTGGCATAGATTAAGAGCTCAAGACATATTTTCAGAATGTCTGAGGCATTTTGAACATTATGTAGTTTTGATTTGTGTTTAGTAACTTTCTAATTGATAAGGCAGTTTTATATACACTTTCATTTCTGGTTCTTTGTTTGGGTCTTTCAATTTTTCTATGAGGTGTATAGAACAGATCTATTTATTAGTTTTTTGTCTTGTTTTTTGTTTTTAGCATAGAGAAGCATTTTAATGACACTTATTGACAATTTTCACTCTGATTCATAAAACTTTAGAAAGAGAATTAAGAGTGATTGATTTTGGAGGTCATTTAGTTTAAGCTCCCCTTTTAACAAATAAAGAATCTGAGGCCCTGACAGTGGAAATGACATACCCAGTGCCTCATAGGTGGCTGTTGGCATGATGTCATCTGTTCCCTGTTAAGTTCGTAAACTGTGAGATGGCAGGGAGAGATATATCGTCTCAGAGATGTCCAAAGCTCTTCTGCTAGGCCTATCAGGCGCCCCCCTGATCTGGCCTCTACTTACCTCTAACTTTATCTTCACCACTTCTTACCTCACACTTCATGATTCTGCAATGTGCATAATACTCAGGGGTTTCTTTATTCTAGCACTGCTGCTATGATTTTGTTGTGCCTGAGAAACTCTTCTCCATTTTTAACTCATTAATTCTAATTGTGAGTCACAGAATAGGAGTCCTTGAAGCCCCCAGAAGCCTATCCCCACCTCCCATCACCACAACCCCCAAGACTTCCCAGACTTTGCTTTGCAAGAACAGGGAACATGTCTGATTCATTTCTTTATTTTTACTATCTAGCTTAGAGTCTAGCACATTTTTTTTATGTTCAGCCAATGCTTGTTGAATTGAGCTGTTATTTGGCTTCTGTGAATTGTATTTTGGATTATCGTAACCTACATGTCATTGTGATCTTCATTGTCTAATGCTTTAAGACCCTAATACCCATTATTCAAGGTCTATTTCTACAACCTGCTATAAAAATGGGATCTATGGTCCAGAGGCCTGAGTTCTCCATCTTTGCCACTTAAAAGTTATGTGAATATAGAAAACTTATTTCTCAGTGCCTTGTTTTCTTCCTTTCTTAAATTCTTTTGTTTTGGTAAAAAATAATACACATTCAGAAAAATGTGAAACATAGAGCTACCCTTAAGAGACTGAGATAATGCAAATACACCTGTTTCCACCACAAAGGCTGGGAAACAGCTTTATCAGCTCGCCAGAAGCTACACTCTGTGCCTTCCCAACCACAACCCCTCTCCCCACAGTAAACGTAACCTTGATTCTGACCTTACTGATAATTACTTATGTACTTTATATTTTTACTATCTAAGGATACATTCTTAAAGACTTTAGATCAAGTTTGCCTCTTTTTGTACTTTATATAAATGCAAACATACATTGGACATTATTTTGTGTGTGGCTGGTATATAGAAATAGAATTAATTTTTAAAATTGTAATTAAAAACTATAAAACTTACCATCTCAACCATTGTAAGTGTATAGTTTAGTAGTGTTAAGTATACTTATACTGTTGTAAAAAGAATCTCCAGAGCTTTTCATTTTGCAAATCTGAAGCTTTTATACCCACTAACGTCTCCCCTTTCCTTACCACTCCCAGCCCTTGGTAACCACCATTCTACTTTCTTGTTATATAAATTTTACTATTTTAGATGCATCATAAAAGTGGAATCACAGTATTTTTCTTTTTGTGACTGGCTTAATTTCACTTAGCATCATGTCCTCAAGGTTCATCCTTGTTGTAGCATGTGACAGGATTTCCTTCTTCTGAACTGCATAATATTCTATTGTACGTGTCTGGCACATTTTGCTTATCCATTCTTCTGTGGATAAACATTTGGGTTGCCTCCACCTCCTGCTTACAGTGAACAGTGCTACTATAAACATGGACATGCAAATATCTCTTAGAGATTCTGCTTTCAATTGTTTTTATTTGTATCCAGCAGTGGAAACTTGAATCATTTTCTTCGAATTAGGTTTAGTTTTGCAGTTTCTGCAGAAGTGTTACAAATCAAAATAGCCCTGACCACTAATTTATTGATCACTCTGATGACCTACTTGCTAGCAGTTAGACTGGGTGAAGTAAACTATTTGCTGGATTTCAGGCAGCAGAGAAAACTAGGACTGGCTGCTATTGTTTTCAACCTTGATGGGCTTTGTAAATAGACAGGAGAGAGACTGGAGAAAACTAGGGGGATTTAAGGTCACATGAATCATTTGAAGAATAGGAGGGCTAGGACGTTTGTTCCTAAATTGTAGTCTGCAGACCCCTCGGGATCTCGGAGACGCTTTCAAAAGGTTTGTGAGGTTAAGACTACTTTCATAATAACACTAAGAGGTTATTGCCATTTTTACTGTGTTGATATTTGCACTGATGGTGCAAAAGGATCAACAAAACTGCTGGTATCTTAACATAGATCAATGTGGTAGCTTCAAACTATATTTTCTACAACCTTGCATGTGCTATTAAAAGGAAAAGCGTCTGTCCTCAATGAAGCAGTACAAAATATTAATTTCATTAAATTTTTGATCCCTGAGTACATGTCTTTTTAATATTTTGTGTTAAAAATAGAATGTACACATAAAGCACTTCTGTTGTACAGTGAAGTATGATGGCGGTCTTGAGAGAAAGCATTTGTGTGATTGAGTTGAAAGCTGAA
>NW_017731716.1:1869499-1872521 GCF_001890085.2 Hipposideros armiger
ACTGGAGAGTTTTTATCAACTGTGTATTTCCCTGGAGCCCATTTGGAAATAAGCACCTGCTGTCTGGCAGAGGACATGGTGAAGAGGGACAGGATCACTTGGATTTTACAAAGTGACTTGTTACATCAGCAGGGATTTTTTACATTTATACAAATATATAATATCTGTTTGCAAGTCAATTTTTTTAGGGGGGATGGTGGGGGTGGTGGTTGTGGTCGTGGTGGGGCTTCTTTGCAGCCTGCTGAAGTGGTTCTCAATTTTTATCAACTAGGTAGCCTCATCTCAAATACATATTCAAGAAAATTCACCCACTTCATCTTTCTTCTTGGCTTTCGGATTTCAGAGTATCTGGGTAGAGATTTGATCTTTCATTTTGTGCTTCACCACCTTCCGAGCAAGCTGTATTTTTATTTATGGCTTGAAGATTTTTTTCAGATGCATCAGAAGAATTCCTGGAATATATTATGAGCATTAGATAGGTGGATCATGCTTTTATTTCCAGACTAGTTAAAAATGTGGTAAAATCGCATGTGATCTAGTCCTACCCTAAATTGGAAGTATTGATAAGATGATAACTAGTGCATAATGAATTTCACAATTCTACTCACAAACCCAAAGTTCCTAAAGGGTCTGTATTTAGATCATTACTGAAGATCTGTGTTAAGTTTAAATTCTTCCTCTGACCATTTTTGATAGGTTTCCTCCCATCCAAGTACTAACCAGGCCCGACCCTGCTTAGCTTCCAAGATCAGACGAGATCGGGCACGTTCAGGCTGATATGGCCCTAGACGACAGGTTTCCTGATATGCTTGCTATGCTATGTATTTCTGTAGCTGACATTTATAATTCCATAGAAAAAAACTTTGAGAAATGAATGGAAATACAATTAGCATATGAATAAAATATTGGTATAAATAAACACAGGGTATATCTATTGTTCACAGTTTTCTGAGATTTAAAATAGAAGCCTTGGAGCAATACAAATATACTAAAATTCAGTTAACCATTTAGGTTTTACTGTTTGAGAAAATTGAAATTACCCATCTAATCATGTGCTTTTCAGTGTAAGCTATTGAAATTATTACCTACCTGCAAGTTTAAAACATAGATTTAAAAAATACCTACATTTAAGATCTACATTTTTGGTGTAATTTCTACATTTAACACCTACATTTCTTGCACCTGTGAAATGTCAAATGGGAACTCAGATAAATATTTTCTACCTCTTAAATCTTTTAAATGCCCTAAACAATGTTGCAGAAAGCCTTCACGAAATAGCCCTGTGCACCCCTCTGGCCCTGTTTTTCCCACCCCTCCAGGTATACCCAGCATTTCAGCCACGTTGAACTCTTTGAAATTTCCTAAACACACCATTCTATTTTTATATAGAAAAAGCCACTTTATGTGTATTGTTCCTGCTGCCCAAAATGCCCCTCATATTTTAATTCCTAGCCAACATCTAGTCATTTTTCAGAATAATAGTAATAACACCTTAGTTGTGCTTAGTATGAAGAAATTACAGTTCTAAGCATTTGTACATGTTTTTATTCATTTAATCCTCACAATTACTCCGTGAGATAAATACTATTGTTTCCTCCATTTTAAAGAAGAGGGAACTAAGGCACAGAATTTCTAAGAATGTATCCCCGTCTTAGGTGAACATGACTGTATATAATACTGTCACCTTTTCTAGAAAGGCTTCTATGATTGTCTCTGGGAAGAGAAAAGCTTTCATTTTTGGTCCTGGTTCACACAGAATGCCAAGTTAGCACTTATCATTTTGCTGCCATGATTTGTTTTTACTTCTCTTTCCCTTATAGTAGACAATGCTACTATGAAGAGCAGGAAATGTGTTTTATTCAACTTTATATTGAGGGGGAAAAGAATATGTGACCCCAAAACATGCCACTTTGGTATGTGGATTATTTTGAGCTGAAGGCGACCAAGACCCAGAAGATTTAAAAACTTCCACTGCTTCCTTAACTAATTAAAACAATTTAGATAGGGGGACAGGCTCAGAGAGAGCTATTACCAGAGATAACTTTTATCTGAATTACCTATCTCTATGACAGGGCAAACATCTAATTACCAAACATCTGCCTTTCTTATTGTCCTGTAAATTACCTCCTCCTCTTTGAAATCTCTGACCCTTATCCCATTCCTTAGCTCAAGATGGCATATAAGCCTCAACTGCATGACCTGCCCTTGGGTCTCATATCTTTCGGAGTGGGGGTGGGGTGGGGGTGGGGGGGCCATACATACAAAATTAAATTTGATTATCTCCTGTTGATCTGAATGTCAATTTAATTCTTAGACTAGCCAGATGAATCTAGAAGGGAAGAAGAAAAATTTTTCTCCCCAGCAGTAGTCTCAAGAGATTTCAACATTAAATAGGTCTTTCCTACTTTGAAATTTGCCCCTAGAAGTCTAAATACTTTTTACAGATTCTTTTTAAGCAAAACTTCACTTATGTGATCTTGGTCAGTTTGTTAGCAGAACTGAAGACAACTGGACATCCCTCATAATTTATAAACATTAGAATAATAGAGCCAGAAGCAACCTTATGAAGCAGAATATCAGCTACTTCTTATTTTTTTAAATAAGGAAACTAAGCCAGTCCAATGAACAGATTTGCCCACCATCAGAGATTTTTAGCAGGGTAGGGATCAGAATCTGGCCCTCCTGACCCCCAGAGTGAATTTTCCAGCAGAAAATATGAAACTTCTTCCCTAAACTCTGCAATTGTGAGTTAGATTAGTATTCTTAGTTTCTGTGCTCAGAGCACATTTAAGCTGTACAGTGCGTGCAATATGTGCAGTGTTAGAAAATGGTTCTGAAAGATTTGGTGTTTCTTTACAGGTTAAACCTGCTTTGTTAAAATTTTCCCTTCTGTCAAACAAGTTCCACATTTACAAATGAATTCCTTTTTGATTACACAGAAGTGCTTCCATGCTCTCTCATTAAAGATGAATATTTCTCCCTTTAAATTTTAAATGGAACTGTAAGACGAGCTGCCAAAAGC
>NW_017731716.1:1874707-1877756 GCF_001890085.2 Hipposideros armiger
ACCTGTACCTCTTCTTTTACCATCCATGTGACCTTAGACTTCTCTGTGAAGTGTAGATCATTAATGTACTGATGCCATGGGATAATAAATACAGAGATACCCTGAAACATAATGGGGTATAAATATAATATTCTTAATTACTATTTGTTAGCTATACTTTTTCCTTTACCTTTCAGTGATTCAAAGAACATAAAGGTCAGGTTCCATTTCAATCACTCTTTGTATAACTAAAGATTTTCAATGCCAGATAATGATCATCACTACAACATAATTCCAGAGAAACCTTATTCTGACAGGCTTTGAGCTGTAAAAGCGAAAGTAAATAGCACTCAAGAGCAAGTTTCACTAAATTCAGTTCTGAAGTAGAGGTGGACATGTCTCCTAAGGTTTATCTGTATCACACTGATCTACTTCAGGACACAATGAATGTGCTTAAGATTTCAGCCGCTTCAGCCTCTCCCACTGCCCTGTTTAAGCAAAGCCACAGATTAAAGTCACTCCTGTAATATAATCAGATGAGGCAGTAAAAGTCAAGATCATCATTCTTATGGGATTCTAGGCTGTCACAAGAAATGGGTTGAACAGGTAACCCAATGTACTTTTTTATAACTTAAAGCTAGGCTATTTCTTGCTGATCTGATATGAAATAGGATCTGTTTTCTGCCTTTGAGTCTCTTTAGAGTTTTAAGTATTTAAACAATTTGCAATTACCAAGGAAATATTTTGAAAAACAAAAAATCTAAGAACTTGAAAAACGCGAAATGGAAAAACAACAACAACAACAAAAAACATGCTCTAGAGAGTTCTGTGTATATTCTCTTATCAACAAACCCACCCTTTTTGCTAGGACAACACAAAGTGCAAGTATCTAGAAGCAGCTCATTTTCAAGAACCAAAGATGTACAGTTGTGAGGAAGAGGAGGAAATGGCTCGCACTCCTAGATGAAAGGAAAGTTAATGTTAGTCTTTGTAATAAATAATCTCTTAATTATTTTTATAGATTTCTCTTAAGGGCAAAACACACTAAAGATACAGGCTCAGGTTGAATTACATGAACCCTAGATCCAGGGACTTGGGAAGAATAGAAAGGAGGTCTGGAAAGGGAAAATTCTATCATAATGAATTCAAATAGATTGTACTGCATGTCTGTCCTATGTGCTATCTCATTATTAACCAATGCTATTAATGCTTTCATGAACTAAAGCCATTCAGCCAAAACACATTGGTACCATAGAATGAATTTGGAAAGGGAATACTTAACGCGGTAGGCTGAAAGAATCAGTGCTCCTATAAGAAGATCAGCTTTTCAGCCTACTTTTCTATGTAATTTCTTCTTTAACCTCAAGTTGATTTATCTGTAAAATGAGAACGAGAACACCTCACTTTCCTTAATGCAAGGGGCTGCTTCAGACGATGTCTTCAAGGAAATAACTTTAATCTCTGTGATCTATTCCATGTCTAAATCTGGGTAAAAGGCCATTTTCATTATGCTAAAATTAAGTCAAATATATTAAGAACTTTTCCCCCTTGACAACTGTCTGAGTAGAACTCAAGGTAATAGTCCTAACTAGAATGAAACTGTAGAAGATTTTCTGAGAATTGACTGTCATCTGGCCTACACATATCAGGCATTTCTAGGTGAGGTAGGACTTATCATTAATTATATACACTTGTGGAATATAATTCCTTTTTTTAAAAAAAGATTTTTATTGGGGAATTGGGGGATGGGAACAGCGCTGGGGAATTGGGGGAAGGAAACAGACAAGTTGCTGTCCTTTTATTTTTCAGTCTAGTTGTGGAGGACGTTGCTTTACTAGCCCAAGTTGGCACCATCATTGCGCTCTTCCTGGGCGAGGCAGATCAGTCGCCAGTTTCTGGACGGCTGCTCACGGTGGCTGCTGGCCGCTCANTTAAGGGGCTTTTATTCAAATGACCATTTATTATTAATTTTATTAAATTCTTCATTAATGAGGATACTTTTGACAGCTAAAATATTTCAATAAGAATGTGTCAAGAGGAGAAAGTAAACTGGGAGTGGTAAGAGAGAAAAGCCTGCAAGAGCTTTCTATCAATGCTAAAAGGAAAAGTATGGGAATGAATTGTACATTTGATAAGAGCATAGGTTAGAAGGTATTAATTGAAAAGCCACAGTTACCCTGCTGTCTTTGTAGGGTATGGTCAATGTAGTGGCTACAGTGGTTCAAAGTCACTTCATTAGAATTGGCAAAGGTATGACTTAAAAGAATTAAAATATTAAAGTGCATTTAAAATATAGATGAGAATTTGCTCATGGTATAGCTCTTCCTCCCTACCACTTTAACTGCTCCAAAAGACTTAAATTAACCTTAAAACTCTGATAGGTTTTGATGCAATGGGAGGACCACTTCTCTAAACCTAAGCCATCTAAAGAGTATTCAGGTTCCTTACAAAAAAATCTGTCAATATTAAAGAAGAGAATAAAGTCAATTGCAATGTAAATTCCCAATTTTTATGCACATATGAATGTATTTTAATTTCAGTAAGGTGTGACCCCTTCAGCTGTCCTCAACTAAATGTTTTAGCTCCTGGGTATAAGAGGCAGTATAAACACTTTGCTTTTGTATTCATTAAAATAATACCTGTGTTTGAAGACAACCCTTCCAAGTGGAAATCTACTCCTTCAGTTGGTACTAGCGGTAGATAAGATCTCCTTTTCACTTGAATTATTTAATCCTGTGGATTTTAAAAAGCTGTTTCCCCCCTCTTTTTCTTTCTCTTTTAAATTTACATTTCCCAAGGTGAATAGAGTTGGAGTCCATTTTGGACAAAAGTGGTCTATATTTTAATGGAAAATTGGCTATGGAAATTCTTATTCCAAACTATTTGGATAAGTCAAGAGTATGTTTTCAGTGCTACCTAAGGACAAGAGATGATATTTTCAAACATGTTTTTGAAAGATATTATTTGAAGGAAGGATTGAGATTTTCTTGCTGTGCTGTATTCTGTAAAAAGGCATAACTTACTGCTGTTTCAGATGGATACCCCTACAACAGCAGAAATAAATGAGATA
>NW_017731716.1:1880346-1889630 GCF_001890085.2 Hipposideros armiger
TGTTGTTCAGCATCTTAGCTGTAAAGGGCAGCGTCACTGGCCCTCATATGTGGGATCTGAACCGGGGCCCTCTGGCGTCCCAAGCCAGCTCTTAACCAGTGTGGCACTCGGCCAGCCCGAATATGATTCTTTAAGTCATCAATTCTCAGGCATTTTGTGGTTCAGACCTATCATAGTTTGATATTGTTTTAAAAACTGCCTATTATGACTTGGTTCATTTGCTTATAATTCTTTGGTGTACCTTGAGCTGTTTGAAACTCAACAAAACCACAAAGATTGGTATTCTGATTAGATACGTGCCCACTTCATTCTAACAGCACATAGTCAGCCTGTTCATTATTAAATGAATTATGTACAAAATTTTTGAAAGTTTTGTTTCAGCTCAACAGTTAATAAAGACAATTGTATATCTTTTTACTTTAGCCATTTGATAAAATCTATTTCAGTTATTGTACTTTTAACGGTAGTATCTTCCTTTAGTAGTGTAACTCTATACTGGTAATGATTTTTTTGAGTTGAGGCAGGATTCTTACTTTTATTTCTTCATTAAATGATACATTCTGCTTCAATTTAGTCTTCCCTTGGTTCAGGATTTTATTGCCAGTGAATCAAAATTTTTATAGAAAAATGAAAAATTCAAAAGAATAACCATTTCTCTTCATGAATTTAAATAGAATTCCTTTTTGAAAGACTTGACTCTTTACTTTTTAAACTTTCAGCCTACAATATAGGAATCAGTAAGGTGGCAGCCTTTAACCCAGCTAAGTGGTGCTTGCATAGAGATGGGGAAGTAAGGCCCTGTGGTTCAGATTGGTTTATTTCCTGCTTTACACATATCCTTGGTTTGTTTCATTTAGGTTTTAGAATGGCTTTATTGTCACTCTATATTTATATGTGAATAAATTCACTTGTGTTTTACTTATGCAAAAAAAGTAATGAATACATTCTTGTTAAAAATTATAATCCTCCCTTGTGCTTTCCTTACTGACTTAGAATAATCCTGATTTGGGTTATATCATTTCAGTTTTTTATATGTACACACACACACACACACACACGTGTGTGTGTGTGTGTGTGTGTGTGTGTGTGTGTGTGTATCTTGAAAAACAAAAATAAATGCATATGACTTGTATTTTAAAATGATGAATAGGGCTTGGAAACATTTTCATGTTAGAACTTATATAGAGAGATATTCAGTTTTTTCTTTTAAATAAGAAATAACACAGCCATGTGCATTGCACTGATACTTGTTTTTAGTGAGGTCATGTATCAGGAATACCTCTTCAGGTTAGTGCATATAAAATGAATGCCCCATAATTTATGTAGCCATTCACCTGTTTACGGGGCAGTTGTTTCCAAGTTTTACTGTTATGTAATGTGCAATGATAGTCTTTTTACATGCATCTTTATTACCAGGTAGAGTAATATGTTAGTATAGGTTACTACATGTGGAAATAAAAGGTATAAACCAAGGGTATAGACATTTTAAATTGTGTTAGAGAATGTCATATTGTTCTGAGAAGGGCTTTACTAATTTACATGTCCACCATGGTACATGAAAATGCCCAATCCTCCACGTCCTCCTTAATACTGATATCATTAATCATCTTAATTTTTGTCAATGTGATAGGACAGCAATGATATCTTATTATTGTTTTAATTTGCCTTTTCATTATTTCCAATGAACTTGAGGATCTTTCTCTTTATAGTCCTCCTGTGTATTGCCTTTTCTTAACCTTTGCTCATCTTTGCTATTGAATTATCAATCTTATTTTTGACTTAAACAAGTTCTTATAAAGTTCATATCAGTTTGCCACTTCTTTTTAATTTTACAAATGGTTTCTTTTCAATCTCAAATAGTCAACTCTTCTTTTCTTGGAGTTTTTGTGTATGGCATTAGAGGTCTAGGTATAGATAAGATTTTCAGATGTGATTATTATTAAGTCTGCTATGTTATGTCCACAGGTTGATTCTAAAAATTAAAATCCAGTAAACAGGCTTTATGGTATTATGAGTATGTTAAGTGTTGTTTGCTGTAAAACCAAGCAGTAAGTTTGGGCCTTTAAAAAAAGAAATAGAATCTATTGACACTAACCTCATTACTCTTAAAGGAACATGATATCAAGGGCAAAGAATTCTCTCTCTCTCTTTTAATATTTCAACACTTGCTCAAAAATGATACCAAATTTTAGTTTGGTTCATCTATAGACCATTAATTTTTGTACAATTTTTGTTTTTCTTGGTGTCTTTGTCTCACGTATGAGAACTTTACCCGGGAACCAGTGGGAAAGGAAGTTAAGTTGTGAAAATTAAGACAAAGTTAACTTTGAGATACCTCACTTTAATTTTTGATATGCCTATCAATAGGACTCAATTGGTAGATGTATACAAAGTATTTCTTTTATTAAGATGCTAAAGATTTCAGATCTGGAGGTCAGCATGCAAGGAGTGTGGTTAAAAGCAGGGCAGGCCCCTCAGTTCTTCTTGGCCACATTTCAAGGACATCCCTTTACTTCTGAATGTGTACCTGTGAGGACATCATCAGTAAATCCTCCTGAAATCTAGGGTTCAGTTAGAAATGAAGCCTGGCATTCATTCCCATTGAAAGGTGAGTTATAAATTGGGTGGGATTTCGCAGAAGCTATTCATTTCTTGGTGGGGCATGAGGAAAAGGCATTGGGAGAGGTACATTCTCCCCAGGTGGCTCAGAGAAATGAGAAAGAGGTTTTTGTAAAAGCCATTAAGTCTCTGCAAAGGCTTGTTATCGATACAGCAAAGTGACTATTATGTGACACAGAATAATGTACAGTAAGGCCTTTCAAAATCAGGCAATTGCCACAGTTAAAGTTATTTTAAGATACCGGAGACTGCCTTAGGTGTTCTCAGTGCAGCAGTATTTTTAAAAGGATTGGTTACATGTTTAGAATGGGACAGGTGGGGAGAGAAATGGGCATGCCATCTTTAGAGTACATACTTAGTAGAAAAATATTTCTAAATTTTTGCTCTGAAAGATGAAATGAACTATTATAACATGCTTTCTGGATTCATTTGCTGCAATTTTCTCCTCTGCTTTTCCATTACTAAATGCTTTATTCACCCTCTTTACCACCTGTGGATTGGAGATCCTTGCCAATATTCAAACACAAGGATCAACACTCATCTCATTTACATCTCTTTCTTGCTTAAAACAAACAAACAAACCCCTCTGCATTGACACTCATTGTCCTTTGGATGGGTTGAGAATCTTGTGTCATGTATCCATGACAGCAACCCACACACTAGCCCTGGCATTAATGTCTACTACGAATCAAACATGGATTCCAAGCTTAATATTGGTATATTATAACTCAGCATGACTGTGATCATTCTCTGTTAAGTAAATCTGCCATGCTGAGGGCTGGGTGCATGTAAATTGCAGTCATAAAAATTATATTGAGTGGCTCCCATGGTTGTCTAAGTTCATGTGCTTATTAAATCCTGGACAAACCACCAATAACTGTGTGGCTCTGTCGTTTGAAATAACACCAAATTGGTAATCTAGGGGAGGAGTGGATAGGGTTGATAATATACTTTAGTTAATAAATAGTCCATTTCAGCATGTCCTTCGCGTTTAAATACTTGGGGTTGGCTGTGATTGAAATTACATAGCAGCAGGAATGAAAGTATTTTCTGTAAAAAATGAGTAGCTGAGACCATTAACTAGTTTTTATGAGAGAAAATGTGTTTTCTTTCACAGAGACCACTGTTGATTGCTTTAAGAATAACTTGAATAATGGAGTGACCTGTCAAATTTTTGACTTGACATTTAGGAATATTCTTGATGTAAGGGTGACAATTAAAAGGTGGTTTAATGCCATATTAGAAAAAATAGAACCTCTAATCTTATGCTATGCAGGATTGTGGTTATGGAAAAGAAAATGACTTGAAATTAGAGAACAAATTATGTTTACTTTCAGACACCCTCTGGGAAAAATAAAGCAAGCACTGGCATTGTTAGGTTTGAAAAACTGAGAATGAATGTGCGAAAATTAAAGTGACCAATTACCATTATTTCTACCTACAACTTCCACACATTATTTTTACCCCTTTAAAAATACTTAAAGGCACCTGCAGGCTTAACATTTTGTTAGAATTTATTTAGCCTTAGATAATTAAATATTATTGTAACTGTTGACAATATTGTAGCTGTCTACAAAAGATGTTCATCTCTACAAGGGTGCCATACTCATGGTTTATGTGACAGCCCCTCTGGGGTTGTGAGGTCCAACCTGTGCAGTCATATACAGTGACTCTGGTCTTCCCTCCTTGAGGGACACTTGTGTGAAGTAACTCACCTTCTGGATTTTAGATGGGGTTGTTTGATGGATCGGTGCCTGGAGTGATGGCAACCATATTTGATCTTGATGTGGCAGACTTGCATATGAAAGCAACGTTCTTGATGATGACAAAGTGGAGAGAGAATTCCCATGTCCTGGAGTATGATATTGAGCTATTGAGTTAACCAACTCAGGACCAATCTCTCCAGATTCTTGTTATGTGATGCAATAAATGCCCTTATTCTTTAAGATCCATATAGTTTTATTTTTTTGTTGCTTGTTACTAAAAGACATTCTAACTGGCACAGTGGACATTTTCTTTGTCTTTGGACTTTTCCATCTTGCTTGGCTAATATTTGTCCTAGACGTAATTATAGCATGGCATTGTTTATTACTTGCCACTGGCATGCCTTGAAACTCTTTTCATTTGGAATTGGTTTCATGTATTTGAGGTGAGAGTGTAGAAGTACCGGCAGCCCTTGAAAATATTGCAACATGAATTTCAAGTTTTGTGAAACATGTGCTTTTACCAAAGGCAGCTTTGGTCCAAATGCCAGTTTGCTGCGTCCACACTCCTCCCCTGAGGTGCACACCATGACATGAAAGCTGATGGCAAAGATACGTTTGACATTTTGAAATCTTCTCTGTGACTCCCACATGAAGTCACTCGAGCTCTGTGAAATCAAGAGCTGCTTTCACCTGTGCTTCCAATTGGGTTATATCTTAATTAACCAGAACAACTCATACTGTGTATGATGGAAGGTCAAAACTAAACTGATTTTCTTATTTTCTTCCTCCCACATTATTTTTCAAACAAAATTGGTTCTAATCATTTTTAAGGAGTTTAATATATTTTAATTTAGTTTTTGATTTCTCAGAAATAAGTAGGGTCTCATACACTTACAGATTCTAAAGTCGACTACAATTATACAATATAACTAACACAGCCAGTGGTCTCTCCTAGTTTATGTAATAATAGTTACTTTTGTTTCCTTTAGTTTTCTAAAATTTTTGTTATTAGTGATTAAAATCTTAGTCAAGTTGAGACTTATTCAGTTAAAATCATTGTTTATTCCTTATTGTGTTCAATTGGGTTATGCTAAATAGGCAATAACTATCTGGCCTTCAACAATAATTCTTTATTGAATGTGATCTTTCATCTCTGAAGACCATGTTTTTTCTACCAAGAAATGTTCTCTTGCTCTGACTCCAATTGGAAATATCCTGTTCATTCCTGCAACTCAACTTAAGGTGTTGTCTTTTAGATGAAGGTTCTACCATTTTTTTTCTTTTCCTACTGTGTAAGATTGACATGACTGATAGTAGCAAAGAGTATACACTCAACAGCAGCTAGTTTCTCTGCCCCTAGACTATTCCTTTGTTGAAGGTGGGATGATGGTCTTATTTATTGATATTTAGTATACTTTATAAATATTTGTTGAATGAGTTCAGAAAAATGGCCTTTTCTAGGTCCATTCTGAATTCCAGCAATATATTGTATTATGCAGTTATTATAATGAATCAAAACAACTGTCATGTGTCCATTTGTACACATACCATCCTTCTAAGTCAGGCAGTAACAGTACTTGGGTGGAGATCAACTTCTGGAATGGCGGAGAGTGAGCCCACTGGTGACTGACCTCAACCTTCCATAAAAACAAAGGAAATATGGCAAAACAATGACAATAACCATTTTAGAACTCTGGGAATCAACCAAAGACACAGAACAAACAACAAGGCATCTATTCAAGAGAAACTATTGAATTTAGGTAAGACAGGGAGGTCTCTGATAGTTTTCCTTGGGGCTCCTCCCATTACCTCTCCTTTCCCGGCTCGGAGGCATGGAAGTTGCCTCTAGCCTTGTAACCAATGGACACTGACATCTTTTGGTGCTCCATTAAATGTTCTATCTCCAGAGCACAGTCAGTATTTCCCGCCCTGCTTCCCCCCCCGCCAATTTTCAGCTTCCTGGAAAATATGTATTTCCAGGGTATTATGGTTATATGATGTAACTTAGAGTTCAGCTCGGTGGAAATGCCCTGCCTCCAGGATATTACTGAAAATAGAGGCAGTCTGCTAGCAACATCACAGCTGCTTAAGGCTGTGGTTTCAGTTGGAATGAAGATCCTGGGTGGGACTTTAAAAGGATTATAGACCATGATTAAGTGGAATTTATTCCAATGAGGCAAGGTTGGTTTAACATAAGAAAATCAACTTATAAATAGAAAAAGGACAGGAATGACAGTCATTTCAGTAGATGTCCATAGAGACCATTAATTTGTTAAAATAACTGGGACACCTCTAAGAGTGAAATAAGCCATGATTAATAATTACAGAGAGACCACAAGCATAACATGGGGCTATCCTAGGCATCTACGACATAGTGTCATTCTGCTTATGGGTAGAGGTCAAATCATACTATCATGGGTGAACCGATTTCCTCAACTATTTAATTTCATGCAGAATCTGTGGATTGGAACTGCTTGGAGAGAAGGGAGGTTGTCCAATGGAGGTGATAGAATGTAATTAATCTAGAGTTACACTTGGTTTAAGTCCTGGTTTTGCCATTTACTATTTGGGTAAATTATACAACTTTTCTGAGGTTTAATTTCATATACATTATGTATATCATATGGGAGTAATAAGATATCTCACACTGTTTTAGTGAGGATTATGTAGCAAGCCTGATAGAGTACTTCACTCATTGTCAATAATAGCAGCTGCTATTACTGCAAGCATAAGTATTTTTACAAGAGATGGCTAAGGACGCAGTATTCAATATTATGCTTTCAGAACTTGCAGGTAATACAGGTCACTCAGCAACTTGAAAATGACATAATTAGGAAGGAAAATTAACTGTTCAAGGTGAGGCTGTGATTAGTACCATTAGTTAAAGTACAGGTGCAGACATAATCATAAAACTTCTTGATTCTTATCATAAAAACAGCCCATTTATAAGAAGTCATTCCTTTCCTTAGATCATTGCTTTATAAACTACTGCTGGGCCCCTTAGTCTTGAGGCAGGAGAAAATTGCAGTTTAAAAAATGGTGCCTTCATTAAGCTATTATTCTAATTTGTAAAATTTACATATCTGTTCCCTGAGTCCTGATAATTCATTACTTTTCCTAGACTTGGATAAAGCCAAGTGCTTTAAGTAACATTTTAACACATATTCAGGCCCCTTTGATTTTCAAGGGTTCTTTATCTGTATGCTTCAGGATAGAATAAAAGTGCCTGAATTTCAGGAAGAGGCTAACACCAAACATTTCAATATGTCTCAAAGCAGTGATTGGATACATTAAGTGGGAATCCAGAATAAAGGGTTTAACAAGTATTTGAGAAGGTTTATACTGCTATCATTTGGACTTAAAAAAAATTTATTTGAAGGAAATACATATTGAACCAACATTATCAAAAACATAGTAGTAAGAATTTTAAAATTAATTTATTCACTAGTAGATTAACATATTTATATTTTTGATATATGTGGCCTTTATACACTCCCATATGTAATCTTTAGGTGATGAAATTATAGGGTAGACAGTTTTATATCTCATATTGTGACATAGTGTAATTTTTAATTACTGTGTGGTCCTTTATTGTGAACGCTTTTTATCATTAGCAGTATCTCAACCTCACTACCATTTCAGGGACCAACTATACTTTCAACAACTGCCCTGCATCAAAACAGAAACGATTGGGACTAACCCATACCTCTCTGCAAAATACAACTACTATAATAGATCTCTCTCACACACAAATGACAAAACAAAACAATGCTAAATGGCTCTCCCAAGGGACAAAAATACCAACATTGCTACACAGTGTAGTTTGCTTATAAATATGCTTCCAGGCATCTCTGTTGTAGAAATCAAGAGAAAGAAAACTCACTTTATCTTTTTTTTTTTTTCTTTAAACAATGAGCTTGTTGAGAAATGGCTTGCCATCCCCATCTATTATAGTTTCTTTTCCCAGGTGGCAGTGTTTAATGCCAGATGCATCTAGCAAAGGCTTCAAAACCCATCAGTACACCCAGTTGTCCACTCCTACACAGCAGTGATGACTGGGGTATGTAGTGGTAATAATAAAAATTAAAAAAACAAGCTCGTAATCTCTGTGTGAAACTCGAGGGTGAGAAACGGTGCTCTTCTCAGTAACAGCCCCTTTGGGTCAGTAGCAGCCCCTTTGGGTCAGTAGCAGCCCCTTTGGGTCAGTAGCAGTTTGAGGGCAAACGCAGTACATGTGGTTGCCACGTCCTCCTCCGTCCGCCTCTGTCACCTCCTATTTCAATATCTGAGGATTTGACCCTTCTGATTTTTATCTTCTATTGACCTCTCAACTATATTGTTCAAATCTGTACTGAAAGGCTGTTCAGTATTTCTGGGGTTTTTGCTAAGTTGTTTGACTTCGTAATACATAGGGGTATACGAAAGCCCTCACATTAATTACTGTGCTTTGCATATAAAGAAAGGTTCTTTCTTTATTGGTTTCAAATTTAGTATCATCTCTTATTCTTCTCAAATAGAGATCAACAACCAGGAAAAATCTTATTGAATTTCTTGTTCATCATTTTGAAACAAACTTTTTCATGTCATCAACTATTTAGCTTTTGGGATTGAAACAACCATTAGTTGTTTTTTAGTAAATCCTTTATTGCCTTACTTTCTCAAAAACAATAAATTTCTCTATCAAGTATATATTGCAACATAACAAACTACCCCCAAACTTATAGCTTAAAGCAGGGATGACTCTGTGGGTTGGCAGTTTAGGCTGTGCCAGTTGCTGACTCTTGTCTGGGCCTTGTTTGGCTGTGCTCACCTGGTGTGGCTCATGGGTTTGAGCTCAGCTATTGGAGCCGGCAGGGCTAGCTGGTTTGCGATGCCTTAACTTGGGTGGCTAGGGTGACTGCGGCTCTCTCCATGTGGTGTCATTCTCCAGCAGGCTAGCCCAGGCTTGTTCGCATGGTG
>NW_017731716.1:1892179-1894903 GCF_001890085.2 Hipposideros armiger
GGCCGGCCCCAATAGTTTTGTCTTTTAAGTGTTCTTGGTCTTCATTGCCTCTGCGACATCCACATTCCTTTTCTGTTTGTTTTAGTCTATGCCTCATGTGAGAGATGTGCATCAAATGTCTCATGACTCTTGTCTACATTATATTAAGGAATGGAAAGCTCCGATATGTATGACAGATATATTTCTCATAGAATGAATCTGGTGGGGTGGGGTAACAAGACTATTTTCTTAGGGAATCTCCAATTTTTAATCTCAATATCTTTTTTTTTTTTTTTAGGATAGCCATTTATTTTCTCAGAGAAGATCCCTTAATCTCTTTTGTGGGATAAGTATAAACTGTGGAGACAGTTTTCTAGGATTCAGATAAGTCAGGGACCAGAGGGTTCCTTGTCCTGAACGCAAACTTGTGATCATTTATCCTGTTTTTTTTCTGTAAGGAGCCTCATTCCTGTCCCCAGCTGTACTGATTGTCCCCCAGCCCAGAGACACTGAGGCTCAGTTCCTCCAGGACGCCACCCTGAAATGTTCACATTATTATTTTTTAAACTGGAGATACTCTTTTGGTGTGAGGATTCCAAAGAGCTGTTGCATGCATAAATTTTTTTCCTGCAAAATATTGAGGTCAGCCACATAAAGGAAGTATATTTTTGTGGTACCTTTTCAATGATCAGGGTTCAATTTATGGTTTTGATGTTTGGACAGTGATAGATTTTATATATGTAGATTATACAAGCTCTGTCACCTTTGAATCTGACTAAATATAAATATAATATTACATAAAATATATTTCATGTAAGGGTTCATTTATGTGTAAAGTAGAAATCAAAGCAGGAGGAAAATTTCCACATAAATTTCCCTTTCTTTGTTCTATTTAAAATAAGAGCAATTATTCTATGGATATATCTATAACTGTACTACTATTATCAGGTTCTGTTGGTGGAGCTCATTATAAGCAGGAGTCCTAGTTTGAACATACGAATGGTAGACTTATGAGTATTTTGAAACAATACATTTAAAATAATACAGGTGGACCAAGAGGGACAATCTGACTGGAATACTGAGGAGATGCATGCTTTGAGCTCCATTGGCTAGGCCATGGGCACAGACTCATCCAATATGTTAGGGGGTTAGTGGTCTGAGCCAGGTTAAAGAAGTTGCTATATTTCTGTTCCCTTTCAGTTGGGAGTAGAGTTAGAAAGAACATGCCTGAAAGATGCATGATTTAGTTCAGATTATTTATTTAACTTTATTTTGTTAGGATCCAATGTGTTTTGATTAAAATTAACAAGAGCTCTTTCATCAAAGACTTCAACTTTTGGTTAAATACTCAAATGAGCATATCACCCTTGAAAGCAGAATGAGGAAATGTTTTCTTAGAATAAATGGTGAAGGATATTCAGCTTTGGAAAATTTCTTATTCTTTTGAAATATTTGTCTTTACTTAAAAAAATATTCAGCAGTATTATCCTCTATGGTACCCTATGGGTGAAAAAAATCAAGTGTTACGAAAGAATAAAATTATCTTAGATTGAGGCATTCATATCACAGTTTGGTCTTTTAAAGAAAGTCTGGTAGTATCTTATTCTCAACATATTAAAGAAATCATGATATTTTAGAAGTCTTAGGTTCAAGCTGCTAAATATTCTGAATATATTACTGAAGTATGCTACTTAATCAAGTCTTATAATAGAATTATTACTTTATCTAGTTACCAATGTTATGANAAAAAAAGAAAAAAGCCTCTATACTTCTTCCATGCAGAATTAATGATGATTAATGTCATTGTTTCTTCATTAAGGTCCTACTAGACTTTTTCTATGGGTCTTTTTCTTACTTATAAAAGATAGAATCATGTACACACTAATTTCACTTAAAAATATATTGTGAAAAATGTCCAGTGTCAAAATTTATCTGCAGTTGCATATTTAGTATTGGCATTCAATAATATATAAATTGAACTAATGTCCTATTTCTGGACATTTTGATTGTTTTCTGTTTCCTAATAATGCTATAATGAATGTGGCTGTAGGTGTACTTTTGTGTTTGCCCTTGATTTTTTTTCCCCTAAGATAATTTTTAGGAAGTTGACATGAGCCTTAAAGATTGTATACATTAATATTTCTTTTTTAAGGTTCTTAAAGTAAGAATTTGAAAGTCAAACTGTAGAATTCTTCTCTTGAGTTTCATTTCACCAAAGTAATTAGTTAAAACAATTTTAGTTGTTTCATTTGGTATATATATATTTGTACGTACTTTGCCTATATTAGTTAATATGATTCTATTTCTATTTGATTCGATTTCTATGAGGTCATTATTTTCAACATAAATTCCTGGCAATAACTCTAAAACACCTATATTATGGTTAGATACCTCAGAAAATCTATTTACATCTTTTTTCTTGTATACACCATTTCTTAGAGTTTTTCCTAGGCTTTCTGTATGCCATCATCATTCATTATCCTAGAAATCCTTTTGCCTTGAAATTCAGTTAAGATTCCCTGTTTTCTGACCCTATGTTTTTATCTTTATTGATTTATTCACATTTTTTGAGTGGAACATATTCTCTAATAGTTTCCCAAGAAATAATTCAAAGATAAATTTTTGAAAACCTCTCATAATTGAAAAATGTTTTCATTTTGTGCTCACATTTGATAGCTGGCTTGATTTGGTATGGAAATATATTGGAAATAATTATTTTCTTCACAATTTAAAAACTATTTTTCC
>NW_017731716.1:1898234-1909690 GCF_001890085.2 Hipposideros armiger
GCCTTCGTGGACCCTAATAAGAAGTTTATATTTTATTCTAAGTGTAAAGGGAAACTTGTTAGAGAGGAATTTGAAGAGTCACATAAACTAACATTTTTAAAAGATCTCTCTAGCTATTGTGTGGAAAATAGTGTGTAGGTGGCATGAGTGCAAGTAGTGTGGTGCCTTAGAAGTCTGTTGGGCATACACACATACATACATACATACATACATACATACTTACATACATACATACGTAGTGTGGATTAAAGTTGCTGGTAGCTTGGTCTAAGGCAGTGGTTTATGATCTGAAGTGGTTTAACTTCAGAATTACCTGGAGGGCTTGTTAAAACAAAGACTGCTGGCTCCATTGTCAGAGTTTTGAATTAGTGAGATGGTGGGGCCAAAGAATTTAAATTTCCAGCAAATTCCCAGGTAATGCTAATGCTGGTACTGCTGGTCTGGGGACCATACTTTGAGAACTATTCAATGGTGGTTAGTGGAGAAAGTATTGAGAAGTGGTTATATTCTAGATATATTTCAAAGGTAGAACTAGAAATATTGGTTGATTATTTGGATGTAGGGTATGAGATAAAACAGTCACAGATGACGGCAAGATTTTTGTTTGTTTGTTTTTGCCTGAGAAACTGAAGAAGGGAGTAGGGGGAGAAGCAAATTTTATTTTAAAGGTTGAATCAAAGCATCCAGTATTGAATATGTTAAAGTTTGAGACTCCTAAGGGACTTCCAAACCCAGGTATTCAGTAGGGACTTAAAAAAACATGTCTAACATTCAGTTAAGAAGTTAGGATACAAAGAGTCTGTAGCAGATGAACAGCATTTAAAGCCATGTGACTAAAGGAGATCATCTATGGACTGAGTTAAGAGGAGAGTAAAGAGAAGAAGCTTGCAGACTGAGACCTGGGACATGCTCATATCTGGAGACCAGGAAGATAAGGAAGCCCTAGCAAAGAAAACAGTAAGGAGTGACTAGGCAGAATAACAACAAATGAGTGATAGCCTGGAAGCCAAGAGGTGAAAGTAGGAAAAATGAGTGGAGAAAGAAGTAGGATATTATCAACTGTTGGAATACTATTGATGGGTCAAATCAGATGAGAGTCTAGAATTGACCAGTGAATTAGGTCCAGTGGAGGTCATTGGTGGCTTTATCAGGTGGAATTGGGGTGGAGGGAAAAAAGACTGTTTGGGGTGGGTTTAATTAAGAGGAGTGAAAACAGCAAATGTTGATGGTACTTTCAAATTTGTTTTAAAGGAGAAAAGAGAAATAGGGAGATGGTTGGAGAGGGATGTGATTCTCAAGGAAGAGATTATTTTTTTAATATGAGGAATACTACACCATATTTATGATGGATGGATCATCCTTTGTAATATAAAAGGCCAAGAATATGGGTTTGATGCAGATAGGATGGCGCATTTAATCATGAGAAGCGAAACAATTTTCCTTTTCCTTCTATTTTACTTATTGAAGAGGCAAGGTTGTCACTGGGGAGAAGAGAACATTAGAATTTGAATGGGGAGGAGAGATGGGAAGTAGAAATGACTAGGAAAACACAGCAGGACTGTCACCCAGGACAGAGGGTTATTGGAGGTTGGTGGTCATGAATTCAGAGTGAGTCCATTCAACATAGTTGTGTTTCTCTTAAGTCTCATGCAACTCCTTGGGCAGGGAAGAAGAGTTCAGAGCACTAAATTTATCCAGGGGGTTGGGATTTTCCAGTCTTGTAGGAGGATAGGAGAGAAGGGTATGGGTATTGAGGGTATACACAAAGAGTGATTATAGTGGTAAGCTATGGAATCTAAGCTAATTTAGGAGGAAAATGAAGAACTACAAGGGGTGATGGACAATGAAAAGATAGTAGGATCAAGGATGGTCATTCTCAGTATGAATAATTTAGGGTCTTAAAGGAGTGAAGTGTATTGATAGGAGAAGCTGGTTGCACTGTGGGATTTTGAAAATGAGATTGTGGAGGGTGTTCAGTTATGATTATAACAAAGCTTAAGATATAATCACAGAGTAGGTGAGCAAGGTGGGGTGGAGGGCAAGATTACTGGAAATGAGGTCAAAGAGCTTAGAGGGCAGGATGTTATTAGGACAACTTATGTGGTGCCGAAATAATCAAGAATTATGACAAGAGCAGTGGTAGAGAGATAGTGGGAGCCAAGAGCAAAAATCTTCTGGGAATGAGGGAGCGTAACTCTGAGGTCTATAGTTAATGCAATATTGAAGGGCCAATAATGTTGCTATCTGATGGCATGAGACTTTAGGAGGATTTATGAAGATTTTAGGAAATGACAGAGGCCCCATATCTTTGAGTTTGGAAAAAAATAACAACCCCTAAATTAGGCTGTTGGTAGGAGACAGCAAGATTTTGTTTGGAGCAAGAAGGTGAAGTGAATATTTGGAAAGGGGTTATTCTGAAATATGATTTGCTGATGGCAGGTGATTACTCTGAAGGTCAAGGGTTTTTGTATGTGTACGGTGGGTGGCTGGCCCATATCACTGTACAGAGCTGCATAGCATCGAGTTGAGGAGGGATGGCCTGGGATTCCAGGGCTTCAGTGATGGCTAAGTAAATAGGACTGTAAGGAGTAATGTTTGGTGGGATGGTAAGATTGATGGCTATGGCTGCTGCAGCATCAGCAAGAGATCCTCTTCTGCAGTGTGACCTTTATAACAGGAACACTCAGTCCCACATGTCATGGTTCCATGTAGAGAAATCTTCCTGGCCTTTCTCATGACACTGTATATATTCCCACTCCTCTTGGAAAGGAGAGGACCCTATGATTTGTGAGTTTGGAAGGAGGGAGTGGGGATGCTCAGCTCAGCCCCATTTTCTCTTCTGTGCATCTGCCTGTCTATAGGAGGGCTGCACTCTCCTCTGCTCCTACCTCACAGCAATGGCCTTGTCTCTGTCAAGGGAGACCTATGGCTGTTCAACTGTGGAATAAGAGGTGGTAAGTCTATCGGGGAGACTGCCCTGCCTAAAGCTACCATTTCCAACCCAGCTTTTTCAATAATAACTTTGATAATTTGTTCCCCATGTCTTTGACTCAGGAGGGGAAGGAGGGTGTTGTTCCAGCCTGAGCGCCTGAGGCAGAGCCCTCAGAGGTGCTTTTGTTTCTACCCGTTTTGAAGTCTGTTCCTCAGTCTTGTGCTGATTCTGCACTAAGCTCTTAATTGTCCATCAAATAAATCCCCATTTGCTTATTATAGGAAGAGTCAGTTTCAGTTGCTTTTAACCAAGCACCATAACCTGTACAATCATTTAGTCCTTGTTCGGGACAGACTTCATTGGTTTGCCAGAAAGGTTGTCGTGCTGTGTTTAACAATGGCTAAAGTGGCTGCATGTTATTCTTTGACATTTCATTACAGACAGAGCACAGGGGAATGAATTACCAGTCCAGGAAAACCCAATTTTCAGATAATTATCATCATACTTTGTATTCCCACTCTGCTGTTTTGACTGTTTATGCTAAATCCTTATACTCATAGATTCACTTGACTGAGCATGTACAGATTCACTTTCTGTAGTTTATCCGGAGTCTAGTTCAACTATGTTTATGACAGTTTTATGTATTACTTTTTACAGTATCATTTCAACTTACATTTATTCATCCATGCACAATATTAGAGCCATTGTTCCATTTTGGGGAATTGGTAGCACAATAATAGACTATAGTACCAGTGGAAATATAAATTTAATAACTGTAAACAACTATGTAGAAATGTGAATACCTTGATTCAGACTGACTGCATGCTGTCAATAGATATCCACCCAAATAAACAGGCCAATGTGGTCTTGGAAGCACTTCTGTGACCTTGACCAACTTAAGGATTACTACGAATCTCACATGGATTCTTTGAAAATCATTACTCTTATTGTTCTGGTTATCTAGAACTCTGTAACAAACTACCCCAAAACTCAGTGTCTTAAAACAACAACACTAACTACATCTTAGTTCCGTGGGTGGGAATTTGGCTGGTTGATTCTTCTATCGCCATGGCACTGGCTGGGATCACTCAGTGGTATTCAATGATATTGGCTGGGCTGAGCTGGGAACTCCAAGATGTTTCACTCACATACTTGGTGCTTTATTGGGAATGGCTGGGATCAGCTAGGGCCCCCTCTCTTTCCAGGTAGTCATAGGGTCTCTCCTTGTGGTGTATAAAACAGGGTAGGTAGATCTCTAACATAGTGGCTTAGGGATCCAAGAGTGACTGTCCCAAAAGATGCAGGCAGAAGCTTTAAGGTTTTTTTGTAATACAGGCTTGGTCTCAGAAAGTCACTTTTACACTCTATTGATGAAGTTGCTCAGACCAGGCTGGCTTCAAGGGCAGGGGAATTATACTATCTCTCAGTGGCAGAAATGTCAAACATGTTGTGGCCATCTTTAATGCCTACTGTGAAATTTATTAAATGAATGTGAACAGCATTGTTTCCTTGCTTTTGTCTCAAGTAAATTGTGTGTGGATCCGATGTTAGATCCCTTGAGACTGTAGACCACTAGTGCTCCGTGGACCACATTTTTGAGAAAAGATTTGTCTAGAAAATAAGAGTGGTCCTGTAGAACTCCTAAAACGCCTTAGTACAAGTGCTAATTAAAACATATAATATGATTTCTGGCCCTCTTAGAGAGGCAGTATAGCATAATCGCTAGTGTGGTCTCTGGAGGTAATCTGCCTGGAGTTCAAAGCCAGGTGCTAAGATTGTTAGTTGTATCATATGGACAAATGTCTTAATTTATCTATTTTCTACTTCTCATTTTCTTCCTCTGTATCTGGAGATAATATCTCCCATTTCATCAGGTTGTTTTGAGAATTAAATGAGAAAATGGAAGTAAAGTATTTAGTATATGCACAGCACATGGTTTCACTCAATACATTTTAATTACAATGATTAATGTCGATAGGTTTATTTAGGCTCCTGCGTCTCACAGTTGTTGGGCATTTCCTTAAGAACAGCAGATATTTAGGGGGTGAGCTATTGAAAATGTGTGAATCTGTGCTTTTCAATGATACCTTTATGTTACTAGTTAGATATCGTTCTCTTGGCTTAGCAGAAAATTGAGGACCAAGAGAGAGTTAGGCTCTAGGAACTCTTGGGTCAATAGACTAGTATGGAAAAATGAAAATAATGAGTCAATAAATTCAGAAATAAAAATCAAACTAAACCAAAACCAAATAAAAACAAAGCATGCTCTATTGTTTTTGGCAGACTCTTTGTGTGCCTTTCTTTCCTTCTTTCAACATGAATTCAGTCATGGACTTTTTTTTTTCTGTACTGAATACTTTGAAAGTAGCATGGGTAGTAAACAAATCCCATATTAAGATCTCAAAGCTTTCATTCTAGAGTTCATTATATCCTTTGGGTTTAGATTTGGCTCTTTGTGTGACACAAATCTATACAAATACTGGCTTAAGGAAGATAAAAAGTTCTTTCCATTTGATATGGAGTGGGGGAATAGGCAGTCCAGAGCTAGTACATCAGCTATAGTTTATGGCCCCAGGTTCCTTTCATCCTGTGACTCCGTCTTGTGTAACTTCCATTCCTAAGGACTGGGTCTAGGAGGACTTCTGAAGCTCCCACCATTACATCTGCTCTCCTGCATCAGCAAAGTGGAAGGGAGGAAAAAACAGTATGCCTCCCCACTTTAAGGATACTTTCTGGAAGATTCAAATGACACGTCTCTTTTTTTATACCCTCTGAGGTTCTTTCTGACATCAAATAATTGGTGTATTTCTACACCAATTCTCAGACATCAACTGTCCTAAAATTTAATTTGTGTCACTATCTGCCTGGAGTTAGCGTTAGATCCCGCAAGACTGCCCCCACTTCCGATGCCAGCTGAAAATGAGGTGCCTAGGCCATCCACACTCCTATGTGGCTGACCAAAAATTTGGAGATTCCCCAAATTCCCCCTTGGATTTGATAATTAGCTAGAATGACTCACAGAATGCAGGAAAACACTTTTCTTACATTTATTGGTTTATTATAAAGGATGCAAATGAATAGTCAGATGAAGAGGTACGTAGGGCGTAGGGCGAGCTCTGGAAGCATCCTGAATGCAGGAGCCTCTGTCCCCAGGAAGTTGGGGCATATCATCTTTCCGGTGTGTGGATGTTTCACCAACCTGGACGCTCCCCAATCTCATTGTTTAACAGATTTTGTGGATCTCAATATTTACTCCCCTCCCCACTTCTCCCCCTCCTAGGAGGTCTCCATGATTCTGGAAGTTTCAACACTCTAATCATATATTCTTTCTGCCAACTACCCTCAACCTGAAGATATCCAGACACCCCCCTTATCCCCCTTCCCCAAGTCATTAGCATAAACTCAGGTGTGGTCAAAGTAGCAAGGAACACTCCTATCATCGAGCAAATTCCAGGGCTTTTAGGAGTTTCGTACCAGCAACTGGGGATGAAAACCAAATTATTTTTTATTCTACAGCAAGCCCGTTTAAGTCACTTGGCCTCACCTAGCTATAGGAGAATCCTAGGAATGTGGTCAATGGGCATTTTATTACCAACGACGAAGGAAAGATTAGATAATGGGGGACAATTTCCCTGTTCCCTTATGAGTGACTTTTCCATTCACTGATGAACACCTACCTGTCAATTGTTACCTTATTCAGTTTGTTTTTCTCAGGCTGTACGCCCTGCAAATAGGGAGTGTATACAGTTCTAAAGGTTGTGCCTACTTCCCTGGCATTTTTATTGAATGTGCATTTGTCTAAACATTTGTCTAAATATTTAGCATTACTCATAATAAAATAACTCATTTTGATCCCCTACTTCTAATGAACTGAAATGACATGGTTACTTATGGAGAACCGTCCTTCAACTTTCAACCCCTTTGCCTTGTCATTGAATTTTAACTTGTTATCTCTGTTACTTGTTAATTTACTTCTAATATGCTTTTTTCTCTTAAACCAATGCTTAATTTGTTACAGAAATTGAGAAATTGAGAAATTTCTGTAATTACCAATTTATTTCATTGTCTTATCTGAAGCCCACAGAGAGTCTAACTTCATTTAAGCTACACATTCTCGTTAGTTCCTCTGCACTTTCCTTATTGCTTAGATTTTCCTGAAATGCCATGACAGGTGATCCACCTCACGGTCTTCCCCAGAGGTTCACATTTCAGGCTCATTTAAAAATATCTTATTGCTGAACTTTGTATTTTAGGCTATTCTTCAAATAATTTGTCACCTTCTTTGTTCACAGTTTTACCAATGAGAGCATGCTTTGGACTCTTTCAATTATTACTGAATCTTGTCTGTTGGTGTTTTCTTACTAAAATGTGGATGTGTCTTGGCAAACTGAACTATCTGGAATTAAAAAGTTAAAAAAGCTAAGTTTTGATAGAATGTATATAGTAAAAAAAACTTTTCTATTTTGTATTAAAAGGAACTGTGACTATTCTAGACTTAAAATAACCTTTGAGCCTCCAACATTGTATAGGCAAGAAACCTTTCAATATCCTTTACAGCCGTTGTCCAGGAAAAAAATGGAATTGGAAGTACATACCAGAGTATAGAGCTAAGAGCCATGGAACACAATAGATTGTAGTGGCAAAACCAGGGCCTAATAGGGAACACTCCTTACTCACAAAAAGCACTCCCTGATGACAAAAATCTGCCCGCTAGGATTTCACAACTTCTGTGGACCAGAAACTGCCGTGTGTCTTGTGTTTTTCTCTTTTTTTAAAAAAGCAAATTTATCTTAATTTTCTTCCCCTGGCTTTATTGAGATATAATTGATACATAACATTGTGTAAGTTTGAGGTATACAACATGATGATTTGGTATACTGGGGGTGCCAAAAAATGTACACATTTTAAGAGATGTTATCTATGTATTACTTTTTTTTTTAAAGTTTATTGGGGTGACAATTGTAAGTAAAGTTACATAGGTTTCAAATGTACAATTCTGTAATATGTATTACTTTTTGAAGTTGAATTATGGTAGCAATGTGTAGTATGACATTTGTTCAAAAGATGACGTTAATCAAATGAATGCTAGTGTGTTATTCATCGTATTACAATTTTAATACAGTTTTTTCCTTTCTTAAAATGTGCATACATTTTTTTCCACACTACAGAAGGTAGAAAAATGTATATACTTTCTTTTGGCACCCTTTGTATTTATATATTGCAAAATGATTATCACAATAAGGTTAGTCAACAGGTATAGTGTTGCATATTTACCGTTTTGTGTGTGTGGTGAGAACTTTGAAGATTTTACTCTTTTAGCAACTTTGAGTGTACAACAGAGTATTGTTAACTACAGCCACCTTATTGTATATTAGATCTCCAGAACTTATAGATCTTATAATTGGAAGTTTATACCCTTTGATCCGCTTCATCCATTTCCCTTGCTCCCCCACACTTAGCAACCATCAGTCTAATTTTTGTCTCTGTGAGTTCTGCTTTTCTATTTTCAATATTTCACATTGAAATATTATATGGTATTTATCTATCTCTGTCTGACTTATTTCACATTGCATGATGCTCTCAAATTTCATGTTGCAAATGGCAGAATTTCCTTCTCTTTATGGCTGAATAATATTCCATTATGTTTATGTTCATATTCTTATATACATTCATATATATATTCATATATATACATATATACATTCATATATATATATTCATATATATGAATATATGTATATATATATATATATATATGAATATATATATATAAACAAATTACATTTTCTTTAGCCATTCATCTGTCAACAGACACTTAGGTTGTTTCCATTTCTTGGCTATTGTAAATAATCCTGCAATAAAAATGAGGGTACAAGGGTTTCTTTGAAGTAGTGATTTCATTTCCTTTGTATATATACCCAAAGTTGAATTGCTGGATCATATGGTAGTTCTATTTTTAGTGTTCTTCTCTTTTCTGATGAAGAATCTTTGATGCTCCTATACTGTCATTGTCCTACTATTGCATTTTAGTTATGTGTTCAGCAGATAACTTGTCCTTTTCCTGAATCAAAAGGAGTTACATTTGTATTTGATGTTGAGATTATTATAAGATCCTTACCTTTGTGCCTCCGATTTTAACTGGTTAGGACTTTAGTATATTTGACTTAGAGAGAGATTTGTAACTTTTAGATGCTGAAAGGAAGTCATCAAATATTTGCAAGTAAGATCATGGACTGTGGTAGATTGCATTATTGACTCCAGTTACTTGCTGACTTCCTTGAAAAAAAAATACATATCTGCCATTTGCAATGAAATTTGTAGTGCCTCAAATTTGTAGTGCCTTCTATGGGAGGTGTATGTGTTCCAATTCCATTGATGTAGAGTTTTCTTCATTGAGACTTTCTTTAGTTGTGGACTATAAGTGCAGGAGAGTTTAGAAAACAAAAAGACATGTGGAGCAGAGAAGCAGCTGACCTGCAGCTGACATATAATATAGATGAGAAAAAACCTTTGTTGTTGCAAGCCACTAAAATTTGGGGTTGTTGCTATAGCATCACATAGAAAAAGCTGAGTAACATATGACCAGATTTATGTTTTTGAAAGAATACTCTGTTTGCCATGTGGGAAATGAGTTAAAGGGATAAAAGAATGATAGAAGGGATTAAAAAGTTAGAAGACCATTTCAGTATTCTGAAAGAGATGATGGTGCCTTGGATTTGGGTAATAGTGATTGATGGAATCAAAGAGTGAGAATAAACAGGACTGAGTGGTTGATTGTATGTGATGATACGAGAAATATGTCAGGAATTAATTTTTTGGTTTTTGGTAGGAATAGCTGGAAGGATAGCAGTAAGATAGGAAACAATGAAAGAATTGATATGGGGCAGGAGAAGCAGGTATGAAGACATAAGTTTAGTTCTAAATGTCTATGGCGTATCTTAATGTAGACGTTGAGTAGGAAGTTGGACACATGAGATGAGTTCAGAATAGAAGTCTCAAATAAAGATAGATAATTGGAATTAATCAGCATTTATATGGAGGCCATAATGTTGAGACATTTACAGAAAAGAATGAAGAATAAGAAGTTAAGAGTCTATGAAAAGATCTCCCAAAACCTCCAATATTTAAAGACTAGTGGAAAGTGGCTTTAAAAAGTGAATGAGGATAAAAGAAATGATGGTTTCTTGGAGAAATGGCTGATTCTTAGAAAATGTACAAAATATATAGATGCACCTGGAGTGTTTTGTAATGCTATAAAGTATGGACATGCTCAAATTCCTCTCCCCCAAATGATGGAAACATGTCAAATCCTTTATACATGAGCCAAATGAAAGAGCTCTTAATGACTAAAGCTGGAAGTTTGAGGAAAAAAATCAGTATAGTAGCATTGGATTATATATCCATGAGTCTATACTAACATAAATAAATGATTGAATAAATAAATGGGGCAGAGGAGACAACTCTCCTGTGCAGAAGAATCCTAAACAATTTATGTAGGTACTTTGCCATCAAAGATGGAGAACATAATTCTCCACACCTCAAGCATGGGCTATGTTTCCTTTCCAAAGAATACAGATTGCAAAGAGAGGAAAAAGAATAACTTTGCAGTGGAGAAACTTGACAAACACTATTTTAGCCAGGTGATTAAGGTCAACATTGAAAGATAAGTCATGTTGACAGTATGTACATTGGATATGATGTGATGAAAATGTCACTTTACCTCTCTGGTCCTCCTTCCCAGAACACATAACCCCAATTTAATCATGAGAAAAACATCAGACAGATCCAAATAGAGGGACATTCTAAAAATACCAGTACTTCTTAAAACTGTCAAGGTCATCAAAAACAAGGAAAGTCTGATAAACTGACCCAGTCTAGAGAAGCCTAAGGAGAAGTGATGACTAAATGTATGTAGTATCTTGGAAGGGAAGAAAAGCAGTAGGTAAAAACTAAGGAAATCTGAATAAAGAATGGACTATAATTAATAAGGATGTATCAATATTGGTTTATTAATTATAACAAATGCACCCTGTTAATAGTAAGGGAGGCTAGTTATGCAGTACATGAGGAATTTCTGTACTGTCTTTGCATCTTTTCTATAAATCTAAAACTTATAAAAATTTTTATTTTCAAAAAGCCATCCAACAAACAATCATATAGTGAATGAGGAAGATTAAAACCAAGCTATGGAAGCCAAGTGAAAGGAGTAGCCCTGCAAATTGCAAATGATAAATTTTCTTCCCAAAGAGTATGAATGATCGGGCAAGTTGATGAAAAATTGTTTAGGTTTAGCAACATGGTCATCTATGACTTCAACCAGAGTGGTTTCAGTGGAGGGGCAGGGTGGAAGCCAGATTGGAACAGGATGAAGAGTACATGTGATTTGAAGGCAAAAAGGCATTGTGTGGAGACATGGTCAAGAAAGGTGGCAGAGAATTGGAGGAGAGAGAATAGGAGGCTGTAGGATTCAGGAAGGATGCCCCCCCCCCCTTTTATTTTTGGTAAATCCAAGATGGAGGGGAAG
>NW_017731716.1:1910670-1912955 GCF_001890085.2 Hipposideros armiger
AATTTTCCGTGTTAGCTTGGCTGGGCTTTGGTGCCCAGATATTTGGTTAAACATTATTTTGAATATTTTTGTGAAGGTATTTCTTGGATGAAATTAACATTTAAATTGGTGGCTTTAAGTAATGTGGGTGGGCCTTAATAGAACAAAAATTGACCTTCCCTGAACAAGAAGGAATTCTGCCAGGCATGACTCCCTTTAGACTTGACCTACAACTCTTCTCTAGGTCTCCAGCCTGCTGGCCTACTCTGCAGATTTCAGATTTACCAACCCACCATAATCACATATTTCCAGATAACAGAAGATATCCACTTTTTAAAAAAATCATTCTAATAAATTTCAAAACTATACTACGTATTTCCCTGCTTTCAAAAATATAATAGAATTTAGTCTTTTCATTATGACAAAAGTTTTAACTTTCGTTATCATACTCATGTTGATGACCTCAAAAAACAACAAAAAATTTAAAATAAATTTTTGAATTAAAAAAAATTCAAAACTCAAAAAAACCCACAGTTGAGTATCATTTCATTTTTATTGTCTCAGCTGTCATTTATCAAGAGAGCTGACAGCTATAACTTCTGGCAGTTCCTGATAGGCTCATTCTCGTTTGTTCTATGCTAAGAAACTAGACCAAGTCCATAAGTATCATACTGTATTATACAGTAAGCAGGTTTTTATTTCTAGCTCTATTATAGCAAATTTCACACTGCATTCTAGTTAGCTACAAATATATCTTTTTCCCTATCATTATTCTTGCCCCACCACTGTACACTCCTTGGGAGAAGGCTCTCCCTCCATGAATGCTTGTTTGAATACATGAAAAAGTCCAGTGATCAAGTATACATCATGACTTTCTCTCCTACAAAGTGCTCTAGGTTGATCTCTGTTAATCCCTTCTTCTTTTCCTCTGCCATGCCATAGCCAGGGAGGGAATTCTTAGTCCTTAAAGCCTTCCAAGAGTAGTTCCTCAAATTTATTTCCCTTTTCTAACTGGCCTGGTCATTTTTGACAAAAAACTCTAGGATTTAATGAACTACTCCTCCAATAACATTAGGGAGCCATAATTATGGGAGCCAATTCCTTGAAATCAATCAATTAACCTTTTTCTCTCTATCCTGTTGGTTCTATTTCTCTGGAGTACCCTACCTAATACACCAACAGGCATGTGTTTCATTCTTTTTTATTTGTAAACACAGTATTAAAATTTTTGAAGAAAATAATTTATGCTAGACATTAAGAATTCAAATAATACAGAGAAGTAGAAGCAAAGGGTAAAAACCACCCCAAATATCACAACTCTTGTTAACCATTGTTACAATTTTGATGAACCTCTTTTTGGCACTCTCTCTCTCCACACTCTTTATCTACTTTTTTTTCAGTCAACAATGTGTCATGAGCTCTTTTGTATGACAATACATATAGGTAAGTTAAAATAAAGCATAGCTTTTCATGGACATGTTAAGTTCTTTTCAATTTTTGAAAGTGTATGCATGAGGGTCTACTATGAAATCCTATCGCCTAAAACTACATTTTCCTTTTCTGTGATTTCTCCTTTGCTGAAGTCTTTTTCGTGGGATTTCTAGATAGGGTTATTTTTGAAATGAGAAAACTCAGGGTCAGGAAGATTTATTTCAGGTGTCACAAAAAGAGGATCAGCTTGGTTAGAACTCATATCCAAAGTTTCTAAAGTTTTTGTCTAGACTACTAAGTATTTTTCTTAATACATGTCTCATTGACAAAATTTCATTCACTGTAGCAATTTATATAGTCTACTGAGACTACAGCTTTGACAGAGCCTTGAATATTTTATTTACTGTAATTACCCACTAGAAGAGAGAGCTAAATCTGTTGGTGGAGTGGTTTCCTATTGCATTTTTATGTATATTTCAAAAGATGATAGAAATCCAGAAGGGTTGCTTATGACCCTCGTTTAGACTGAACACATGTGGAGTGATTGGGCGGCTGCCCTTTGATAATTTTAATGGCAACCTAATACAGAAACATAGATCTGATCACCAGTGCCTGCTGTTGGGAAATAGAATTTTGTGAAACAATAACATTCACATGGAGAAAGGCTATAGAGTCTGTAAAGAGAACAATAGATATATATGGAGCTAATGAGCAAGTTTTCTGTCTTAATCAGGATTTTAATGGTATTAAATAGAATATCTTGCGTTTCATTCAACCAGATAATTAATATGTATTATAATTTTAATCTTTCTAAGTACTTTGACTTCTCTAAATGAAATGATCTGGGTAACCAGCCATCAACTTACATAACACGT
>NW_017731716.1:1919720-1923673 GCF_001890085.2 Hipposideros armiger
TATATTCTACAGATGAGAGGACTAAAGCTCAGTAAGGAAACCAGTTTTTCTGCACTACCTACTTTCCCCGATTCCCAAACCCCTTTTCTTTCTACTTTTTGAACACAACTATTTTGTGCAGGTGTCACTTTAGAAAATGATTGCATAAGACATAAATTATTTTTTACATAAAATCTTTTATATGATTTTCAAAGTACTTCATGCTCATTCAAGAAAGTTTGGAAAGGTTGGGAAGCACTAATCAAATATACAACTGGCTTCTTTCATGTTCTCACCTAATGATTGCTATTTTGGTACATTTCCCCCCCCAGGATTTCATATATTAATATATCACTCTTTAGATGAATATTTTCTTTGATTCATTTGTTTTTCCATTCACTGATGATATGCCAGCTACTGTTCTATTTGTTGGGAAGCTAGTGAGGGTACAACAGTCAAGTTTCTGTTATCCTGGGGTTTACTCTTGAGGGAGGGACAAACAAGAAGTAATCATAAAAATTATAATTGCAAATGGAGGTTAGCATTGTTAAAAAAATTAAAACATAAAATGGGAGAATATGATAGACAGCTATGGGCAGTAGGAAGGGAGTAGGGACATGAATAGATAAAAGGAGGAAAATAGGCCCGTTGGAGAAGGTGACATTTGCTCTAAGGCCTGGCTAGGAAACAGCAGGGATAAAAATCCTAAATAGGAACAAGCCAGCTTGGCATGTTTGAGGACCAGAAGAAAGGCCTGTTCGGCTAGATTATGGCAAATAAAATGGAGAATGACTTAAGATAAAGCTGAAGGTATAGGCAGGCGTGAGATTGTGCAGGGCCTTGTAGGCCTGGAAGGAATTTGGATTTGATTTTATTTGTGATGGTAAGCTATTGGAAAGTGACATGACCTGATTTCTGTGTGAAGAGGCTCATTTTGTTTGCTCTGTAGGAATGCATTATAGGATACCAAGAAAAGTGTATTAGGGCAGGTTAATTGTTGTAACAAGTAGCCCCCAAATCTCAGGCTAAAGACTATGAAAGGTCATTGCTGCCTCATTCCACAGGCCCATACAATTGGTGGGGAGATGGCTTCGCTCCACACTGTCTTTTAGGGACTCAGGCTTCCTTCATCATGTGATGTTACCACCTCAGTACAACACAAGGCCTCCAAGGTTGTTGTAAAAGGGGAAGAGGGTGAACGGGAGATGAGAAGGGGGCCTGGGAGTGCGCCGCACTTGGCCATATGCCATTGCCCAGAATTTAGGGCTGGATCCTACCTTCATAGACACTAGAAACTGGAGTCTTCCTTTCTGCGTCCTTCCCTATCTCTGCCACACAGGAAGAAAGTAGGAGACGGTTGTAATAACCCAGGCAAGAGGCTATAATGGTTTGGGCTATTCACCAGACAAGTATTTGTTGATTACCTTTTGTGGACTGAATACTGCTGTGGGTGCTGGCAACACTGTGGAGAATAAGACAAAATTTCTTCTCTCGTGGAGCTTATACTTTAAGTGATAGAGATGAAACAACAACGAAAATCTAAAGACACACACACACACACACATGATTTTCGAGAGTAACTAAGTGTTATGAAATAAAAGAAGAGCAGAATAAGAGAGCAGGTAAAAAATATTTCTATGGCTATATACCTATTTCGATATACATTTTCATATATATATAGGCTTGTTTAGTGTTTATGTATTAATCATACATGCTAATTTCTACTTGTAAAACAGCTCCAGAAACCTGTTTTCATTTAAACAGTAGATGTCTTAAAAATATCAACACCTGCTGCCATTTTTTTTAGAATCCTCTTGTCTTGGATGCTGAGCCTCCAGGGCACTCAGATCATTGTCTAGGGAAGTACCTTTGTAGCTTTTCTCTATAGACCCATGTTCAGCCTCATGACAGAGCTCCCTAAACACCCATTTTCTCCAATAGCATTCTTACACTGCCAAGGACAGTGTTTTTCGTATGTGTGTGTGTGTGTGTGTGTTTATGGACAGGGCTAGTAATGCATATATTACTATAATTAAATTGATGCATCAACAAAATTTTCATGGAAATTTAATAACTGGTTTTGATGCATATTTATGTATTTATAAAACTTTATAATACTCCTCCCCAATTTCAGGTTTATCCTCATGAGCATTTTAATTCATGTGGCTTTATTTCTAACTATCTTTTTAGCTATAAGAGTTTCAGTTTTAATGTGTTCCTCGCCACGCATTCTATTGAGGGCTGCCTCACTGCCACACGGAAAGCCATAAAACGTGGTCGAGAATTGGCTTCTTCATTGTCCAGTCCCCTTCCTCCTCCTTTCATAAGACTTAACTTACATTTGCAGGAGAGTGTGAGTGGATGACAAAGTCGGAACTCTTTCAGAGGGGTTTGTATTTTAAAAAGAAGGTGTTTGATATCTCAAATGTGTATTTATTCAGTGGAAATTTAGATCAATAAATTAAATGCGAGATTATATACAAGGCACTGAGCTCAGTGCCAGGGACTGCCTAAAAGTTATTTCTCATCCACTAGTAAAACAAAGTGAAAATTAAAAAATAATATTGCATTGTGGGGAGGAAATTATGATGCATGGGGAGATGGTATGCTCATATTTTAGATGTTGTGAGAAGCATAGAATCGGTGGAAAAAATGGCTGTGTGCGGGAAAAGGTGGGTTTTTGGTTGTTTGAATATAGTGATAGATTTCTTTTTTGCCTTTCTCAGTAATAGATTTCTTATAAGATAGCACTAATAATCTTTCTTTGTTTCTATTTTCCTTGAAATAGAGCCATGTATTACCTGGCTATTTTCATATTTCTGGTAAAATGTTTTGTTTGGTTTTGTTTTTGTATTTTGGGACATTATCTTAGAATATTAGTTGGGTTCTACAGCCGTGATGTTTTTCCACATTTTACTTATTCCATGAAGTTTACTGCAAGCTTTGAACTTCTTCCCACCTTCTTTGTCACCCACAGAAATTTACATTCCATACTCTTTGATGGTCTTTGATAGGTTTAAGTAGAGATGGAAGGGATCATTTTTATGAGTTATGTTTAATGTGTTAAGCTGGAAATGTCATTTATATTTTGCTTTTATNATGGACTTTGGTTAGTGATAATATTTGGATTTAATTCATAATAATACATCAGAGCCAGCTCACTACCACCCAATCATATCAGGTAACTGGTGGCCAGATGGAGAATATATAATAGCTTTCCTATTGAACATACTTGACAACCTTTAATTGCCATAAGGTATTTACTAAGTTTTCCTAAATTATCTTGTTGACATTTTCTTTGGAATTTTTTTAAGTTTTAGAAAGACTAACCTTTGTTCCCTTTGATTCTAAATAATTTGAAATAAATTGTAATGATCTTATTTGATAATATATTTTCATGAATTTTTTATTTCTGCAAAGTGGTTGAGAAACAAATCTCAAAAACCAGTGAATGTTTTTTAATAACTTTCTTATTCTATATTTTCTTTATAGTATGTTACATAATTTTACAAGTTAAACACAAACTGAATGTTTGCGTCTTTCTAAAATTCATATGTTAAAAATGAATCCCTGGACCGGCCTAGTGGCACGGTGAACAACACAGCCCTTTTTTTTCATGGAGCTTCCATTATAATTGAAAAATAAGAGTTTGAAAACCAATTACAATTCAGGTAAGTGTTGTGGGTGGATGTCAAGAGAGCTTAACAACGGAGGGTTGGAAATGGGATGGAATCTAAGCCAGTCTAGAAGAGCCATCCTTAAAGAAAGTAATGACATTTAATCTGAGGATGATAAGCATTAACTAGGTCAGGGGTTCTTACCAGGGCTGTTTTGGAAATTTGTAGGAGTATTAGATTGTCACCATCATGGGGGTTGATACTAGCATTTAGTGTGTGGGTCTCAGGGTGACAGATATGTGGGAAGACTCCACACAACAAAGAATTAACTTTTTTTCTATATAACTTTCTAATACC
>NW_017731716.1:1929096-1955631 GCF_001890085.2 Hipposideros armiger
GCTTAACCAACTGAGCCTCTCGGCCGGCCCTCTTGTAGATTTTTAAATGAGGAAGCACTAGGAGTGTAATCTTTCAAAATTTTATGGGCATATATAAATATTTTTCCTTAAAATATTAAATTATTTTGTAAAGAGCAGCCTTTTTAAACTCCGAAAGTCTGTCACTATTTAAATGTGTAGCATAGGATGTTCTCAACATTTCTAAGATGGAGATTATATCAAATGAGTCAATTAGAAAGTTGGTTAGGGACTAAGTATATGTTAATATGAGATTAGAATTTATGAAAACTGTGTTAGGCTTTAAGGTATCAAAAAAGAAGGCTCACCATTTACTAAGGTCTTTGGTCTTGATGTACTCTGTAGTGAAACAGAATATCTAGAAAATGTGAGATATATAGAGAAGATGGACTGTGTACCCATATGTCTGGCTATGCAGGCCTGAGCTAAATGTTTTGAAAGTGCCATGTAGGAAAGGCTATATTAGTAATAATATCATTGGTGAAGGTATTGGGCAATGGAGTAACTCATTTATTCTGTCTCACTTTATTTAAAAGGACATACTCACTAAACGTCATTCAATGTAAATAATCCTCTTATTACAATTGGAATTTCTTAGTTCTGAAGAGGTCTTTGTTCACCAACAACATTCTTTATGGCAGTCTAAATTGGTTTTTATCATTTGCTTAGATTCTATTGATTAAGGAAATCGTGCAATGTCATAAAAGATGGGGAGATTCTATCTTTTTCTATTAAATGTGCATTATATGGAGAACAGAGGAAATGAACATGATCAAACACGTTTCGTGCCTGTAAATCCTTTTTTTTTGTCGTAATATAAATAACCATATATATGTTTGGTTTCATGGTTTTCAGATCTGATCCTTATTATAATTACATCATAGTAAATTCATGGTCATGCTACTTATTAATTCTTAAGTGCTGTGAGAGAAAAATTCCCCTATTAGCAGATTTAGCCAGTTCTTTTAATAAATAAGAACGGGGCTAACATACAGCAAAACCTAGTTTTTAAAATTCCAGCTACATGATTCTACACAGTTGTGGATAAATATCTTATGACAACTTTCCAGCTGTAACATTAGAATGGTGACTGACTGAAATGAGCTTAATTTCCACTTGGCATTTACCTTCTAATTGTTTAACAGTTCATCAGTAATCTTTATAGGTAGAGTTTCTAGAATACAATGCATAACTCAATGAAGATTAACTTCTGAAATGTGTTGGCTAAAATGTTTCTGAAATATTTGGAAACTGAGAAAATATTTTTAGAGATTTAGCATAAAATTAGAAAGTATCAATAAAAAACAAAGGCAACAAATTAATAGTGAAATCAGAAAATTGTTTAGACAAAAGTGAATTTCCTGAAATAGAAATTTAACCATTTCTTTTCCTGTTTTAATGTTTAAAAGTAAGGAAATATTGCCTGCTTTGTTTTAATATCTGCAAGGAAAAATTGGACTTTGTCATTAATGTAGTTGTACCATTTTTAAGATTAAGGGAGTTTCAGTTTTTAAGAGAATGCCAATTATTGAGATCTGTAAGGAATTTAAATGGGCATGGCTTTCTCATCTGTTCTTTAAAGCTGTTGAATTTACAGTCACCTCTGGGCTTCTGTCCTGAGTACTTTGAGTCCCTTGAGGTTGTCAATTCAGGGCAAATTTTGTATCTCCAAACCTTGCCTTGAATAAAGTAAGTCTGGATCCTTCAGGTTACACGATTGATTCTTGTAATATTAAAAGATGCGTGGGAGAAGAGGATTCCTCAAGGTCAGGGCTTGGGCCAGGAACATTTCTTATGCCTCCGTAGCTTTAAACTTGTATACAAGAAAGGTAAGATTGATTTCAGAATATATCATTAATAGAATATATCATTTACTGGGCACATTGTATGTCCATTTAGTTCTACAAATAACATTATGAAGTTAAGTATTTTATAGAAGAGGAGATGCTCAGAATAGTTAAGGGTACTCTTCATGGTTTCACAACTAGAAACTAGCAGAATTGGGATCAAATCCAGGTTGAACTGAGTCCAAAGTCTGTGCGTATTTCCATGCTACCTCCATTTGTGAAGGGAGGAGATATGCAAACTAGAATAGGAAAGGCCTGGAAGGCAGGTAATGATGCATATTATCACATTAAAACAGGCTTCCTATTTGGAGGCTAGATAGACTGTGACTATGTGTGCATCATTAAAGATATTGTTAAATGAAAGCATGGGTGGGTATTTATGTGTGAAAATCCTTAGAAACCAACACATTTGCCAACCAGGCTTTTGGTTCATGAGTTGATGCCAATTCCATTTTGAGGCAGGAACAGATACCATAATGTGACAGTGTGACACCCAGATTGTGTTTCATTCTAGAAAATGTGGCCTAATTTGTCTAATTAGCCTAATACTTCCTAACTTATTTCTGTAAAGTCATTTTAGATTTGACTGATAATACAGACATCAGTGCTTTGACGATGTCATTGTGAAAACTCTTTTCTTCAGACTTGGCATCCACCAAAAGGTTTGTTATTCTCACATGCAATTGCTCAGTAAAAAATCTTCTACAAAGATGGATACAACTGTTTAGACACAAACAAGCTATTTTTTTTGGTGTGAGATGGTGACTAAGACAGTTCCAAAATCAAAGTTGACTCACTGGTTCACCTTCCAGTAGTTGGTCAGCACCTTGCTCTGCCCCGCACACTGAGAGCACAATTCATCTTGGAGATGCTAGTCCTGCCTTGAAACTTATGTCTGTGCTTGGAGATGAGCCTTCATTGGTCAGATAGCAATTAAAGGAAATGAATTCAATTTGTTTCTCACTCTGTAGGTCTTACCTAATTTCATTCTCCACAGGGAAAGAATTCTGATAGGGGCTCTTCTGTAGTTTCACTGAAGTGTATGGCAGGAGAAATTTCCATCCCTAGACTGAAGAAGAAGGTCAAGAGGACAGTGATCAGTTACGTTCAGAAGAGATTAATGACTGTGGACTTGCTTTTGTGGGGAACAAATTCCATCATTGAGTGCATAGCAAGAGAAGTGGGGGAGCTGAGCCTCTGTCCTTTCTTGTGTATATCTGGAATAAGAATCCAGACATTATGTATCTTCTTTAATAAAGAATGATCTGCAAGTAACTCACTCAAATTCTCCATAAGTATCGAATAACTTAGAACCCACCTGCCCAGAATGTTTATAGTTTTAGTTTTATTCTAAATAATAAAAGTTTGAAACCAAAAGAATAAATTACTTTTGTTAATGCACCAGAATGTTTAGGGGTGCAGGCATTGTCACATGCATATTATACAAGATTAGTGTCTTCTACAAATAAAAAGTACATTTGTTGGAATCTTTAGACTTTTAATTTTTTGTTTAATTTCCCTCTTCACCCTGGTTTGGGGTCTTGATGTATCAGAGGTCAAATGGATTTAGTTGAACTTTTACTTCAGTAGAAAGATTCCTGTAGAAAACAGAAAAATAGATATATGGATGTTGATTCTTCATTTTTCTTTTCCCTAAATATGTGCCTCAAATCCCAAACTGGTTACTTAAGTGGCCTTGTGTACTGCAGTCAATTCACAGGGCTGCTTCAGGATTTTTGAAATCTTTAAAGAAAACAGCAACACTCAACATCTGTTGAATACTGCGTGAACTACTGGATCAAGGTAGTTCACAGTTTCAAATTTAGATTTTAAATTTGAAATTAAATTTTAAATTATGTCACATGTTTGCATATAGGCAGTTGGCTGTGATTAAAAAAAAAAAAAAGCAGCTCAGGAAAATCAACGTGGACGGTGTTGGAGGAGGTGATGGAGAGGACCTGACTACTGGTTGACCTGTGAGCTGGACCCAGGCCCTCAGGGGCTCCTCAGCCCCTCCCCTGTGCTTGGAATGTACATTCCATCCACCATTCTCACACTAGGAGGTGTTGTAAGGATGTAACCTTGAGAGAATAAGGAGGTATTGGGACAATCTGGACAGTATATGTGACTGAATTCAGTTAAAGCCTCTCTATAAACTTTAAAGATTCTGGCAAATGTGGAGATCTACTCATCTTGTGGCCGCCCAAGACAAGCCTCTTATATAAATTCCCTTGCATCATAAACCTGCCACCCACCAATCTAGAGTAGTCTGCCTCTTTCTTTGGTATCTCCTTGACCTCTGTGTCTGAGGGGAGGGGGGCTGTTTGCAAATCACTGAGTAGCACATGAGGGTGGCAGGGTCTGATCTGATTTCACAGTTTGAGAAGCTCTGTAATGCCCATGGCGTGCACACCTCACATTGGTAAATGTGAAAATTTTCATTTTTTCTTAATGTAATATGTATAATTTTTTCAAATGTGTAATCGTTAAAATGTAAATATTTGTAAAGTCATGTGGACCTAACCTGAACAAAAGGAATGATTAGATATTTCTTTTGGACTGGGGGTGCCACGAAATTACTGAGACATGAAGGGTTTTGAGGCTTGGTTTCTTAATAACCATTTTACCATCATTTTTTCTTAGAAAATTCATTTTAATATTCTCGTGAAAGACCGAATTGGGAAATTATAATAAGCTTGTTTTTAAACCCTATTTAGTTCATTATGAAGAGTGATCCAATGGCAGGCATGTAATAAACACTCAAAATGTCAGTGGAATGAATTAACAAAAGTATACAAATTATACTTAATTACAAACTAATTGTTCCAAATGATCAAACTCTTTCAATTGCCATTACTTTAGCTTTTATGATCAGAATATCTGAAAGAATTGATGCCATTGCCCAAGTAACTGAGTTCAAACAATCTGTGTTCTCCCATATGTCATTAGCGTATTGTTTTGATGGAGAAACAGTTCCTTATGTATACCTTCACCTTATGCCAAGAGAGGCAATAGTTTTTGCCTATGGAAACGTGCTAATTTCATCTGCTTCTATTAGAAAACAATATGAAAATATTCATTAAAAATAAAAAGGAATACACATAGGGATCAAAATGCAAATTACTCAGAAGGATGTAAAATAAAAGGGAAAACTTTCCTCCCAAGAATCTGTTGCTCTCTATCCAAAAGTATGGCCCATTAATAATTTTTCATTTTATGAGATTCTCCGATGGCTTTCAGTGACCTCCCCTCCTGGTATTCATGTCCTTATGTGCTTGCTCTTCCTGCCTTGAGTGAGGACAGCATCTGTAACTTCCCTCTAAACAACAGAATATGGCAACGGTGATGGGATGTCACTTTTGTGATACTGTATTGCTTAAGATGATAATTTCTGTTTTGCTCACAGGCTCTCTCAATAGATGCTGTCCCTTGCTGGCTTTGATGAAGTAAACTGCCATATGGAAAATCCCATATGGAAGGAATTAAGGGCGACCTCTTTCCAACAGGCAGCAAGGAACTGAGGCCATCTTTCAGAAAACTTGCAAGGAACTGAATCCTGCCAACAACCATTTGAACTTGGAAATGGATCCTTTCTCAGTCGAACTTCAGGTGAGACCCCAGCCCTGACTGACAAACTGATTGAGGCTTTTAAGAGATTCTGGAGCAGAGGACCCGGCCAAGCCAAGCCAGGATTCCTGACTCACAGAAACTGTGAGCTGATACGTGTGTGTGATTCAAAACTGTGAAGCTTGTGACAATATTGCTGTGTAGCAAAAGATAACTAATATATGTATTCCATAAATACTCACACATGGCATCACATTATATGGGCTCTGGCATTTTGCCTCTTTTATTCTTTGAAGAAGGATGTATTTCAATGGAAAGGAACAAAAGAGAAGTAGAAGAGAAAACAGTTCTTAGGCAACACTCAATTTTCCCATTCTTAATATTTTAGGACAACAAAGCTAGTAATTATCAGTATGTGGAGAGAATCAGCTTTCACTTTTCTCTCTGATTATACTCACACTGGTCTTCTCTAAATTTTAAAAAATACTCCATGTTTTTTGCTTACAGACCATTTCCTCTGACTAGTTCATGTTCATCTACTCTGCGATTTCCTGTCATCTAGGCAACACCTGTTGTTTTTTGTGATCTCAGGCTAATCCTTGCTGCTCCTGGCTGGGAAGCACCCTCTGAGCTCCCTGACTAGGTCACGTCCCTCCATTCACACTCTCACAGGACCATGTGCTTTGCTTTCATAGTGGGTAGCACTTAGAACAGTGGTAATTTGACACTTAACTTGTGTGAGTATAAAAGAAAAGACTCTCTTTCTTTCATGTATCTATAATGCTCTGGATAATTATTCTCTTTCAATAGAGAACACAGCCCATTCTGTATATCTTATAAAACCTTTATGGATATATAAAACCCTAGGTAAAATGTATTCTGGAAGAATTTGGTTTGTTCAATAAAATGCTTATGATTTTCTGTAAGTACCTTTTTATCCTCACCTGGGCTTTTAAACAATAGGATTAAAATCAGGTATATGAGGCCAAGGTTCCGTTTTTACCTAACTGGTCAAGAACATGAACTTTTCAAGAGGAAATGTGAACTGTTCTCATTCCGTTTTGAAAATACGTTAAAGAGCATCGTTATTAAATCAGGTCCTGGATGGTTTCAGTTTCTGATATCTAGAAAACTCTACATGTTTCCAGAGTGGATAGTGCATGCATTTGTGTGGGCTCCTTCTTCTCCTTACACTGCGGTAGAGGTGGGTGGGGGTTGCCAGTCTCTACCACGGAAGGAGCACAGCAGACCTTAACTTGTCTTGTCTTCACTCGAGTCCCTGCAACTCACCTATATACTCATGAGTTATGAATGGGGACTGTGTTTATATTAGAAAATATTTCATTAGTTTCATTATGATGCAGACCCAATCTAAATGCTCAGGGGTTTGATGTGATAGAACTTTATTTCTCCTTTGCATTTTAGGTTCTTGTAGGGCTGGTTGGTGGCCAGGCCCCTCGTTATCACTTCGCAACTTAGGCTCAGCACCACCTTCTTCTGGCTGCTCTACCTGGACCACTCAGGCCTACCTGGAGTTCCTCAGTACCCATGGCAGGTAAGAGAGAGGACTAGAATTTCACGCGGGTTTTCATTGCCTTGGACTGGAAGCAACATATATCAGTGTCATTTCCTCTTCACGGGTAAGAAACAGATGCCTGGCTTCTCCTAATTTTACGGACACTAAAATAGAGGACACTGGGGAACAGATATCTGTAAGTATGTCTGCCATGAAGTTCTCTTCCTAAGCATAAATAACAAGAGAATATTTTTAAGGATATGCATGATGCAGATGATTCAAGATAGATAATAAGAACTGGAGTATTAGTGTTTTGTAAGTTTAATGCTAAGATGGGTATTGTTATTATAACATGTTACTATAACATTTGGAGATTTTGTTAGAGACTTGTAGAGGTTTAAGTCCCTAGAAATGGAGTTGTTATAAAATGTTATGGCAAAGATGTCCTATCTTTAATAATACAAATTCCCATGTTCTTCTTAAAGTGAGGGCCTGTAGCTATTTCATTTGGATGCATTCATAATGGAAATGGGTCTTCAGGTATCATTATTACTCATGTTTATCTTATCTACTTAAATGTAAATCACTCACTTAGTGTTAATGTATAATTTTATATACATAGGCATTTTATCATTACTGCTGTAATTGCATTAATTCCTCAAATTATGGAATATTTAACATTGGCCATTTACCTTTCACAAGTTTCTATTCATATGTCACAAGTTGAAGAAGAAAACTGAAGGCCAGAGGTATCAGGTGACTTGTCCAGTGTTTACTAATTTTCTACTTTGTAACAACAAATATTCTTCTAATAGTTAATGGCTTGGGGTTGGTGGGTGCAGACTTAAGTAAGAAGTGGTCCTGACATTTGAGGATTTCAGTTAATGGCAATGGCTCCCAAACTTGACTGTTTTTAACAAACCCCTGGCCTCTTGTTAGAAATGTAGTTGCTCAGGTTACCTGCAGGGGTTTGGGTTCTGTGGGTCTGGGGGAGGCTATCTGCATTGTGACAAGCCTGTTCCACATGACTGATGCAGGTGATCTACAGACATTTGGCTAAATGCTGGTTTATTGGATCACATGGGCCAGTCTTAATTTTTCTTTCTTCCCTCCTCTCTCCTCCTGTTCTATTCTACTGAGGGAAGATTTTGGAGGGATTTATCATGCACAACTGTTTATTTCTATATCAGGGCTCTTTGTTGCAAACAATAAAAACAAACTCTGGCTGTTGGAAGCAGAAAAAGAATCTATTAAAGGGAATTAGATGGTTCAGAGTACCTCTGGGAGGGCTGGAGAAAGAGGCATAGAGATAAGCAACCAGGAACAATGCCTAATCTACCTCAGAGCTTCTCCAGAAGATAAACCATTGTTGCATGCCCAGGCACAGTTGCTGTGGCTTATCCAGATGATACCCCAAACTCTGAGCATTAGATGCTGCCACCAGGAGCTCTGTCTAGCTGCACCAGCCGTGTCGAGAAACTGCACGTAGCCACCACCAGCCTCACTAGGAAGAATTACATGTGAAGCCTGCTTTACTGGGTTGATTCAAAGACCAGCCCATCTCATCCCATTGGCAGATCTTAGTCACAGAGTCTGCAGCCAGCTCCAAGGCAGGCTGGGCAGGCTTCCATAGTAGAAGGTATTCTCTGTCTCCCACCAGGAATCGGGAGGCCATGGTGCTCAAAGATATGGTGCTGCCAAAAAGAACAACAAAAGATCTACTCCACATTTAGCATATTTGAATGTGGGACTATTGGCAACTTTCTTATCTTGCTGATGGTTAGGTTATAGTGTTGAATTCATTAATGGTCCTGTGATTGAAAATCAGTTTTTGTTGCAAGTAAATTTTAGCATATAATTTATAAAGAACTGTTTTAAGAGAAATGTTCAGTTTTACATTCCTCCGAGTTAGGAATATTTTAATGACCAACTCTAATATCCATGTTGGTTGTAAAACATATTCTCCCACCTCAGGGAATATTTAGTAAAGAAAGAAAACCTTTTCTGAGAATATTGGGGGAGAAGTTAGTGTGAAACAGGAGAAAAAAAATCTTTCCTTCCAGAGGAGAAATACTATTGAATCACGAAAGGTTTTCTCTTATGACAGAAAGCCTTGGAGGACTGAGGGTGTGTGTAATGTTTCCTTCTCAATGTATTGCTTACATAAGGGCACATGAGAGGCTCTTGATTCCTTTGGACAGGATATGCTCTGCAGATAGGTTTAGTCCTTTGCCCTTCAGTTTCTTTATTGCTAGACACTGCAATAAGAAGAGACTGGGGGAAGAGACTCTAAATTTGGTAACTTTAAAACAGGAAAAATGGAGCAATCAGTAAAAAATGATTTATTTCTTCATTTGGCAAGTATTTATGGAGTGCCTATTCCACTAAAATGTTTATCACATGGTCATTGCCCTCAAGAAGCTCAGACACATGTGGGAAACCAGCAATAATTGGATGATAAAACTATATAAAAAAGATCACATAGGGTACTGTGAGAGTAGAGATAAGGCATATTTAACTTATACTGGCTTTCTAAAGTAAATAATTCCTTTGAGTATCTTAAAGACTGAGAAAGAGTTAGCCAGGTGGGTGTGTGTCGGGGGGGTATTACAGAGAATAGCATAGGACAGAGGCAGGCACATGGTACCGAGGCATGAAAAGCGTTTAGGGGAACTATAAGAAGAGGAGGCCATGATATCGGAGTAGCAGAACTAAGGCTGGAGGGGCAGGTCAAGTGCGGCTGGGTTCATTGTCCTGAAAACAGTGGAAAACCACTGGAAGGAGTTAAGTTAGGTGTGTGTTGGTAATATCTTTAAATACAGAGAAATGAGTATGGGATGTTTCAGTAATCCTATCAGAAAATGATGAGGGCATAAATTAGAAGATGAAGAAAATGGAATGAATTCCAAAAAACACTTAGATGATAGGACTGATGTGACAGACACTAATTGGACATATGAAGCTCAGGAAAGGGTTTAGTCAAAAATAATCCCCAGATGTATAATTTGGACAACTGAATGGATGGGGTTGCCACTCACCAAGACAGGGTGTTTCTTTGGGAGAAATAAAATGAATTTAGTTTCGGATGTGTATTAAAGAGGGCATCCAAGTAGAGATGGGCAGTTGCCAGTTGGCCACATGGGAACAAAGCCCAAGAGAAAGGTCTAAGCCAGAGACGAGGATTTGTCAGGTTTCAGGTTGTAGTTGAAGCCATGGGTGAGGGCAAGATTGCACAGCAAGATGATGAGAAAGAGGGCAAATAGTGGCACGATGAGGGTTACCAGACATGAGGAGAAGAAACACAGCCCATCAGTGTAGGAGAAAACTTTATCGCCATCCTGTTGGCCTCCTCACTCACTCGTCCTAGGGAAATTGGCCCAGTCTCTATCCACTTTCTTTAATTTCCGGATCTGCTTCTCTGCATAAAATGAGTGTTTCTGTCTGCTCTCTGCCTTGTGGTAAGAAGCTTGTCTCTGCTGGACACCCTAAGGCTGTTCAGCTGTGTTGGGGCCTTATGAGTAAATATATTAATTCAGGGTAGTATATTAATAGACCTCTTTGACTGCATGCCTAATGGGTGATTCTCAACTGGGGAAAATTTTGCCATACCTCCAGAGGGACATTTGGCAACATCTGGAGATATTTTTGGTTGTTCGAGTTGAGGAGAGAAAGAGGGTGCTATTGGCATCTAGTGGGTGGAGGCTAGAGATGCTGCTAAAGAACCTCTAGGGCACAGATAACCCCCTGACCTTAACAAAGAATTAAGTGGCCCAACATCTCCCTAGTATCAAGGTTGAGAAACTCTGATCTGAACCATATTCCTCAATAGTGTATATTAATACAAAGGTAATGTTTTTATCTCTAGTTATTTGGCTCCTAAGTTTGTCTCTGGTTAGCTACAGATTTTGGTGGAAGAGGATGGCATTATGTATTGGGCCTCCTAAAACACCATCAAAGAGTGAGCAGAAGACAGGAGAGACAGCAATAGAAAAAGAATCATGGAAACCAGGATAATAGTGTGGTTAAGAGGGAGAAGCCATCACCGTCAACTGCTTCTCAGAGGTCTGGGGAGGCAAGAACTGAAAGGAGTTTTTAGCATTTAACATCTATGACTTCTCCAATGACCTTCAGAGGCATTTGGGTGAGAAGACGAAGCTAGCACAGATTACCTTGAGGAGCAAATGGAAACAGCTAGTGCTATGTTCTCTTTCTCTGGCTGTTGAGGAGAAGTGCATGCAAGAGAGGGTGGTAGCTAGCAGGGAACAAAGGAAAGGGGTAAGGTTGAACATGTTTATGTAATAAATGGAAGGCTAATAGGAGGTAGCTGAAGACCAGGCAAAAAAAAAGGGGAATTGTGTGCAGTAACATCCCTGAAGAAGTCAGAGGGAGAGAAAATCCAGAGCACTATTGGAAGGACTGGCTTTATTCAAGCGAGATTTCCCTTCCATAAATACAGAGGCGTGGGAGAAACGAAGACGATGAAAATGGCTTTGTATGACAGAGGCCTCTCGGAGGTGAGGGGTGAAGGGGGAGGCAGCTGCTGCAGCTGTCTTTGACAACTTCTTTTCTGACCTGCTGAACTAAAAGTTGGTGCCATTTTCTGAGACCTCAGAGGGAAGAGGTGGAATAGGGAGCCTAAGTGGACTGTGAACATTTGAGATAAAAAATCTACTGGGAGAAAAGAATCAACGAGGGGCCATTCCGTTACCCTTCCTTTCTGTTTTTAAAAATCCAATTTGGCTTTATATATTTTTAAATTGAAATATATTTGCCATATATTATAGCATTGTGTTAAGTTTAAGATATATAACATGTTGATTTGATACATTTATAATATTTCAATATGATTACCATTGCACTATTAGTTACCACCTTTATCACATCATGTAATTATTATTTCTTTTTTGTTTTGGGAATAATTAGGACCTGATCTCTAACATGTTTGTTGTTTATAATACAATATTGGTGTCCATAATCACTATATTGTGCATTAGATCTTCAGGACTTATATATCTACCAGTTGCAAGTTACCCTTTCTTTATTATGTTTCAGAGTAGTTTCTGGGGAGGTTGGGTGCGAGAGATCTGATCACTCACATTTACAACCAAGTCAACCTAGAAATCTCAGGCTCTCACCTTCTGTTGGCCTCAATCTGTCCTCCCAGATGTCAAGTAGAGGAGGCCAGCAGGGTGGGATGGCAGTACTCCCACTTCCTGCTTTTTTCTTGCCTCCCATGACCAAATTCCTAGAACCATCATCCCGGGTGTCTGGCTTTTCTCCCAAAACTTAACATTTCCCATGTGTGATGTAAATGTACCCTGCTGCCTTCCCATACTTGCTAAGAGTCTTAGTGCCTTAGCAGATAACCCATCTCAGACCTAGGTGTGTCATATCTAGTACTTGGACTTTGGGAATGAAATAGTATCTCTTGCGCTGGTGGTTTGGAAAGTATGGTTACTAAATGTGATATTGTTTGCATCCTAAGTTGTTCGAATTTCTGCGAGTACTTCAAGGCCTGTGGGGACAACAGAATGGAACATTTGAAATAGATGTCATACTGGGATGCCTGAGAAAAGGTAGCCAACTCCCTGCTTCACCTCCTTGCAAGAATGGCTTTAGAATTCTTTGCTCCACAGACTTGAGTTTCTCAAATGCCCATGGTCTCACCTCGATGCACAGCCCTACAACAGAGGGAGCTTGAATGGTTTTATTTGCATTTCTAAATTCCTGCAAAGGTTTTAAAGTTATTTTACCCACTGGTAAATGTAATAGTGATATTCCGATAGTGCACATTTAAGCTTGCCTTTCTCTCTACATAAAAGCATATGCTAATGGTCGCAGGATAATTAAAATTAAACCACATTCAATAGATAAACAAATTAAAGCAGAGCCAATTGTGTACATTCCTCCCTAAACAGCATACACATTATCAGAGAGGGCAACTCTAATTATTCAAGGATATAGCAAGAGCTACGGAAGGAGCTATTGATTTTTTTTAAGATAAGAAAGTGTCTTCAGTATTAATGAGTCGTATTTGTTTGCAAGCCAAATTCTTTGCAATATTGTAGAAATTAAAACAGGAAACTCGATCAGAGCTACCCAAACCTTACACACTAATCAGAACCTACCAACCAATAGATGGTGATCTGCTAGTTATTATTTTTAACACTTATTTTTAATTACAAAGTAAATGCATGGATTATTTTCTTTGTAAAATGTTACACTATTTCTGATCATCCTGAGGTATCCATCCCTTCTTCAGAGGTAACACTTGCTACTGGTTTGGTGTGGACACTTCCCAATGGTTTCTAATGCATTTTAATTACATTTACATTTTAATTGCATGTATAGTTACCCATACAGGTTTTACAATATTGTATTGTGGTTTGTTTGTTTGGCTTTTGGTTTCCAAGATAAATGAGATCAATCTACTCATATAGGCACTGTTCTCTCGAATGCATTTATTCTTGCATAAGGTGCAGTAGAGATTTTTAATAATGATACATATACAAATCTACTTCAATAGTTTCCTCTTTTCATTTCCCCCTTAATATACTTGCATCAAAGCAATACATGACCTTGATTAAAAAATCAAAAAGGGGCAGGAAAGGCTTATAATAAGATGTAGCAATCTCCTGCTCCATGGCCAGCAGTCCCAGTCCTACTTCTCAACTCTGAGCTGTTTCCTGTGGTTCTTATCTTCACATGTCAAAATAATCTCTGGCCACATCATTATTAATGAGTTATCAGTTTTATGACTTTCTGCTTGAATATGACTACCCTTATTTATACTGTTGTTACCTTCCCTCCCACCTTCCCTCAATATAATCCAAACATTGCATTGAGTTCTTTTTTTTTTTTTTTAAAGATTTTTATTGGGTAATTGGGGGGTTGGGAACAGTACTGGGAAATTAGGGGAAGGGGAACAGACAAGTTGCTGTTGTTTTGTTCTTCAATCTAGTTGTGGAGGACGCTGCTTCACTGGCCCAAGTTGGCACCATCATTGCGCTCTTCCCTGGCGAGGCAGATCAGTCGCTGGCTTCTGGACGGCCGCTCACTGCGGCTGCTGGTCGCTCACGCTGGCTGCTGGCTACACACGGTAGCCCATGGCAACCCACTGCAGCAGGGGCTGCAGCCTACGCTGTCGCCAGTGACTCACGGCAGCCCAGCTCCAGGTTGAGCTGTTGTTCAGCATCTTAGCTGTAGAGGGCAGTGTCACTGGCCCTCATATGTGGGATCCGAACCGGGGCCCTCTGGTGCCCCAAGCCAGTTCTTAACCATCGCGCCACTTGGCCGGCCCTGCATTGAGTTCTTTATTGGCTGTCTTTATACTTATAATAAAACACTTAAAACTTTATTTCCTGTCTTATCAACTATATATATTTTATCTAGACTCCCTACTTTGCATAATGATGATGCTACCTCTCCTTTCAGCTTTCCTTTCCTTTCATCCTTCCAATTGATTTTATAATCAGTGTCTTTATAATGTTAACTTGGATTGTGTACTTTGTTTATCAGCTGAATGTAAAAGTTGAAAAATCAACAAATGGCATTTACATTATTGTAACTATGCAAATATGTCATGCTCAATGAGTACACTGTCTGATTTTTAAAATATAGCTTTTGGTTTTTGTTTTCCGTGGTCTTATGCTTTCTTGCATTATTTGTCATTATCATATCCTTTTTAAAAACTTTTTTTCAGTAAAGTAATTATAGATTCTTCCTTCCCAGAAATCTTCCTCTCAGGGCCATCCATCCTATTATTCCCATAGAACTATTGTTCTCTAGGACTGTTGTGCAGTTTCTATGCTGGATATCCCCTCACTGTGCCTCTAGAAAGTTTCTCTCATTTTCTGTTTTTACATCTTTTTGTTCCAGGCTATTCTCAAGTAACTTATTCTCAAGAAATAGTGTGTGAAGGACAAATTTTCTAAGCATTTCTGAAAATATTTTTTTCTACCTTCAAACTTGATTGATAATTTTGTTGGGTAAGAATTCTAGTTTCAAAATTATTTTCCCGTACAATAAAGGCATTGAGTATAAATGTGAGCTGTTTGAAGGCAATTACGTAGCTTGTTATTCCTGTATTAGCAACTTTGTTTCTTACCCTATCTGAATGCTTTTCACATCAGTTTCTTAAAAACTTTAAAAATATTTGCCTAAGATTTTTGCATTCAAAGTAGGTCTTTAAAGTTGAAGTCTTGTGTCTTTTACTTATGGAAATTTTATTGTATTATTGCTTTAGATAATTTTTCTCTCTCATTTTCTCTCTTTCTAGATTTTCCATTAGATTGGAATGATCAATGTTTGGGTCATATGGATTAATTCTCCACTTATATTTTTTTCATGTCTGACTTTTTGTTCTCCATTTTGGGATTTTTTTTACTTTATTTCCAAACTACCCACTGATTGTTTTTTAACCTAAAACAGTTTCAACAGATAAGAATTTCTGGTTTTTCACTGGCTTTTCCTTTTAAGTAATCTCTTACTATTTTATGGATAAAATATCATCTTGAGATTTATGAGGATCATAGAGTTTTTAAAAATTTTTTTCTAATTCCCCTAAATATTTTTCCCCCTCTAGCATCATTTTTCTTTTTTGTTTTTAGTCTTTATCTGTGTCCTCTCTTTGGAAATTTTCCTCCAATGTTAGGCAATCTGAATGTTAATATCTCCTTTCATCTTTTTAGAATGAAGGTATGAAAAGCAGGGTGCTCTGTGTGTGTGTGTGTGGGGGGGCACTGAAGGCCTCTGCTTTAGGACAGTTGCTCAGAGAACTCTAACTGCTGGAATGTGGACGTCTTTTCCTTGTGATCATGCAGTGAGGGTATAGATGACTGGCTGCTCTGTGTGCAGTAAGGCTGGTATATTAGCAGAGATGGCTTCACAGGACACCCCTCGCCTCATCCCCCTGCCCCACAGAAGGGCCCCACCTTTGATTTAATGCTTTGTGTTCTTTATCTTGAAATTATTAATAATTTTATCTTTGAATTTGTGTTTTGTAAATCAAGTTCAATGAGACAATAGAGCATGTGCGGAGGACTGTAGCTTAAATTCAAGGGGTCCCACCTCCCCAAGACAAGTATTTTGAGTCTCAACTCGATGCCCCTGGATCCCCAGTTAGCCCTGATTTTCCTGCCTTGCCATGGTCTGGTGACCCTTGAGACTTCCACTCAGGGCAGTGACTGGAAATATGTGTTAACATGAAACCTTGGATAATTTGAGTCCCTGAGTGACGATGATGAATAGAGCTGACCCTTCAGCCCCATACTGGATATGTAGTGTGGATGAGAAATTAAATTTTAAAACAGCAGTTTTAAGGCTGTTTATCACTGCAGTGTAACATAGCCCACGCTGACAGAAAAAGATATTGAATGTAAACATGGGGATTGCTGCATTAAAGTTTATAGTATGTGGCATTGTCTTATTGGTTGGGTGCTGGTTGATAGATAACTGATATTAGAGGCTAGACAAATGGCAAACTATCTCCTGTGATAATTTGGAAGGGAGTTGATGGACCTACTTAATTTGTATCTCTAGAAGAAGAGATAGAAAATGGAATGGCAGTAATGCATGTTGATTGCTGTTTACTCTTTACTGTGACAAGATACTTCAAGAAAAATGAATTCAGATAAGAACAGGCCAATTTACTAGCAGGAATAAAAGTAATAGAATCCATAAATTCAAGGAATTGTAGGGTTGGAAGAGATAACTTTTTCTCATTATCAAACCGTAAAAAATAAAATTGAAAAAGCTTTCAGTCAAGAATGGCTGATTAAATTCAAATGTATGGCTATTACATTTATTATTAAATCCTCTGAATGAATAAAAGGTATCTCCTTTAATGTTCAACTAAAGGTATGGCATCAAGTCAGTCTTTTCAATTGAACAAAATAGCTTAGGAAAAGACTAACATGAACAGAGCCCTCTGCTATACTTAGTTGAACATACAGTAAGAATAAAAAATGAACATTGTTTTTTTTTTTTTTTTGCTAAGTCACTGAATTCTTGGGCTTCCAAGACTGATACGTTGACTTTGACTTCTTGTCTTTTCTGCTTTGTGACTAGAGGACAGTCATTTGAATATGGACTTGGTTACAATCAAGAGGAATTGCATTGGCTGTTTGTGCTACGGGTTGAAATAAAATCAACATAAATTTTCAAAGAGTCAACCCTGTAAATCCCCTGTGGAAAAGGAGTGTGAAAAAGAGCCCCCATGTCTCTCACTCTGTGTGCGCTGGACCCTGATACCTGACACAGAAAACTGTATTTTAGTCAGCTAGGGCCGCCATAACAAAATCCCACAGACTGGGTGGCTTAAACAACAGACATTTCTTTCTTCCGATTTGGAGGCTGGGCGGTCTGAGATCAGGGTTCTGGCATGGTTGTATCCTGGTGACAGCTTTCTTCCTGGCTTGCAGACTGCTGCCTTCTTGTTGTGTCCTCACATAGCGGGCAGGGAGTGAAGGAGAGGGGGAGAGAGAGAGAGAAAATGAATGTGAGCGAGTACCCATATGTGTGCTTTCTAGTGTCTTATAAGGACATTAATTTCATCATGAGGGCCCCACCCTCATGATCTCTTCTAAACCTAATTACCCCCAAAGGCCCCACCCCCAATTACTATCACATTGGGGGTTTGGGTTTCTACATATAAGTTTTGCGGGGGGAGTGTACAAACATTCAGTACATAACATCCTATGATCCTGGAAGACTTGCTTTCCTTAGACTAACCCATTCCTTTTGCTTTTATATTATCCAGTTAAATCTGAACCTTGGTGATCTATATTCACACAAAAGGGTCCAGGTAGTTTTATACTTTTAAAAGAATACAGTGTTCACAGTTATTTACTAAATCCATGTGAAAACCCATTTGTCTTTTCAAATCACCAAATTTTTCCCTGACTTAAAAGGGCATCATAAAATACATGTGCGCGTTCAGCCGAACACATGACATAATGAACGTATGTCTCTTTTGAACCCCTGAAGCTTCTGAGTTTATCTCCAACCTTTTGGGCAGCCTTTTTTTGTTGTTGCTGTTACTGTGGTAAAAATTTTTGCTATGCCCTCACAGAGATTTTTATTATTCTTCAGGCAAAATTTTCTAAAATCAGGAGTAGGGACTTCGTTGGATATTGTTTGCCTTTTCTTTCTTTAGAAAGCTGTTTTTCAATCTGCTGTTGTGTAACAAGACAGCATTCTAAACAGCTGAATTATTGAAAAGTTTAGGGCACCCTGGGGAGCTGGGAAAGGTCCCCCACAGAAGCTGGATTGTCTTTTGGGAGAGCAGCGCCTCGGGCTACCTAGAGACAAGGTAACTCCAAAAGAGAGGCTTCCCACGCTTGTTGCTGGCAAATCCAGAATGTCTGAGTGATCCCTGATGACTGTGCTCATGCTCAGGATGACAAGGAAAGTGTCTGGAAATTCAGTTATATAGTTTGGTGGGAAAGGCCATGTTGGAAGAAGATGTTGAGCTGCCTTTTCACCCTCAGAATGAAATTGTTACACTTAATTCAGCAGAAAACATTCCCCACCTCAATTGAGACAGCTTTAGTTTATTTTGCTGTGATAAATACTTGAAGAGTTATGGCCATGCTTTACCCCTGCCTCTTGGCCAGTATTGCAGACTTAGTATTGAAACATACCCCTGGGAACGATGTGTGGCTCAGTGGAAAGGCTTGGAGGAGAAACCTGGGACACTGGGTTTTGAGTCCAACTCTGTCACCAACCAGCTTAAGACCTGGTACAATTCATTTAGCCTGTCTGAACCGCAGCCTTTTCCTCTATGGAGAAAGAATTTGGATTAGGTGGTTTTAAAGTTGCCTTCTCAATGTACAGTTTCATGATTTTTATATATTTGATGCAAGTGAAGGGAATTTTATATGAAACTAAAAAACTCATTATTATGCAGTTTAGCAAAGAAAAGAAAAAAAAATACTGCATGAAGCTAACAAGTGATATTTGAGTCAACAGGAAGGTTAAATTTGTGTTCCAAAAGATTAATGATAGCAGGAGAATTAACTTGGGGGCTTCAGTGTGTTATATTGATTTTCTTTTGGGACGTCGTATATGGTTAATGACTGGATCACATAAGAATATATATAATGAAATTAGTGTGACCAAGAGTATCAATTTTATTTTTTATCTATACTGAAGCTATAGTTTTTGGTTTTTTTTTTTGTTTTGTGTGTGTGTGTGTGTGTGTGTGTGTGTGTGTGTGTGTGCGCGTGTGTGTTTCATTGTCAGGTTAACTTAGGCCAATGGAATACCCCTAAAGTTAAAACTTAAGCTAACCAGCACATACACAATATTACTCTTGTCTGTGCTAAGTTATATGAAAGTAAATTATAGGGATGTTATACCAATCCAGTAAAGTATCATACAGTTGGATTATATTGGAAATTCCTTTCAAAAGATAATTATGGCTCCATCTAGGATAAATTTTTTGAGATCAGGTGAACAATGATTGAGATTAGTGACTTGTTAGGCTCCTAAGCTATTCCAAGAGGATGTCAGCCATACTTCAGCTGGTACGTATTTTGAGGTCTTTGAATCCTTAGACAACTGGAATTATTTAGTAGCTTTTTAGGGAGCACAATACCAACCTTATCATCGTGGTATGAAATAAAGTAATGTAGAGGTTAGTAGCCTGAACACTGGAGTTAGACTCCCCAAATATAATTCTGGTGGCACCCCTTACTGAGTGACTTGGATAAGTCTCTCTTCCACAGTTTCCTCATCTGAAAATTAGAGATAATGATAAGGATTAAATGAATTGATATAGTATAAGGATTAAATGTGTTAATACATTGAAAGTGCTTAGAATAAATAATACTGGCACATAGCAAGTGGTAATCAAGTGTTAGCTATTATTATTATTATTGTTATTGTTAATATTATTACATCATCATTGTCATCATTATCATCGGTCTCTGAGATTTATTAATACTCAGTTGAGCAAAACAGGATTGAGGGAGGACTGTGTGAAAGATTTAAAGTCTATCTATTCTTCTATATGTTCTTAACTCTACCCCATCAATCAAATCATATCTAGAATTTTGAATTTAGAGAGCTAGAATTTTGAACCCTGTATTGACAGTGTTGTTTCAGTCCAGGAAATTAATACACTAAGGTTTTGTTTCTTGCTCATGTCATGGTCTAATTCAGGTTGAATGGCTCGCTTTGGAGATATTCCTCTGGCTAAGTATATAGGCTCCTTCCATTGTGTGGTACAACCATCTTCAACAAGAGCCTTCAAGGTCACTGTGGAAGAAGAAAGGAAGGCAATGTTATCCCCAGGCCTATATGGAGGGTGCATTGCTTTGTAGTGTTTAGAACCCAGTCACATGGCTCTAACCTCATCTTACATGGCTGGGAAATTTAGAGTGTCTGTGTGTGCAGGAAGAGGAAAGGTGTTTAAGGCAGTTTCTGTTACAAATGGTCCTGTGGACTTTTTTTTACAAGGCTCTGCTCAAATCAGTATGAGAAATAGTTCAATGCCACATTATCTTATTTTTATTGTGTAAATGCTATTGAGTAGTGTCCTCTTCATGTGACGCCCCAGTGGAACGCTGGGCCTGATCTTAGTTTAAGAATAGCTGTGCCTCTCCTTGGAAAAATGTTAATATTTCTTTTGTGGAAACTGAATTGAGACCAGACTTCGCCTTTCAAATTGCAGGCTACTAGAAAGGTTAGAGCCAAATTTGTTGCCCACCTGTAGCAACATTATTCCTTGCTCAAGTTTATGTCCCATAGACTTAGTTTTCTTATATTGTTTCTTGCCCAACTTTTATGTTATTTTTGTTGTATTTTATAAATCCTTATACGTCACAATAAGTATACTTTTTAAATGGGGCATAAATCAAGAGATAAGCAAACTGCCTCATGTAGAGGTATATCTCATGAAAATAGTTATCACTGAGTCCACTAATGGATGAAGATTCTCTTGTTTAAACCCCTTTAGAGGTAAGACATGCCCATCAGTAACAACGGTTCAATTTCATAGTGATTCTCAGTTCAGGAGGTAAAGATAGAACCCACAAGAAAGCCTCTCAGAAAGTTCAGGGAGGGAAGGAGGAAGGTGTGATTCACCGCCCTCCACACATGCCTGCAGTGCCACAGGTACAGACATATGTAGATAGTAATGCCCTCCTTCGCTGCAGTATTATCATAACTTTATCCTTTCTTCTTATTCTCATAGAATGTTTTATATTTATCTCACATTTCAATCTTTATCTAAGGAGAGAGAGAGTCCCCTCTTCTCAGAATATCCGGTTACCTTACTGTAACCAAATGTTGAACTGAAGAGTGGTTCTTGGGCTGAGGAAGATATCTTCTTGGCTAGAAAGATGCTAATCTGCTATGGACAGTGTCTGTTTTCTTCTGGGAAAAACATTGATGGAGCTATCTTTTCTCTAATATCACTTCTAATTATCCTAAGAAGGTTTTGTTTTCCTGTCTTTGCCTCTTTCCCCCAGGAAAACATTTTCATACTGTCTAGGGAAAGGCAGAGTACTAAAGAGGGAATATAATACTTTGAAAGACAAATACTTTTAAAGAAATTGTGTCTTGTCTTTCTCACCACACTGCCTGTTTGGCAAGTTTGAACTGGGAGTTGGAAAAGACTAAAGTGGTTTAGCTAATGTTTTACGCAGACTTCACAAGTAGAGAGGACCCAGGTTTACCTTAAAGATAAAATAGGCAAACCTGTGTGAAAGATGTCGTATTTATGGTGAGTTTACCTTGTGCCCAGATCCCACCAGCTGAGCCTCTGGCCTTTTGTACAATAGTTCGCCAGTAATGCTTTCTTGCAGGTTTCTTGTAAGTTAGGTGATGCGGTGGCCAGCCTTCAAGATGGCCCCCGACATTGCCCACCTCCCTGTAGTCATAGCTCTGTATTGTGTCCTCTCACAATGTACCAGGTTTGGCTTATGGGAACAATAGCATAGGGCAGATGTGATGGTACTTCACTTCTGAGATTAGATTATAAACGTTTGTAACTTCCATCTTGGGTGTGATCTCTCTTTCAGATCTCTTGCTCTGGGGAGGGTAGACAACTGTGTTGTGAGTAGCCCTATCCAGAGGCCCATATAGTAAGGAACTGAAGCCTCTGGTCAACAGTTAGTGAGAAAGTAAGACCTGCCAACAACTACATGGGTGAGGTTGGGAGCAGATGCTCTTGCCTCAGTTGAGTCTTCAGATGACTGTCATTCTAGCTGACAGCTTGGCTGTAACCTAGAGAAGAACGCTGAGCCAGAACCATCCAGCTAAGCTCCTCCCAGATCCTTGATGATCAAAAACTGTTGGAGAGAACAAATGCTTCTTGTTTTAGTCTGCTAAATTTTGGAGTAATTTGTTATATGGCACTAATACAGATGAGATGGAATGAACATAAATCCTTTCTCCCAAATATCAGAAAATAAATCGTTTGGTTTTCTTGAACATTAAAAGATGACTGACTATTTTCTTTAATTTCTTTCCTCCTTTCTACCTTAGTAAATATACTTATCACCTGGCACAGCAAAGGAAATTAAATTCTCTACTAATGTTGAAACCCACTTGACAGTGTCTTGGAGTGGTGATTGAAGAGATGAGATTGTTCCTAATGCTTAGTGTGAAAAGATTCTTCTCCAACAAATCTTGCAGTAATGGCCATTATTAATTATCATCTAGGCAGCTCCCCTCTTTTCTTCCCTCTTCTTTTGGAGATTCAGAGAGGTATCTCTTCTGTTGGGAATAACATGGATTAAAGCAGAATCTGCCTCTGATCTGAAGTTAGCTTTTTCTCTCCATATGTTCTCTTTTCCTCCTTTAGTATTTAGGGTAATGAACAGAGAACACTTTTAACCCTACCAGACTGCTGTACCGATTTTTCGGTAATTTCTAATCATATCTTATCTAATCATATCTGTGTTGTGTGTATGGAAAAGCACTCCAGGTACAACAAGCAAAATCCTGGAGTGTCTTACAAAGACAATCCATGCAAGAAGGTGAAGAGCAACATCTGGTGCTCACTTTGCAAGAAGTACCTCTGTGTGAAACAAGGCTCATCCTGCTGGGTGGATTGGCACACAAAGGTGGAATATTGGCGCTAGATGAAAGGTAGACCTGTTTTCTACAATGTCTCCAAGTTCCATCTTATTCTAACCACTTGTTTGCATGTAACTAACATTTTTCTATATCATGTTGGTTTTTTCTCTTTAATGCTCAGGAGGTATAGGGGACAGTTAGGTTCAGGCCTCAGTTAGGGTTAAGGAGCCAGATATTCTGGCTTAAATTTTGCCATGAGATACTGCAAAGAATCATTGAGATCAGAATGGATTTTGCTTCTTTTTTTGTCATCCGAGAGCTGAGTAGGAAACTCCTTTGAGATACCTGGAGCCTGGTGTCCATTCTAATGTTCTATTTAAGTGAAAGGTCTTTTATATTTTACTAAGGTTTTAATTCATAATACAGCTTGTTTTGTATAGCATGATAAACAGAGTTTTACTTCCATTATTCAAGAGACTAAGATAATACTACCCTAATTTAATAAAGTGAAAAATAACGAAAGGATCTATGATTTGTGTAAAGCTTCCCAGATGGTTAGAAGCACTGATGACTAGAACCTCCATTTCCTACCTTCAATCTAGGCCTTATTTAAAGAAAAAAAAAATACAAGAGCAGCCAGTCAGTTAGTTGAATTGAAATCAATTTCCTATGTATGTGAAGAGTGGCTTTTATACATTAAGGATGGCCTACAATAGAGAGCTCCTGTGAACTTTTGTAAATGAGGGTCATTAATTTTCTGAGATAGGAAGTATGTATTTTAAACAGTACAAAACAGTTAAGACAAGTCCATGTAATTTTATTATTTAATGAAATTCATTTTATTTAAAAATAACACTTCTGCTGAAACTGAATGGTACCTCTTTATCTTGGACAACACAGTGTTATCATCTAATACGGCAAAAATGTTCAGAATATGTTTGAGATTCAGCCATGCAGCATCAATGAAATGGATCCCAGAAAAATCACTTTTATTTGAATCAGCCTGCATTTGCTCAAGTCTGTCTTTGCAGCACCTCTGCTGAAGTGTGTCTAAGGGGGCAACCATTTATTATTCACAGGTCTGCATTGTGTAAGCAGGGGCTGAACATGGTTAAAAGCAGAGTTAATCTTCATCTGGAATGTGCCTTGCTTCTGTTCTATTTGTCCATGGAGGACATTAATCAGTGCTTTCTTGGAAACAATGTTCTGGTATATGAGTTAAAATTGTAATGAATCTAAAGAGAGGCAAATGAATAGTTCTAAAAATAGATTCCTATTCAGCAAAATCCACACCCCTCTCCCTTAGATACAATTCTCCTGGTTAACTATCAACAGCAGTCAAAGGCATGGAGCTTTGTAAGGACTATGCCCCTGGCCTTGATTCACATATGGGCACACCCAAGACCCTGCAGGACCGCTGGTTTCTTGTGCAGAGCAATTAAACTGCCAAGTTCCAGCTGTGCCACTCCTTTCAGATTTTCCTAACACTAATTTCTACATGAGCCAATGCAAAAGAGCCACTGGGAAACCTGATTATTCTTCTTGAGGCTTCCTCTGTAGCCCATCTGATTTCTCCCCAATGAGAGTTGTGTTCTACAATGCTGTGTGCATACTGAACATTCATTGCTTACCTTAAAAGAAAGAAGTACTCCTAAATAACATACACAGAATTCCCAGTTAGATAATTTTAATTTTAATCATTATGCAAATCTAATGAGGCACCTTTAATTTTTCTTACATCTTAAATTGGATATCTTTCAAAAATATTTAAAGAAATGCCATTCCATACACAATGTGATATATAGATGATGTATTACAGAATTGTACACCTGAAACCTATATAGCTTTACTAACCATTGTCACTCCAATAAACTTTAATGTAAAAAAAAAAAATGTCATTCCAGAATACCCACAACAGTATAGAATACATTTCCTCATGAAGGCTGACCAGATCGGTAGTAGGTAACTTCAGGGATTCCATAATTTATAAATAAACACATTTTGAAGCTATAATGTTTTAAATTGAAAATTTGTCAAGGTCATTTCTGTCATCATTGATTGGGTCAGGACATGTTCTAACTGAGGGACTTTCACATCTGCTCTGCTCTACTAGAGTCATTGGAATATATGCACCATACCCATCTAGCACGTGCACACTCTGTTGTTGGCAAGGAGGTGTGCCTTACGGTTTATCTGAATGCCCATTCTGGCGAGATGCCCTGGACCATGTGATGTACTATACACACCAGATGCAGTCAGGCCCCAGCAGTCCACTTTACTCTGAATGCATAGGTCCTCCCTGGACTGTTGAGGGGCAGCAGGAGGTGGAGGCCTAGAGTAGGAACTGTTAAAGGAGGGACTGAAGCTTGCAGAAGAGTTCAAGAGAGAGAAGTGAACGTTTTCCCAAATCTAATTCTATTGATAACCACTTTCTGTTTTTTGCTAAGCGTTCTCCCTCTTAGTGATGTGTGTGAGTGAGTGTGTGAGTGAGTGTGTGAGTGAGTGAGTGTGTGTGTGTGTGTGTGTGTGTGTGTGTGTGTGTGTGTGTGTTTCTGAAGCCTCCATTGTCCTTGTCTTTGAGTGGTTCCTCCACAGAAAAATCTTGGGCAGGGAGAAAGCCTTGGATTCTTCTCAGAACATGAGTTATTTAAAGGGACTATGGGGGCCATGAGTGAACTTTGGGGCATTTGTAACTCCCTTGAGATATCATGAAAAATGTGGGCATTTATCCATATATATGTATATGTATGTTTTAAGAAAGAAGATCCATAGCTTTTATCAGATTCCTAAAAAGGTTTGGGTTCCCAAACTGTCAAGAATCAGTGCCACAGAAGTTACCAGCAGTAATTACAGACAAACTTTGTAACTGAACTTTTAATACTACCAGTACCCTAGGTGATGGGGTTTTAAAAATGTAATTCTGAAAGTGATTAATTAGAAATAGTTTGCTATTAGATACACACACTGCTATTTGAGTAGAAAGTCATGTTATCCAAATAATCAGGACTTTGTGGAATGCCTCATGATTCAAACTTGCCCTTAAACTCAGAGCTGATTTTTCTTTTTCAGATATGCAAGTTCTTTATTTGTTCTGCTCACATGGACTCTGGAACAGAGGTTCAGTGATAATGGAGCATTTGCAAATTATGTTTTTTAGTACAATGGAAATGGAGGTTTCATTTTTCATTCTTTTCAGTCCAGTAGAGCTCTGGCTTCTCATGCCTGAAATATATTTTCTTTTGGAATGTATCTTTTCTACTGGCTAAGTATTCATGATAAAAAGGAACCTTCTAGAAGGCAGAATAAGTTAAGCACATTGTGTTTCATCTTTATGATGAAATGCAGACTTCCCATTAAAAGGCAAATCCTTTTCAGAAAGTTGACTAGAAAGGCACTTAAAAAGAGTCTTACAGATTAAATTTTGAGGACTAAGAATAACTGAGAAAATTTATTTGATCATGAATTGGATAAATTTTCATTAATAAGCTCTGATGTATGTGTGTATACACACACACACACTATATATATATATATATATATATATATATATATATATATATA
>NW_017731716.1:1955846-1959005 GCF_001890085.2 Hipposideros armiger
TTATGCAGACATTTGAGTTTCTACAAAGCGCTAGGGCCTTTGTTAATCTCTGATGAAAATAAGAATAAGAAGCAATCCCTTTTCAAAAGCCTGCCTTTCAGCCCGAGAGACAGAGTAAACACAAACCTATATCGCCAGGGTCATTATTGTCAGCGGACTCCACGTAATTGGGAGGGATCTAATGTGAGATCTCCTGAATATAAACTTGGTGCCATTATTAACATGCTAGCTTTGTGACCATGACCAGTCATCACACCACTATAGGTCTCAAATTCTTTATTTTAAAATTAAATAGTACTACTTCACAATGTTGCCATGAGCATATGAAGGACTTAGTAGAATGCCAATAAATTCTGCATAAATGTTAATTGTTATCATTAATTTTATTATTAAAACACAGAATGAACAAAGTACTTAGGAGTACAGAGAGGGCAACTATGAAAAATTACTAGAAATGTTTTGGTAAGATACTGCAGAAAATGTGCTGAGCTAAGGGGGTTGGGTGAAAAGTATCTTCAAAGAAACACAAATGGCATGAAAATGCACAGGTACTTAGGGGAGGAGAGTTAAGGCTATGGAGAAAGAGGCTTTCTAGAATGTTTATATTGTTTTCCTTCGCACGGTCAACCTAGTTTTTAAATCTCTCTTACATATGCCCTTTAAAGATTTTCTCTTCTTGATATCAAAAAATAATTTAAGTCTAATAAGTAATTGTCACTTTTGGGCCTCTTTATTCCCAGCTAGCTAGACTATCACATGGCTTTATTAATTCCATAATTTAACTAATAAATATATTTTTCAATTAGAAATATATTCCAGCTGACCCTTCCTTGAATTTATGTTCAAGGCTAAGGTTTTCTATTTTTCATCTTGCTTTATTTTTGAAATATTCCTACTTTCTTTTATTAAAACCACCTTTTATTGATTATTTTAGACACAGTGATGTTTCCTATGTAATTTGGTACTAAATTCTATTTTTTATTTGCTATTTTGATTGACAAGTGCCTATCTTGGCCTGCTCCTCTAAAGCAACAAACTCGCAGAATTTGTATATGAGTGTGTGTGCATGTGTGTACATATATGTATCACACTATTTTGCAAATGTGAGACAGTAAGTAAAAAACATTTTCCTAAACTCCCTGAATATTTTGTGAGATATTGAGAAGAGCAGGGTACAGAAGTGGCAATGTGACAGTAACTGACTGACAACATGATTCATAAGAGACACTCTATTTCTTCAGTTCACAAATATGTGATATCATATTTATTCAAGTATACTTGCCTGTGACCTTCTTTTAAACTTAACCTGAACCCTACCAGGTCTGGAACCTATGGTACTTGAAATTTAAATTGATACAGGTCATGCAGGCAACATAGCAGATAACAGTTATTTTTGTTGTTCTTATTCTGAGGGGCATATACATTTTTGAATAGACTTAGAATTTAAAGTAAAATCCTTATCTGTTAATGTTTTCAAAATCAACTCACATTGTCAGTGCATTCAAATGCTTTTATAGAATATAATATTCTCTCTGCACACAGGGGTACTCAGCAAGTGTTAGCTTTAATTTTGAGATAAATTAGAAATCAGTGTACTTGAATTATTATTTTAGCAATACCTATTCTCATGTTTAATAAAATTCTTATCTATGAAAACATCTGCAAAGAATTCAATACTATTAATCGAATTGAAACTATTTGATTACTAGGAGATGAATGTTAAAATGACTAATATTTTGGGGAGACAAATTTAATTTGCTTTTAAGTACTATAGCAAATGACATTCTTCTAGATCTCTGAATGGTATTGATGTTTATGTGTTCAGGTGTTGCACAAATTAAGGAACTATATCACTTTCATAGGTAGGAGTTAAATGTGGTAGAGGAGTCATTAAAGTAATTTACAGCTGATGATATGTCAAAGCAGTTTCCTATGAAATCTTACAGAGATGGGAGGGAGTATGAATCATTGAGAATTAAAGATTTTTCATCTCTAATTACTTTAGCTCTCTCAGGAACCACACATAAATCTTTAATGTAAAAAAGAAAGGCAACAAACACCAGAGAGGGAATATTACACTTAATGCTGGCACACTTTTTGCTTTTAGTATTCTGGAATAAGCCGAATTTGTGTACTTGATTTTTAGGGTCTCTTCATCTTCGCTACAACATCATCATCAATAAATTGTTCAAAGGCCTGTGAGATTGCATTTGTTTGTCCTCTTCAGTTGACTAAAATGAATGGGGAATGCCTAGAGAGTTTTACTTCAATATAAATTTTTATTTTTTTAATGCAAGTTAAATAAACCCTTATACTAAAAATATATTTCAGGTACCCCTGAATTTGGATATGGAATCCAAGTATGTTAATTGTCATTATTTAATTTGATCAAAGGTTGCAGTGGGCATCTATTGTTTTGGTCATGTAGCATCTACTCACCATTCTCTGGATAAAATGACCCCATCATCATCTTTCCTCTGGGAAACCCTCTGTCACCTAATCTTCATTGGAGGTGGAAGAGTGAGTATCTGGCTCAGATCTGGCCAATCAGAGCATGATAGTCTCATAGCTACAGTGGTTGGTTCAGGGATGGGTATATGTGCACAGCTATTTTGTTACTATAAGGATCTTGAGAATGAAGTTAACGTGGAGGAAAGTAGAATAAAAATCAGGGGGAAAGGTCAAGTCTCAGCGACTCTTTGAACCTCTGGAAAAAAGACCTAGATTTTTTAGTTATTTCTTCCAAGCGATGCCCCTTTTCAGTTATGCCAGTTTGAGTTGGGTTTTCTGTCACTCAACAATGGAAAGAATCCTAACCAAATATGCACAGAATTTTTTAGTGGGAAATCAATGAATTGCAAGAGTAGCGGGGGTTAAAATGAAGTATGGCTTCATTTCTGCAGCCAATTTCAAAGGCATGGATTTTTTTTTTCTCTCTCTAAATATCATTTCTTTGCAAATAAGATTGCTAAAACTTATGCTTAGATGTAGGCATGTATAAAGAATCAATCTGGCAGCTTTGAAATAAAATCCTGACTAAGTAATCCAACTTCTTTTATGTTTTCTGAGAGAAATGATCTTTTTCTGTACTGGGCCTCTGAGATGAAGACAAATCCAGGTTTCAATTTTTCAATAACCCCAGGGGAATGAGGCAGTATC
>NW_017731716.1:1960634-1971888 GCF_001890085.2 Hipposideros armiger
GATTTGAGACTTTTAGAAAAATTTACAAATTAGAGTATATTAATACTTTAAGATCACATTAGGAAAAATTAGAAACTTCACCTTTCAAACAAAGATATAACATGACAGAAAAAAACTTATCAGCCTAATCAAAGGCAGGACAAGGAGAACAAGAGAAGCACGGAAATGAACAGTAAGTAGAAAATACAAAATAAGGTAGTAGAAATAGCTGCAAATGTATCAGTCTTCAGAATAAATGTTGTCATGTAACAAATAATTACTGTCAATTAACAAGCAAGTATTGTCAAGTTACATCATGTTGATTTTAAGTGATATCAACATGGTAGAGCAGCTACTAGACACCTTGATCTTGCCAAAACACAAATACTGGAAAAATATTTATTTATTTATCAATAGATTAAGTACACACTGTCCTTCCTACTCACTGTTTTACAATATTGACATTGTGTGAGCACATCTCTCTACCTTGATCATCTTCAATATTTTGTCTGTTCCTGATCTTTATCCTTTCAAATAAATCTTAAAAGTAGCTTGCCAAATGGAATGAAAACATATTGATATTTTGTTTGAATTACATTGATTAGATTGCTCTGATAATTTAGGGAGTAATTATACCTTTTTGATATTGAATCTTCCTACCTATGAAAATGATTGTTCTCTCTGTTTTTAAATTGTCTTCATCAATATATTTTGATAATGTCCAACTTTCTCCAAAAATATATTGTGTATCTTTTGGTATCCTGGGTACCTTCTGTATTTGTTGGCTACCTATTCTATTCCCCCCCACATTTACCACCTATCCAATTAAATATTGTTTTTGTCCTTTTAAAAATGAAGCAGCCCTCATTTTTGGAGATGAAAGAAATTCTATCTCCTAACATTATTAATGATGTTGTGGGTAACTATAAGACCACTAATATGTACAGAGTCTACCATGAATGCTGGTCAGAAATTAAGGGGAATTAATTGCAGAGAATACACTGCTGTGGCAAACGTGTCAGAAGCCATGATTTACTAGCTCTGTCTAGACTGTCTGATAATGGTTGGCAGGGCAGCCTGGGTTATGACAGATGTGGCTAGATGATCGTCATTTAAACACAGCATTATTAACATACTTTCAGAGAATGTAAACATAGTGAAGTGGAAGGTTGCTCTTCCTCCTTCCAAATCTGCCTACATATAGGCCATTCAAATCTTATGATTCCAAATCAGCCAAGTTCTGGGAGTATTTTTGCATTACTGACTTAAAGTTACCCTAAACAGCAGTAAAAACTTCTATTCATAAACCACATCCCAATGAATACTGATTTATTACAGATACCAGTGTGGCCTTTGCCAGCATCTTTGCATCTGTCTATTTGTTCAGAATCAAACAGCTAAAAATAACAATTACAATTGTGCCTCAAATGGATGTTAAGGCCAGCTGTCTTTAGGAACTAATATAATCTAGACACTTGACACAAAGAACAATAAGCAAATAGTAACTAATAGGTAGTTTTAGCAAAGCTTTGAATTTGGATCCATTGCCTGCTTATGCACATGGAGAAACCCATTTGGTACCCTGTGGGACCTTTCTAAGAGCATTTGCTTCTGCCCATTGGTACCAATAGGACCTTTTGGTGGTTTCAGGATCGATGAAATAACACTCTATGTAGAAGCCCTAAGTTATCCTAGCTCATCTCTGTATTTCATATCAGATAGCAATAAGTTGGAGAGATCGCGGCTTCTGGTTATAAGTTTGAAGCAAAGCTTAGTGCTTGACTTTTAAAAAATACATTGTCGGGATGGCTGAGTGGCACGTTGGTTAAGAACTGGCTTGGGATGCCAGAGGGTCCCGGTTTGGATCCCACATATGAGGGCCAGTGACGCTGCCCTCTGCAGCTAGGGTGGTGAACGGCAGCTCGACCTGGGGCTGGGCTGCCGTGGGTCACTGGTGATGGTATGGGCTGCAGTCCCCTGCTGCAGTGGGCTGTCATAGGCTGCCATGTGTGGCCGGCGGCCAGAAACTGCCGTGCCAGAAGCTGCCGTGAGCGGCCATCCAGAAGCCGGTGACTGATCTGCCTCGCCCGGGAAGAGTGCAATGGTGGTGCCAACTTGGGCCAGTGGGGCGACCCAAGTCCTCCACAACTAGACTGAAGAACAGCAATTTGTCTGTTCCCCTTCCCCCAATTCCCCAGCACTGTTCCCCTCCTCCAATTCCCCAATAAAATCTTAAAAAAAACCAAACATGTCTTTCTCCTTAGAGAATTGTAGTAACCAAGGGCAGACAAATCATAAGAGTAAAATATTCACCTACCTATTGTGAATTGTCTCAACTATTATATTTATATATTGGCTTACACATTCCTTTGTATTCCCTGAATGCATTTTATGGTTTACCTATCTTGGGCTATAATTTCCAAGAGGACAGCATCCATGGTGGTTAATTGTTTTGCGCTATATTATAAGCAAATGGTTGTATAGTAAATGTTTGAAGATGATAGTGGTTGTGCTGACTATCTATATACATTTGTCTTCTGCTATAATATAATTGACCCGATTTGGAGCTGGATGCGATAGGTTTGGATATAAACCCGGAAGTGTCTTTGATATCTTTCGATAATGTCAAAGAATCAGTTTCCAGCTTGAATGCCAAACAGGAAGTCATGCTTGCCAAAGAGTTGTAGGATAACCTTCTGGTAGAACCTCAGAGTGTCAGAGGATACACAAAAGGAACCATAGTCTGAAGGTGCAGGGTAGAGAGGCACAGCTGCCACACCAGGTGGTCATTGCTAGAGGAGGAAGCAACACCAACAAGGTGCACCTTGCAGAGCCTCCTGGAGAAAAGCCCAGCTCCCTAGTCTTGACTGTGGTGAAGGCTGTTACCCTAAAAGGATTTTTAAGCAAGAGCATAAGACCCAGAACCATTTAGAAAATAGTAGTACTATGAAAACTTTGTCCTAGCACACCAAAATAAAGGATGAAGATGAAGTTGTCAGAAAAAGACAGATCACATGTATTTGGAAGATAGGGAAAGTTAATTCATGGGAAAACAGCTCTGTGTATGGGGAATAGCTTAGTGTACACAGAAGATGAGTTGGGTCAACCTGACGCCTGGGGTATAGGAATTCCTGAAACTTTGGGTGTGTGGCAGGTGGAAAGTGGGAAGGGAAAGGAATATATCTGCGAGAGTTTCAAGGGTCTGGCATAGGGGTGGGAAAGGGCTCTGGTGCAGAGCTCCTTGAATTGGTTTTCCTGGAAGCGAGCAACAGAGGCTAGAGCAGGTGTGTTTATCCACCTGCCATACAAGGTCTTAATGGTTTTACTCCTTGATAAAATCTTTTGTGTGTGTGTGAAATTGTCCTCAGCACATGTCATAGCTGTGAAAGCAAGGGTGACATCTGTTACTTTGGTGACAAGATCCTCTGGGCCTGCAGAAATGTCCAGTTGTGGTTGTGAGTGTCAGCCATGTAAAAAGTAGAACAGATGTGAGATACCTCAGAAAACTTTGTTCCACCACCTGAGTCAGAGAAGGGGGATTGAGGGTCAGACTCATCAGATTGCCCAACATCAGTACACCAGAGTCATGGGAACTCTCCAAGGAATTGTAATGAATGCTTCACCTACCGCCCATATTCTTCCTGTCACACATCAGAACATCACTTGGTTCCTCACTCAGTTTAACAATCTGGCTGCACATTTTTATTTTGTCCCTTTGACTTTGGTCCCCTAGCCCTGATGTTTACTCTCCTGGAGTCTTCATATAATCTTGGTTTTATGCACAGAACAGTGTAATGAGGATCATTTTTGTAAGTATTTAACTTATGCATTTGAAATTGCTTGCTTAAATCATTGACTGAGCCAAGGGGTTTATTCTCCAAGAACAGATACTTGAGTAGAGCAGAACAGTGTGACTAGAATAGTGATTTTCACACTTTTTTGACTACCATGACTTGTAGGAGGAAATTCATTATATGTCATGACCCGTTACACAAACCTATACATATAAATAGCTAAAAGGCCTAACAAAATAATAGTAATGCTACCAGAGTGCTACGTACTATAAATTTCCCGTCCAATTTCACTTTTGAAAATGCCTTTTGTAATTTGTAAAACTTACCCTGTAATACCCAGTGTGGAACTATCTGCATTTTAGAAATCACTGGTCAAGAACAAGGGTCAGCAAACTATGGCCAGGGTCAAGTCTGCTGACTGTTTTTACAGAGTGTTATTGGAACACAGCCATGACCACTTGTTTACACTTTGGCTATGGCTGCTTTTGTGTAGTTGCCACTGTAGACCTACAAAGCCTAAAATATTTACTATCTGTTCCTTTACAAAATAAGTTCAGTGACCCCAACTTGGTAACAAAGAAAGGCAGTTTAGGTATATACATGAGTATATATGCAAAATTTATGTTCACATTTACATTCACATTCATATTTTTATACATTTTCATATCTATGAATAGGTCTGTTTATATTTACTCTCAAGTAATTTTTTCATTGCAGTCAAAGCATGCCAAAGTCACTTAGAATGTAATGTCCCTGATGATAACGGGATGTTGAAGTGTGTGAATGACATGAAGATTTTAGGGTTGCCTGTTGGGAGGTGATATGGGTTCTTATAATAATGCTGGACAACTTAAAGAAAATGTGATAATAAAGAATTCCTAAAATTTTGGCTCAAAATATGGGCTGTTCACAGGGACCTTCTGTACCAGATCAAAAAAAAAAAAAAAGTCCTGCGTTTTACAGTTTAAGGATTAAGAGAAAACTAATTTCATCTTGCAGGTTGCTAACATATAACTTCAGGTGAGTTCATGGCTTTCACAGATCTATTAGAAAGTAAGAGCATTGGTTGTGGCACATATTGTGATAATTTGGAACAGCTGCTATTGAGGGCCACTTTGTGCTGATGCTGTGGGGAGAACCTTACAATCCAGGTGAGGGTATTGGGCACACCTATGACCACAGAGTGAGAACCCTTGTGGTGCATACTGATTTCCTAACAAATGCAATGGACATTCAGTGCCAGGAGAGAGTGGGGAAAGAGGAGGTTGCTGAGATGGAGGAATCATAGACTTTTATGGACTAAAAGTTAGGGGGGATGAGGGCCTGGGAGTCGGCCTATACCTGCTTCTTACACTTGAATAGTCACACAGGCTTTCTGGAACTACTGAGTCCTTATCAGTAAAAGTTTGGTGACAGATGATTTTCAGAATTATTGTTCTACATTTTATAGTTTCACAGTCACAGGAGAAATAAGAATTAAATCAGACCTTAAGGAATTTAGGACTTTGTTATGAGGCTGAAGGTGCAGGACATTTCAGGAGCTGGGACTCACATGAACGAAAGTGTGTGGAACAGAAGAGGGTGAAGTTCCTGTTTGGGGATGCAGAGTGGTTTGCTACATATTATAAATAAAGTGGCAGAAGACAGATATTTGGAATTGTAAGTCATCAGGACTTCATAGTGGAGGAAGGGACAAGACGATCGTATTTGGGCTCATGGTGAAAGACATGGATTTTGAGCTATCCTTTCTTAACTGGCTCACTTGAATCTTTGAAGTTTCTTATTCTGGCCTTTGGTCAATATCATTCCTCAAACTAGAGCAAAAACAGACACAGTCAAGAATTATTCTGTGTTCCTGTATTTTTAACATGAAAGGGAATGCAGCTACATCTCTGGTTACTTTAAGACGTTTCCCTATCCTAGAGACCTGTAGTCTGTAAGTAAGGATCACTAACTGCATCGTCCAGCCCAGAACTGGTGCTCATGAAGTGCACGGGCCTACATCATAAATTTTTTGAACATATGCTTTTAGAGAAATGTATTGGTTATATAATATTTGGTGTTACACCAAAGTGACAAACAAAAACTTGTAAATTTTCTCAGAACCCCAGGGACAAATATATATATACACAAATATTTGTGTATATCCTCAAATATACACAATTCTAACTTAAGCAAATAAGCAGCAGCACTCTTTTGGTGGGGGAATTAGCAGCCTTTGGGCAGAAATGAGGCTAGGTAGCTTGTTTTGGTTTTGATAAGTCATCCTCATAAGATTACAGTTTTCTTATTAGCTGCCTTTTAAAGATAGCATTAAAGGGATTATTATGATTAAAATACTAGATAGTTGCTTTCTATTTATAGTTTTAATCAGGTTTCCAAATGATTTATATTTGGCATTAATTTCAGCATAACAATGAGTATTGAATATTGACATCTTGAACCTACAGCATGGCTTTTCTTGCTTTTCTCTCACAGAAATATATCTAAGGACTATTGTAATTGTGTACAAATAATCATACTGTAAATGTTTAAGTACCACTTTCCCCTTTCAAATCAAGATTCTTATCAGTGGAAATGGAATTAACTTCACAATGGCAGTGCTTGAATAAATACCTTTAGTAAAGAGAATATTATTTCTATTATATTTCTCAAGAGAAGATAAAGAGTGGCGTGGGTTATCATGAGTAATATGTTATATCCTCATGGAGTAACATATCAGCTTCATGTGCTTGCTTGTTCGTGGAGGCATGTTATTATAGAACAATGCCTAAGGTTTCATATAAACTCATTAACCACTATTTATAATTGAATAATAGACTACTTGCAGGAGATTTTGGAAAAAGGCCCACACAGATTAGATTACATGCATTTCTATCCTGTACTCGTTAGAATTCTCTAAAGTCCTAATTAACATTACCAGTGCTCCCTATTCTACATATGTACCCACCTAGCTAGCCTAGCAATCTGCAATGCAGTTGATTTGTCATATAAGATATGACCATCAGAAGATTCATCTAGATGTTACAGTTAATGGGTGTTAATATGATCTTGAAGTTATTATCCTTGTAGACATAAGTGGAAATACAGTAATACTCAAGTAACTTTTGAATCACAGCACTCCCTTTATTCCTCCCATACTTAGTGATGGTAGTTTTCCACTGTTGAGTTGTATGATCGGGGATGGTTTCTGATATTGTCTATTGATATGTAATCATGTGAATATGATTGAAACACAAGCAGTCATGATGTGAATTGGGTTTCAAATGTGAAACAAAACAGAGAAAGATTGTCAATGAGAACTATGGGGAAAAAGAAATATATTATGAATGATGCTTAGAAGAATTAGTGGTCCAGGAAACAGGTTTTTTCAGTCTGACATGCTACAGAGGGAGGTAAAAGATAGTAAGTGACCTTGATCAAGACATCTTAAGACAATGTAGAAGTGGAGATGTAAGAGGGAATAACCTTGATCTCTAGTAGTTGTTACTGATGAGGAACTCATGAAAATGCCTGAATCTAGCATGAATGAATGATTGATTGATTGATTCATTCATTCATTATTCATTGTTACTTTTTAACTGAGTGCCTTTTATGTCCTAGGTCTAGGCACTATATGTATTTAATGTAACAAAACAGACAGTCTCCCACTATGAAATTTACATTCTAGTTAGGACGTCTAGAAGATAAACAAATGAATGCTTTTTTCTCCATGGTAATAATAAGCACTACGGGGAAAAATGAAATAGGATGTGACAGGGAGAGAGAGGTTTTGCTATTTTATAAAGCTGGTAGAGGAGGGGCTAGCGAGAAGCTTCCTTTAAAGTGGGAGCTATTGCAGCATGTGACTATTGATAGAAATGATCTAAAAGAGAGGGCAAAATGGAGGCTTCAGGGAATAGAGAGAAACATCATGGGAGGAGTTCTTAACTAAGCATGGAAAATGGGGTCTAGTACAAAAATGGAGGCTTGGGTTTAGATAGAAGCATGGATAAAGTAGAATGATTAAAATAGAGGCTAATGGAGAGGTGCAGTTATGGTAATGCCATGATTTGGTCATGGGAGGAGGTGCTGAGGTTTTAGATCAAGAACAAGGTTTCGGGGGCAGAAAAGTTCAAGGAGTGAGGAACCAGGGTATCACTGGATAGATATCTAGTGGATACTGAAATCACCAAACATGATGACAGGAGGGGTTTTGGAAAGATCTATAGTGAACCAAGGATTAAATTTTTCAAGGAATAAGGGATGTGATCCAGTGGATCTGTAGCTGATACAAAAATATGTAAATGAATAACTACAAACCCTTCACCACTTAGGAGATGGACGTTCCTACCTGAATCCTTTTCCCTGACTGAAAGGCTGGGGAACAGTCCTAGTTTGCACTGATCCACAGAGTCTGTGCTTTATCTGGAATTTCAGGGACATTGAAAGCCAAAGAGTGTACAAAATTGAAAATTAAATGGGATCAGCTGAATCAATCAACTGGAGAAATGGGTACAATTGAGTCATCAAAATGAGGCCGTGCTGAGGAAATATGAGGCATATAGCCAAGGAGATCTGAGGAGCAGGGAGCACAGCAGAGGAGCTTGTGGGACTCAGGTGATTGGAAGGCTTCTTGGAGATGGGAAGGGTAGAGCAGGGATGCAGGGGCTACTTCTTATATTTGGGCTTTTGAGAGGTCCCCAAAATGAGTGTGACAGCTTGTCCAGCTTTACTTACTTAAAGGGTCAAGATCAGAGAAGACAACATCCAAGTGCCAAAGAATATTGTTTCTCCTACAAGTATATAGTGACTTTTTTACAATTATGCACACCCAACCAACCCAGAACCCCATGTCTCCATTCTGACCTTGTTTATAAAAGCATGTGTGTTTATCATTCCATCAGCCTCTTTTATTTGGGCATATTGGTACACGGAAGCCGAAAAGCATTTTTCTTGGGTTAGGAATGTGAAATTGGCTTTATTGAGGCTTCTCATTCGAGATTGCCCCACTGGAGGGCATTGGGAGCAGCAAGGCAGCATATGCATCCCACTTCAGAGTGACTCAATATTAATTAATATAAGCAGGGAAGTGGGTGTATAGAGAGGTCTTGTTTACCCACTGAGGCTCTTGGGGCCCAAGTGGCTGCTGTCATTTGCACTGACATTTAAAATTCTCTGCGTTTTCCATCATGTGATCTGCTTCCCTCACCGAGTCTCTTTCTGTTCACAGCCTGTGTAAGATTTTTCTCCTGTCTAAAAAAAGCTGCTCAAAATGCAGAACCTTGCTTCCTGTCTCTTCTTTTTACTTCCTGCTGCTGTTCTTGAAAATAATTGTGGTATATAGTCAATCCACAAAACATGAGAATAGGTAGAACCTTTACAGATTCTGCTTTATAAATTTAAGATTGTCATCTCTTCATTTTCACACATGCTAAAGATGAGGGTCTCTGCTTTCATTTCTTTCCTGTCAAAAAAACCTAAATTTAGTTGGTTGATTTACTTTTTATCATCCAAACATTAATTTTCCAAAGCAAAGAAACTTTTCCAGATGGTCTTTAAAAGGATAATATATCTGATCCCCAGAGGCCCAAATCAGAGAGAATACATTAGGGACTTTTTTGGAGAGTGCGGTTTTTTTTGTGTGTGTGTGTTTTTTTACATTCCCATTTATCATTTAGTAGATTTCCTCTCTATATGCAGAAATAAGGTATGAGAGTCTGCATTTATCTGTATTTTCTGTTAAAGTTAAACAGGTGTATATCTTCAATATTTTCCTGTACTGTGCAAATTATAAATGAACTTTGAGAACTTTGACTCTTGGTTTTGATTATTTATTTTATTTAACTTTTGCTGTTTGATTGTGAGATAGATGAGTTGATTGGAAATGAGAACACTGGAGGTTGGTTGTGTGGAGGTAGTAAAATAATTCTGAATTTGGTGCATTACAAAGCTCTCAGCATGGCCCTAAAGTTGTCCTTCATTTCCTTAACTCCCTAGTGAATTTTCCAGTAGCTGTTCCAAACCTTTCTCACACATATCCAGCTTTCCTCCTCCCATCATCCCTTGCCTCCTCCATACTTGGGGAGATTTTGAAACCATTTGACTGCCTCAGTTTCTTCCTACACAAAGTCCTTTTATCTTTCAAGCGAAACTAGTGTTATAACATGGTCATGGTTTTGAAACATTTTTAATTGACTGTTTTCCAAGCTGTTTTTAGAGCTCTTCAACTGCAGTTGGTGCTTTCGAGGGATCAATATAAGAAGAATCTCTATAATACTAAAACTCATTTGGTTTTGGTTCTATATTTATATTCAACCAATGCTTACTGTGAAGCATTTTAACAGACTTTTTTACATTTCAGAGTTTTTAATCTTTGTTCACTTTTAAGATAGGTTTTAAAGGAATCATGAGTGTTGTATTTGCTGATTTCAAGTATGCTTGAGAATGTGTTATGTTGCAAATTGGGAGTATCCTGATACCAAGGTTTAAAATCAGAGATTTAAAAGTTCTTTTATAAAGTGTATAGCAGGTAGAACATTGAAGATGTATAACTGGAAAGGTGACAGGGTGAAATATTAGCAGTATTAACTGGAAATTCAATTCACAATTATCCTAGGAGCATAATGCAGATTTAGTTGTTCCTTAACAAATACTTACTAAACGCTCACAAGCATTAGTTTAGGCACTGGGGATACACCAGAAAAAAAAAAAACAACAAAAAAAGGGACAAAAATCCTTGCTCTTGATGAACTCATTCTCCTGGACAATGTGGTTTCCATTAATAAAATAGAGTGCTAAATGTGAAGGAGAAAGAAATATAGGAAAGGGGAAAGGAGGTAACACGTGTTGGTCTAGCAATTGAAACTTTAGGTTAGCTAGGGAAGTACTCATTGAGGAGGTGATTCTTACGACCTGGTATAGGAAGAAAGTAAATCACTTGCTTGTTAGAGTGAAGGCTAGTGAAATAGCAACAACTCCCTATGAACACATGAATAGAGGTGCTTTCTTTGTTGTTTGCTGAGTTAGAGGTGGAAAATAAGCAGGTGGACACTTCCTACGTGATCATGAGCCAATGGAGCAAGCTGTGTGCTCCAGGCTCGAGTGCTTCTTGCCTATGGACTTGTGTGTGCTTGGCTTAGATAACGGTGACCTGGATATTTATGTTAAAGTTGGAAATGGCCCTAGAAACAATATGATTCAACCCTCTCTCTGTATAATGAGGAAATGGAATGACCCCCCCAAATGCTTGTTAAGCTGAATTGACTAAAATCATATTTGGGAAGACCCATACTAAACCCACATATCTTTTTTCCTGATAGAGTGTTTATTCCTAGTACCTCACTTCCATCCAGTACCACCGCTGCAGTGGTGGTTATTAGAGAGCTATTTTAAGCTCAATTCATAAGATATGGCTGTAAAATAAACCCCAAACAACTGTTTTTTCTTCTCTATCATTCCTGTCCTTTAAAAGTGATGAACTTTGGCACAGCATGGGTGTT
>NW_017731716.1:1971913-1988945 GCF_001890085.2 Hipposideros armiger
TCTCTCTCTCTCTCTCTCTCTCTCTCTCTCTCTCTCTCTCTCTCTCTCTCTCTCTCAGTGGGCAGAGCAGCTGGTTACCTCTGAGCTATTGATTTGGATTTGGCTGCAGTGATTGTTTAATTCTTTGTGCATCATTCAGTTTTAGTTTGCTCTGCTCCTCAACAGACATTTGGGGTGAATGTAGGTGTGCAGGTGAGCTTCAACAAGGGCCTGTTTTGAGCAGAATGCATCCTGGAAGCTCTTCTATTTAATGCAAAATACCCCCTAAACTTTGTAGTAATGAATGAAATTTTAGTCTTTTGTACGCCTCATTTCATGGTTCCACAGACACTGGGGTTGGGATTCGTAACATTTTAGTCTGGTGAACAGGTTAATTGTGTGTGAAGTAAACCTTCATTAATGGAACAAGCTGTGTCATCTTTCTTACATGCACATTGCATTACAAAAATGGTTTATACAATGTGTAATCATAGAGGACATCTTCAGAGACTGTTTTCTGCCAGGCCTACTGAAAAATTGACAGGATGCTTGTGAAAATCACAATCATGGTGATTAGAAGAAAATATATGCTGTGATTCATGGAAGGCTGTTTATCTTGTCTGAGTGAAAAGTTGTGTTTTGTGTACATGTGTTTGTGTGCAAATGCACACAAGCACATGCATGTGTTTGAACAATATCTAGTTCCTTGGTTATCCCTTACTTTCATTGTTTGTAGAACTGTATAATCTTCCATTGCTATCCTAGGACTTTACTTCTCAGAGATAAAAAAGATCAATTAAAAATATAAATACCCTTAAAGGAATTTGGTTTTAGACACTGATGTTTTAGAGGCTGAAATTATTTCAACGATTTGAGATATTATTTTTTACATGACCAACCCTAGGGAAAAATGTTTTTAAACATTTAACCATTTTAAGTATGCAAATTGAGATTTCTCTAGTTACCTCGTATGAAATCAAGTAGCAGATATGCCTAACAGTGTTCTTCAAAAGGTTCAGCTAGCACAGTGCTATATACCTAGCAAATGCGCAACAAACAAGTATAGATTAGTTGACTATGGATGTTGCCAGTTTCTATTCATTTGTTTAAAAAATTCAATTGTCCAAGCATGCATGCCGGCAGAACATAACCAATACTTATTATGTGTCTGTTATGCCTTAGGTTCTAGGGTATACAGTGGTGAACAAGAGGTAGTTTTTGCCCTTAAGAAACTCAGATATCATAGGATGGTAAAGAAACTTCTATGGTCATTTAGTTAAATTGTATATGTTATTGTTGATCATCCTGAATGCATGGCCCTATGCTTGGTGCTAGAGATACAAAGAAAATTAATGAAGCACTCTTGCCCTCAGGGAACTTGCAGATCAATTAGAGAGCAGGATCTACACACATGACTGGATAAATAGCAGTGTAAGGTCGTGTCAGGTGACCGATGAGTGCTGCTCACCTGGTCCTTTCCTCTGTATTCCAGACAGATGGATGTTTCCCTCGTACACTTCATGGATGAAGCTTCCTAATTATTCCAGTGACTTAGATTTCCACACTTAAAGTTCCCCCTTGCTTTACTTTCATCTTGCACTCCTCGTTTTGAAATTTCTTTCTCAAATTCTCTCCTATTTTCAAAGGGAAAATATTTAGTCCCACTATTCTCAAAGAGTTCTTTCTGCTTGGGAGAATAATCATTTAACATAGGGTCTGGATTTTTTCAGGTATATTATTTTCATTTAACTATTGAAGTCCCTTTTTGCTCTCAATATTTTGATCATTGTAGATTGCATCTGCACAAGACCCCATTATTGCCGCAAACTCTTTAATCACTCAGTGACCTTCATTACATTATAGGCAAACCCACAGAGGTAATTTGAGCAGAAGTGGACCCTTCATAGTTGATTTGTTGAAAGGATAAAAATCACTCTATTCAACCTAAGTGACTCTATTTGGACTTTTTATTTAACAAAATCCTGGATTAGCTTAGCTTGTCAGTGACCTTCCTTGCATAAGATAAAATACAATTACAGGGCAATATTAACCTCTTGAAATTGGTTTTAGAGGTAGAAGAGATATAATTAGGTAGAATAAGTGAGAGAGGAATGGAGAGAAAGAGAGTTTTAGAGATTTTATTTTTAGCTTCTTTATCCCAGATGCTAAATTCAGATTTCGAAATGTGAATACAGTATGTGAGACTGCTTTGTCATGGTGCAAATGCATCAGTTATTCTATAGAGAACTGAAGAGGAATGCTCTCAGGCTGTATGACTAAATCAGAAATGCACTTCCTTTCCTGTAGATGCTTAAATAACATACACTCCACAAAGCCCTCTGATCAAACATTTCTTCTATGGAAAAGGGGTATAATCTTATAAAAGGATTTGTTGTTTTGGTTTGTGTTTAAATACAGAAATATATTTTATTCTTTCTTGTCAGAACAATTGGAGTTGCCTTTTAACTGGTTTCATTGTCTCTAATTTCTCTCAATTTCAATCAATGTTTTATTGTGCTATTAGATTACTCTCTGGGAAACTCTCACATCACTCTTCTGCTCAAAACTTTGAATGGCCTCATGTTGTTTCAATAACAAAGGTCAAATAATTTGTCCTGATATTCTAAATTATTTAATTCATCTTTTAAAATATTGCTTACAAGTGTTTTCTTTTATTGGTCTGTTTCAATAAAAGAAACTGCAACTATTGGCCACATCCAACATCCAATACAGACTTTTCTATTTCTAAGTACTTTCCTTAAGTGGACTCCCCATCTTCTTAAAATGCACTTGCTCTGATCTCTTTACACTGAAAGGCTTTTCATACTTCAAGACTGAAAGGCTACTACTGTCACAAAGTCTTCTCAGAATCTCCACTACCATAAGTCATATTTCTTTTGCTTAAATTCCCAATGTACTTTATCTGTGTATTTTGATGGTATAGAACATTCTATGTTAATATATGTGTGTGTGTATGTAGATTGTGTAAATGCACACACACATAATTTATATCTGTGTCTTATTTACTAGACTAAGCCTGCTAAAAGAAATAATGGTGTAATCTTCATTGTACCACTTCTTTGTAGACTTTCATACAGTAGGCATCTAATAATTATTTTTAATTTAGAATTTGGTCCGAGGCTTGAATTTATAAATCTAGGGCCAAAAATGTAGAATTATGGAAATGCAGAGTAAAAGGACCCTCAACATAAATAATTTTACTGTGGAGACTAATGAAAGTTACTCTACTTCATGATGAAACTACATAAGAGGTTATGTGGTAGTAAATGGTCCATCCATATCAGTCAGAATTTGTGGCAAGGGAACAGAAGGACCATGAAAATAGCTTATGTAGTCAACTGGCAATCCTGCAAAACTTATGTGATACAATTGAAATACCATAGTTTACATTCAAAAGAGAAAATAACGTAACAGCATGTGATAGACTACTATCTGTGGTCCCAGTTACTAAACAGGAGGAATAATGGGGTCACAAATCAAAGACTACACAGAGTTCAGGCCGTTAGAAATGACGTGATTCATGGAGGTGGCTCTCATTTTTCATGGCTTTCAATTAAAGAGTTAAGTGGTTGCTAGAGTTCAGTATTCAAGATGCAGGATACATATATTTGGTGCCCCTGGAGAAGAAAAGCAAAAGTGGGACAGAATAAATGTTTAAGACTATATTCAAGAAAATTTATTGAAATAAATAGGATCTGTATTTACATATTACAAGGGCCATTTGTATCTGAAAAATTGGACCCAAGATGATTATCTCTAAAACATAGCAAAGAAAGAAGACAAAGTCATTTATAAAGAAAAGGAAGTAGGTTGACATTAAACATCTTAACACCCATATATTCAAAACAACAAGTAAAGGAATTACATCTTCAAGATACTCAAGAAAGGAGGTGAAGAATGTTATTCCATTCAAGTTGTTCTTCAAGTCTGAAGGCTATAGGAAAACTATGGAACATGCAAGAACTCAGGGGTTATAGTTCCAAGAAGCTCTTCCTAAGGAAAGCACTAGAAGATGAGCTTTATAAAAAAATGATAGGGGAGACTTTGACAAAGAACATTTAATATATATTACAACACAATATATCTAATACAAGGAGTATTTATATATTTAACTGTAGATTGAAGACCTTAAAGTTGTGGACAGAGCTAAAGAAGAGTTTGTTAGTGTTAAATGCAATACCAATGTAAAAATGATACAACTAAAATACAGGGAAAGGTGAGAGGAAAGGAAATTAAATGATGTATTTGAATATTATTTAAAGCTAATAAAGAAATAAAAGCTTTAGTATATTTAAGAGTATAAAGATTAAGCACTGAGAAAGATATTAATATTGACTACAAGTACATGGTAGAGAAGAGAAAAAGGTGCAAAAGGTAGTATAAGTGGATTTTATTGTGACTCATAGTGGCAAATGATATATTTTGTCTGGAGAAAAAGGGAGGGCTATGGACCTTACCAAAAATATTCATAAGATTGTAACGAACAGAGCAAAATGTGAACTTCCTTGATGTCAAAAGAACACAAAGCAAAACTAAGTGGCCTATAGTCAAAGGATGAAAAGAACTGCAAGAAAATCTTAAACAGCATTTAGTAATGTTATTATAAGTAGTAATTTTGATAGTGTTATTTTGTTGTTATTTTGTATATTGCAGATCAAGCCAGTAATTAAACTGAGTTTCTCAAGGTGTGAAAAAACAGATACAAGTATTGAATCAAAGAAATTCAATGAAAATCCTGTAATGTTAACTTTGCTTTGAGAATATCATCTGATTTATGATGATATAAGGTATGATATATTTCCTATTTATATACAGTAGAAGGGCATAGGAACAATGGCACTCTATCAGGAATCACCATTCTACAGCCCAAATTTTGTTTTCTAAATCCATTTTTCATGAAAAGGAATCAGGGTTCCTTCGAGAAATATCTGATTACAGGCTTGAGGCAAGGAAAATGCAAGGAGAACTTAGGACACCTTGGTGTGCTAGGAAGCAAGGAAACACACTAATGGGTTGGGTCAAAAAGTCAAGGGGACAAGCACTGAGAAATTTTTATTGGCCAAATTTGGGACATTTTGAGCATCCAAAACAATAATGACTATAATTGTTTGAAACACGTGAAACACCTAAGTATCTAAGAGGCCGTAAAGATATGAAAGAAGAGAAAGTTTTAAAAATGAGTTATTTGCGGGCACTGGAGGTGACTGTGAAGTCAACTCCTTTTGAAAACTGGCAATTAAATAGAAATTATTATACGTTGTCATGGCTATTCAGTGAGAACTATAGTCTGGGAACCAAATAGCCTAATTCATTAGTGCAAGTGTTCTCTAAGAAGGTTAGCTAATAAATACTGAACAAATGATAAATTTAAAAAATTCACAATCATAAATAATAGTACATATTATATATATTTATATATATGTTTCATATATATGTTTCTAGGGAAACCTGTTATTTTATAGGAAAGTTCCTTGTAAAAAAATATTTTGCAAAGAAGTATTCATTCATTCAATAATCATCTGAGGGCCTAATGTATGCCTTTGAAGAAAATGCTTAATGTTTAATATTTTTGTATTATTTTTCTCAAGCCACGTCATTAAAAGGAAGTTATGAATGTCATTAAACTATACAATTAAATAACTGGAGGAACCCGGAAAGGTCATTTTGTTACCCCCTGCTCCATGCCACTCCTCATTTTATAAACAGGAATCACATTATCCAAACTTATAGCATGAATACTTTTTGGCCTATCAGTAAGAAATTTACAAACATCTAAGAAGCTAAAACATCATTGCAGCATACCCAGGTTTGACTTATATTTTAAAATGCTAAGCACTTCTTTCACTTATTTGTTTTTAACCTTCAGAAAATTAAAACACACAGATGGGCAATCCAGATCATTTTGAATTTTTTTTCTTTCTTTGACCAAACTGATATTTCCTCTAGGCTGATCTCAGATTTGAGCTGTGTGGCTGAGGCGATAGTTCAGGGACCAGAGCATACAAGTACCCTCTCCACTCAATAGCCAGCAAACTAATTTGATGTTCCTATTGACTTGAATCTGTCTGCTTTGTATCTTGAACCTATGAGTGTGTGACCCCTTCTGCAGAGATCTGCTGCTACTGGGCATTTTGTAAAGTGCTAAAATCATTGGGAAAACTACTCTCTCTGCTTTGCAAAATAATGGAAAGAGAGAGCATTTTCTATCCTCTCTGCTTCCTGCAGTGGTTTCCTAATAATGAAATTGAAAATGTGTGTTTTAATTTTATTTCCACTTAGTTTTGAGAACCATCTTGAGGTATTATGTTCCTAACTATTACCCCTTATCTGTCATCTTTTATGATTTATTGTTTCTCTTAGCTGTAATTTCTTTTTGACTCTGCTTCATAAAAATGGCTCCATATTTTCCTGAGTCATTCTATTTTTTATTTCATTTTATTTTTTTGAAACAAAATGGAAATACAAAAGATAACATTTGGCCAGAATCTCAATCTTGACCATTTCTTAATGTGTTTAGCAACCAAGCAATTAAGAAACTGACCTTCCTTTTCATTGTCTCAGAAAATTAGATAGATTTTTCTCATGGTTAAATTGTGTTTCTGAAAACAATAGAGACGGCTTTTTGTAATTTATGCAGAAATTTTTGGTTTCTTTGAGCTTTTGTGTATACATTAGTCATTTAAGGAAAAAGAGCTTAATTTTCTCTTTTTCCTTTCTTTTTCTTACTTTTCCAATTGTCCTTTTGAAATCTTGCCAGGGCCAAGATGAGCAATTATAGTGCTTAGGCAAATATACTTTTGTTTTAGCCCTTTAAATAACAGAGCAGCTTCTAAGGTTATGGAGTAGTCTAGCAGTTTGCTTCCTGACTCTTACAGCAGCAGGATTTACTTAGAGGCTTTGAACCAATTTCTGGATACATTTATTTCCCCAGGTCCTGGGTCTTTATAGACAGCAAGAAATCTAGGATGGCTTAAAGAGGAATAACCTCTGTCCTAGGATTTGCACTCATACCACCGTCTTCTCCTCGCTAGGACTGTTATTTCAGATTCCCTGACTAAACTCTGAGACCTTGGGGCTTACCCATTTGGATCAACTTGCTCTGTCAGATGGTCTTTCTAACTGAACTCCCTCTCTAGACCCCTTCTGCTCATCCTGCCTTTGTGCTTCCTGTGAGGTTTTTGCTGTGACTGTGACATCGTTGCCGTCTGGTGCTGTGTTTTCTTCGTCCCTGTATCCTCTCACCTAGAATCTTGTCCAGAGTAGAGACTTGATAAATATTTCCTTAACGATAGTATTGACGGTAGCACATAGTGTTTGTCAGAGCTGAGTAGGAAATGCTGGGTTGCTGAGAATTTGTAAGGAGTCCTAGTGTGAGAAAGCCAAGAAGGATGGAAAGGGTACCTGAGTTATTTTCCTGTATACTTCCTCTCCTCTTCCTCTTCTATATTTACTCACATTGAGCTTATGGGTTGGTCAGTGTAGGACTGGAAACAGGCCATTCCTCTGAATCTTATTCTCACTGGATACCCCACTTTTCCAGGTTCTACCCTTCATTCCCTTTAACAGAATGATATGAATCCCTTTTACCAGAATAACGGTGGAGGGGATTATCGCTTTACTCATTTTAAAGATACAGTGACATGTCTACATGCCCCTGGGGTTGAGGGAGAAATTTGGATCATGAGAAGTTCAAAGCTCAATGAAGTGTGACACATTCAAATCTGAACTTCTTGGATGGGGAAAAATACTTTAGGAGGATCAAGAGACAATGAACGTAAGTTGTGCCTTTGATGAACAGGGCTGTATGGTCAGAGAAGCAAGGAGAGAGGTAAGAGAAAGGCACTGAAGATTGAGAAGCCTGAATCCGCTGCGTCCCTGTCTGCTGGCAGCTGTTCAGCTGGAAGTGTGCCTACGGGAAAGCCATGGGGGCTTTCTTCAAGACTTGAGTAACTGGTGGCCTTAGAAATGAGCTTTTGTGCCTGTTCTTCTCTTGGAACAGGGCTCCCTATAAAAAAACATGTAAGCACTTCACTGACTGCTCAGCTGATGGGCCTAACTGCCCTCCTGGACCCACTGAGGGTCCCTTCTGTGAGCCTCCTTCATGAGCCAGGATATGTCTTGCTCTTTGTACTTGCAACTGAAATGCATTGTGTGAATTCATGTGGCTGCTGTAAGATAGGGACTTCTTTTATTTTTTCCCTTTTCTTTACACCACCTTATCTTGCTTAGCCTTAGACTGGGAAAATGAAAATCCCGGGGGCGCTTGGGAGCTTCTGCAACCCAGACAGCAGGAGCCTGGAGAGCTCTCTCCTCTCTGTGTTTTTGTGTCCTTTCAAAATGTCAGTTAGCACCTTTAAAATAAAGTCTGCCATCAAAGACACACTCGTCTCCTCCCTGTCTGGCGTGCCAAAGATAGACATTACTCTGTCTGCCTCAGCTCTCAGCTTCCTGTCATGTTGAGCAAAAATTTAATTGCCTCTCCTTTCAGAGCAACTTTTATTTGTTTTCTTAGCTTCAACATCTCCTCTAAAGGAGAGTTTTTGCAGCCGGGGAATGCACAGAGTTTTTGTTTCTGCCACTTCATGATTGGCTTCCCAATGTCTTTTAAAATGAAATTTTGTGCCCAGAAGGAGCCACGGGAACCAGGCAATGTTGTTTTATTCAAGGGTGACAGTTCACATAGGCAGCCAAGTTTACTCAGGTTTAACTCCAGGCTGCGTCTCATTACAGACAGTCTACTTTCTTTACTGCCTTCTAGTACACTTCATTTTCTGCCTTGGCCAATTGAATTAAATCATAATGATAATAATAATACTTCCTCTCAGTCAGCATCTCTTATTTCAAACTTAGTACATTCCTTCTCATCAGAAGGCTCTTGCCCTCCACCGTGGTGGTTTTATACTAATCCTTCAAAACCTGGCTTCAATGTCACATGGAATTAATGCTGCTTTCTTCTCTGTGGCCACAGCACTTTTCACATATATTAATTACAGTACTAGTGTTCTCGCTCACTGCATGGTAGAATGACTAATTGTCCGTGTATCTAACAGCCTACCGCCCCCATTCCCCCCACCCAAAGCTGTGAGATGCTTAAGATTAAGGAATGTGTCTCTTACCTTATTCATTCTCAAATGCTAACCATCTACATCTAGCCCAGGTTCCCATACCTAGTGGTCACTTAAAAGGTATTTGTTAAATGGGTGAAGAATGTGAATGGTACTTTTGTACCTAGATCTCACAGTTCGTCCTATCCTCAAGTATTGTACCATTGGATACAAGTTGATGTCCCAGACAGGAGCATGAATTTAAAGGGAACTGATTACAAGTATTGTCATGGGATCAAAGATTAAAGGAAAAGTGTTGAGAACAAATAAAAGGAGATGACTAGCTGTCGGCTTTGGAGTTTTGTGAAAGAAGTCAGAATCTCTTGAGATTGATAAACAAAGTGAATGCTAAGGCTTTATACCTGAGAAAACTAAAGAAAATGTAGTATTCAGAAGGGTAGTAGTGATACACCAATGTGAAGAAGATACTCTGAGAGGGTAAGGAGAGTTCAGGCTTTTCTGGTGAAGGATTTTGAAGCAGGGATGAGGAAACTGCCACTGGTCTTTCATAGAAAGGTGGAATGACCCCAAGTGTAGGAGGCCACTTGGGGGAAAACATCTGGAGAGGTTGCAGCTAGAACTGGGAACGCTGACGTGTCTGAGAGAGACTGGTTTGGAAATTTAGGTGAGGGGCGACCGATTCATGGGCCCTGTTGTTTACACTCTCTGAAAAGTCAACAAGAAGAGCATCTCCAAATTCATGATGCTGTTGTGTCTCTTTTACTGTCACCTTATGAGGCAGGCAGTGTGTTGTGGCAGGAGGAGTCCTTTTAAGGGGAGGCAGGCAGGTAGCATGAGTTTTAAGTCCTTCCCTCTCACACATTAGCTGTATGACCTGGGGGGATGTCACTACCCTCACTGGGTCTCAGTTGATTTATTTGTAATATGGTAATAATGGCATTTTATCTGCCTAAAGGGAAAGGATTGCACTGAATGATTTATTGAGCTCTTCAGCTACTATAAAATACATTATGTCTCCCTGGAAAATCTACATTGTGTCAGTTAACATGGGTTTTCTTAAGAATCTATTGTTTAAATTATTTCATTATCGAGGTTCATGGTAAAGCAATGTCACGTATCACACATAGGTCATGTGACCCTAGGTCATGACCACCTTGGAAAGGACTTTCTCATTTGTAGTATTGAAAATCTATATTTAAGCCAGATGAGCTTTATGTTTTAATAAGATGATGTTAAAAGTTGATTTTTCCTCAAGATCTGAAATGGATAGGGTTGAAATGATATTTGAATATTATGTAGTGGTAGAACTCTCAGATAAATATAATTTTCTTTTTATCTTGAAAAGATCTTGTCACTTTTGAGCTCATCAAAGATTTGTCTAGTTTCTGAATAATTAAAGGCTCAGGAAGGTTAAATAAGGCCATGTCTTATAACCATTTTTATGTTTTAACATAAGAAATTCACTTTAATCAGGTAAATAATTTCTTTTCATTTTCACCCTTCTCTAGTACTGTATAACACAACCATACTGTTTAAAAAAATATTCTAATGATGATGAACATTTTTATTGTATGAAAAATGAAGTAAAGCCTGAATAAGAAAATTAAAATTACCCCATAGAAATAACTAAAGTGAACATTAGCAATCTCTCTTTTAGTATATCTATGTCTGTATGTATCTTCTCTTTCTGTGTTATGTGAGTGTGTGTGTGTTTGTGATTGTGTATATATTCACACACACATACATATATATGCATATGTATCCAAACATATACACATAAACAAGTATGAATACCATTTTATAACTTGCCTTATCACTTATCATTTTAGAGTCATTCAGATTATTTTAAATCTTGAGAAAAATTCAAACAATAAAGAAAATAATCAGAGCATCTAAAAAATTAAAAATTGTTTTTTACCCTCCCTTTCTCTTTCAAAGTTCCACTCTCCAAAGGTAACTGCTTTCAACTATTTCAGTTTTAGCTTTTCTAATATACTTGAGTATCTGTTTCTTAATTTTATTCCAATATCTTTACTCCTTTTTATATAGATGAGAAATCAGGACTAAATTCCTACCTTTCTTTCTCTTCCCTCTACTTCATCATTTTTAAAGTTATATTATTGCTGTCTTTTATGTTTTGTTGGGTTCACCTATAACTGCAATTAATACACTGAAAATCACATTTTATAATAAATAAACTTTGGAAAATATAGAATAGCTTTCTTCTATGTAAGATGATGAATGAACAAAACTTTTCTTTAATCTTTTCCCCCAATCCATTGGTTTTATATCATCCAGCTATATAACATTGAAGTTCTGACCTGTAACCATAATTGTGTTTTCTGTGCTTTGTTTTTAAGTTTATTATACAAATTAAAAACCAATGAAATAACATAGTTGGTAAAAGCACAGGCCATGGGACTATACCACCTTACTTCAAAGTCCTGGTCTGACACTTTCTGTCTTGGCTTTTTTAATTTTGTGTAAGTTACTTAACTCCTCTGAACTATAATTTCCTCATGTGTAAACTAGTCATAAAATAGAATCTATGTGATGGTGGTGTTGTTAGCACTAAATACGTTGGTTCTTGTAAAGTCCCTAGAACAATGCATGGCACAAAATAAGTGCTTAATAATATTATTTTTTGGAGAGCCACGTTCTGGGAATGGACCCCTATCACTTAAACCTGTGCTGCTCAAGGGAGAACATTCTAAGAATCAAAGTCAAATGGTTTTTCTTTTCTTCTGTGTATTCTATCAATTATTCAAAACCATGCAGCATATTAGTTTACTTCACATTTGGACTATGACTTTCTTGCGCAATTTTTTGTTTTGCCTGGAATTTCTATTGTTTTTCATCTTGTCTGTTAATGGAAGAGAGAAATGCCCTCATCACATTGTTAACCTCTTTCAGAAACTTACTTATTAAGTTAATTTAAATAAGATTGAAAATATAGCAGCAACGTAGAGAGGTTTTCTCGTAGATTATTGAATTTTATTTGATGTCTATCTGGGGGCCTTTTAAGAGCCAGATTAGATTCTCTATTTGGCCTAAAACCCAGCTCAACATGGCAATCACAAGTAGAATTAGCTGACTTTTTTCACATGGCACATTTTCCATCTGTCATTATTCTACTTTAGTGTATCAGATTAGCTAGCTGTGACCCTGATTTGCCAAAAGTTTTCTTCCTCTGGAAAAATTTCTCAGCGAAATAAACGGGGTGGCATTTTGCACATTCAGGTTGGTCCTTGAGCTTCTGTTTTCTGTGCACTACCTCTCTAGTACTTTGTTCAAGGACAAAGCTCCTGGACTGAATTTTGGGAGTTGTTCAGACAGCCTTAGTGACCTGCTTCCCTGAAAAGAGCTGTGCAGGAAAACCCTAGTCAGAGGCTTTTATGTTTGGGCAATCACTTACATTTGGGGAACCATAAACAGTTCAGTGTGTCTGCATTTAGGGGAGTGTCTGAGGGAGTAATGAAAGGTGAGGCTGGATAGGTAGAGAGTGGGGGGCCATGAAGAAGGTACAACAGTTTGCCAAGGAATCTGAAATTTATTCTGTGCTATAGGGAATGATGGAAGGAACTTTAGCAGAGGAGCGCCATTATTGGATTTGTGTTTCAGAAAAAAAAAATTCTTCGTTGGAAGTTTTGAAGATGATTACAAGGAGAGGAGAGGAGAGGAGAGGAGAGGAGAGGAGAGGGAACACTGATTGAAGGCTATTGCATTTAAATTTTTGGCAGTGGAAACTTAACATCAAAACAATTTTAAATAAAATTATTGGGATGTACTATTCAGTTAGATGTAACAGATGAGAAAAGAAGAGTAAGAAGATGAGGTTATAATGTGAGCATAAGGTTTGGGGGAAGAAGATAAAGCATCTAGTTTTGGATATGGGTATTTGTTTGCCTGGGGGCTATCTAGATAGAGATACTTAATTGGTAGCTGGAAACCAAGGACTGGAGATCAACAGAGAGGAGACCTGGATACATGGGATCTATTGAGGCTATTTTCAGGGAAACTGGATAATCTCCTTTTAGAGAGACTGTTGCATAAGAAGAGGTCTAAGGAAGAAAAACCCATGGACCACAAGAGTTTAAGAGATGGTTGGAGGAAGAGGAATCAGTGGTAGGGAAATTATCTTGTTCATCTCTGTGTCCTCAGTATCTAACAGTCTCTCACACAAATGTTTATTAATGGACTAAGAGAGAGGAATTTCAGACTGAAGAAGTGAAATCAGGAGAATTAGTGATCTGGAAACCGAGGGCAGAGAGAAATACAAGCAAGATGGAGACATCAAATAAGATGAGAAATGCCCTTTGGGTTTGACAATGAGGAGGCCATTTTCTACCTTAGCAAGAGTTTGTATTTTAGTGGGGTGGTGAACCTATAGCCATATTGCATGAATTGAGAGATTTATGCTAGACAAGGAAGAGACAGAAGCTGTAGCATAGTCTTTGAAGAAGCTGGACTGTGAAAGGAAGAAGGTGATATTTATAAGGTAAAGGATAAAAATTGTATCTACTAATAAGCATTCATATTTGATAATTTTGTGGAAAATGAATGGGCCTGAGACAGAAAAGACTGTAGACTGGAAAGCAGAGGGAAGGAAAAGTAACAGTGACCTCTCACTTGATGCTAGACATTCATTACCTCATGTTGATTGTGTGTGTGTGTGTGTGTGTGTGTGTGTGTGTGTGTGTGTGTGTGTGTGTGTGTGAGAGAGAGAGAGAGAGAGAGAGAGAGAAGGGGGGGATGGGGGTAGAGAGAAAGGGAGGGAGGGAGGGTGTCATTTACCCTGAAAAGACCAGTTGTTAAGAGTCAGTGATCTTACCCTATAATGGTATTTTTTCTCAGCCTGTTTAATACTTGGCATGTAGATGGTTATTATTGTTTGAATATAGCCATTTAATATCAACAAATAAGAAAATGTTTAGAAAAATTCTCTGAATAATTCCTTCAGTCTTTGTTTCTAAAGTAGACTTACTGTTGGAGCAGTGCCGTAGGTCTCTGAGCAGTCAGCTCCAGGCCTCTTGCCGTGTGGGTTCGTTTGTAGTTGCACACTTGAATTAGCCCACTTAGTTCTGCTAGATTTGAACACTGTTACCTCGTTCTAAATAGCAAAATTGGCTCGGTTTTTGGTAAGATTAGTGAGTTGGTAATTTTATACTTTGGATCAGGATAACATGTTCTCTTCAAAAGGAAAAAGAAAAATGTGACATTATCATTATTTTTCACCATTTCACCTATTCTGAAGCCTTGTCTTTTCCAGGGGGCAATCCAAAGGTTTCCTGAGACTCTGGGCCCATGTAGGCTTCTTGTATGATTGACTAGGTTTTCAATCTCCTACATGTCTTTGCACAGCGATTTTTCTGCTTATATTTAGGAAAAGAGGAGAAATGTTGTACAGTTATGCCTTGAACTTGATGATACCAGTAGATGTCACTCTGGACAGCAGGATACAGTATCTATTCTTCGCTGTGGTTCAGAATGGGCTGTGGTATTCCTGCTCCCAGCCACTTTCAAACTTCCCAGCACTGACACATCTGAATTATGACATTCTCTGCATTGCCAGTTTTACTTATATGTTGTGAAATAAGAGTGCTGGGAGAGCTGCCATTTCATCTCGTTCTCGTTCAGCTAGACTGCCAAATGCTTACGCAGTTACACCAATCAACTGGGCAAGAAGAAAATGGTTCAGGGAAAAATGGAGGGAATATATATTTTAAAGCAGCGTATCTGAATTCAGTGTTGAGGCACATTAAATTCTGCTGAGACTTAAGGCAGAGGGTAAGCAGTAAATACTTTCCTAACTACGTGTGCCTGGACCCAGGCTAGTGTACGATGACCTCTCCTAATGTATATAATGTCACTTTCTATGATTGCCCTAAATCAGTGATTCTCAACGAAGCTCCTGGAATAGGGAGAAAGAGGAGTCTTCCTAAAATTCTCAGACAACAATATTGTTAATAAATAAACTTACCTCAAATTCATTTTCTCCCTTCCATATTTCATTTCCTCTCCACAAACCTTTTGAATCTGCTTGAGCACATGATAAGACCAATGAACAAATAGCGAACAGGAAATGTTGAGAAAAGGGTGAGTTTAGTTGTACTGATTTATATGTTGTAGACATAGGTATGTGATTGTCATGCTGTATACAATTTTATTTCATCATATTTTCTTTTCAAATGGTTTCCATTATGGACGTTGTATATATTGTACGCGATAGTATATGTGTCAGTTTATGACTTCTGTCACCTGAACAAGAGTGAGGACTGTGCCCTGCATGGACCACCCTCCACAGTTAGGCTTGGATCCTCATTTTACCCTGTGTAAGCCCTGCCCGGGCCGAGGTCAAAGGTCTTGGTTGAGCTTTTATTCCTGACTGGGAATTCCCTTCCATCTCCCTTACCAAATGTGTTCAATCCAACCAACGCTCAGGACCCATCTGAAATCCCATCTCTCCCTCTAAGGAACCCTTGGACAGGCAATAGGAATTCTTTTAAAAGGGAGGAGGCAAGACTGTGCATACAGGAAGAAAACTTTCCCTGGGGAAATAAACATGGGACAGGTTGGGGGCTAGGTTCAAGGGCTCTGGGAGCTCGTGGGAAGGGAAGATCATTTCTGGCAGGTATGATAGGCACATTTTGTTGAGGAGGTAGAATTAAAACTCAGCTTCTTGAAGGCTGAGAAGTGTGTGGTTTGCCAATGAAGAGTGGAGAGAAGGTCCTCTAGGAAGAGAAGACAAGGAAAAACTCAGACAGTGGCAAGGTTTAAAAAGTGGGGACAGGTGACAGTGAGGTCAATTTGTCTAGAACCCAGCACCTATGATTGAGAGTTATTAGAGATAAGGCTAATATGACTTTCTACCCTCATTCTTTCTCTGCTAAGTCTGAAGACCAAAGGAATCATAACAAATCTTGAGTTCATGTGACTCTCCTTCTCTATGTCAGTGGTGATTCCCCCATCTATCCCATGTTGCACAGTCTCTTTATATTGTCATCTTGAATGTGAGTCAATATGAAGATGCATGTTTAATAATAACAAAAAATAACACTTGGCTTCTCTATGTATCTTGTCAAAGTTTGAGGGACTAAGAGGGTTACTGGTCTTACTGGTGGGGTGTTAGCTGAAAATATGTTATGAAAAACAGGCATATGAAACTCAAAGGGGGAAAGGCACTTAGATAAAGGTGTGATCCTTTTATAAAAAGGAGAAGAGACACAGAAAATGCTGCTTTAATTAAGGTTTTCTTGATATCTGCATTATAATTTCCTTCTTGAAGGTTTACATAGGTGTTAAATCTATGACATTGCATTGAATAAGTGAATTCCTTTCAATACCAGAAATAATTTTCTCTCTAATAACTGTATTTTCAAAATGTTATTTTAATATTATTTTTCAAATGTTAAGAATATGTTTCTGTTTTTCCATGTTAAGATAACCCTAGCATTTTATAAGATGAGAATTGATGTGTTTCCAGGGGCTTTCTTTTAAAAGTCATATTATTTTATTCTCAGAAATTAATATATTTACTTACTTGGGAAATAGCCTACAAAGTAAGCTACAATTGAGACTGCAGGGAAAGACAAGGATGGCTTTCCAATATGTGAAGAGTTATAAGCTAAATCTCCAGTCTTCAGTGTTGACTACCCAGTTTTATAATGCAGTTATTGGATTTTCTTATAAGTTATAAAACCCTCATTAATCAAAACATGTTGGTGCAAAGCAGAGGATTAATTGTTTGCTTTGAAAATTAAGAAAAGGGCATAGAGAAGAGAAAAAAGATATTAAATAGCACGATATTTCATTCTGTTTGGAATTAATGAGCTTTGTGATCACCTTATTTGAATTCCTGACCTTTACCATATTATCAAAATTCATTATGTGCAGAAAAATCTATGGAGATTTCAGATCCATTTGTTATGGACCTAGATGACTTGAGAAAATTATGGTGAACCTTTAGA
>NW_017734898.1:0-822 GCF_001890085.2 Hipposideros armiger
GTTCGAGTCCCTGCCCGAGCTGAGCAGCTGCTGAGCTGCCAACAGGTGGCAGGATGGCTCAGCTAAAAAAAAAATGGATTGTGATGATTGAGTGCAGAAATAAAATATAGGGAGAAAGGATGGGCTAAGGAAGAAAGAGATAAGAAAGAAGTGAACACAGTGAGGGATGGTGAGTCCCACTTGGTGATGCTAACTCCTGATTGCTGAGCATGGTGTCATACTGGAGACTAAAGATTGCTAAGATGAGCTCTATATTGAATCCACTTATTACTGTTTTCGGGTATTGAAACACTAGTTCTCCAAGGCATGGTTGATAGGGTAGGCATGAGGATGCACATTAGAGATGCCAAGAGCAAGAAAAATTGCTCTAGAGAAAAAAGTAAGTGGTGGACGGGCAATGGAAAAGTAGAGCTGAGAGAAAGTGGCAGAGAAAAGATCAAGACAGAGTGAAAAAGGGGAACTTAGGAGAAATAATAGAGACCTTACAAGAGATTTTTTTAAAATCATAGGAAGATAATAGTTTGCAGTTTCTTTGCAATGTTAACCCTTTTCCCCAACATTCCACAAAAATCTTGAACAAAATTCCCATTTTTTTGTTCATGAAAATAATTGATTAATTAAAATAAAATGTGGATCTGGATTGAGATTTCAAAGACTTAGTATTTCCATATTTCAAAAACATAGTAAAAATAAAGCATGTAAAGTATCTCCTTAATAATTTTTATATTAATTACATATATTGGTTTATATTGACATATTAAAAGATACTATTTTGAATATAGTGAATTAAATGAAATGTATCATTAAAATTAATTTGACCAG
>NW_017734898.1:4453-5403 GCF_001890085.2 Hipposideros armiger
ATTGGTGGTTGCCAAGGGTCAAGGGTGAGAGAAATAGGCAAAGGTGATCAAAGGATACAAACTTCCCATTTTAATAAGTCCTGGGAGCTGGCCGAGTGCCGGCCAAGTGGCTCAGTTGGTTAAGAGCGCAAGCTCTGAGCAACAGGGTCACCGGTTCGATTCCCACATGGGCCAGTGAGCTGTGCCCAAGCTGAGCTGCCCTGAGCCGCTGATGGGTGGCCAGATGGTTCAGTGGTTAGAGCTAGCACTCTTAGCAACAAGGTTTCCAGTTCGACTCCCGCATGGGATGGTGGGCTACACCCACCCACAACTAAGATTGAACACAGCACCTTGAGCTGACCTGCTGCGAGCTGGCAGGTGGATGGTGACTGGACTTGGGAGCTGAGCTAGCTGTGCCCTCTACAACTAAGATTGAAGGACAACAAATTGGCTGTTCCCCTTCCCCAATTCCCCAACACTGTTCCCCTTCAATTTCCCAATAAAATCTTTAAAATCAAATAAGTTCTAGGGAACTCTAACGTACAGCATGGGGATGCCAGCTCACAGGTACTGTACTGTGTATTTGAAAGTTGCTAAGAGAGTAGATTATGAAAGTTCTCACCACAAAATAAAAATTGTAACTGTGAAGTGATGGATGTTAACTAAACTTGTGGTAATCACTTCACTATATATATATATATATATATATATATATATATATATATATATATACACACATATATATATATAATCAAATCATTGCACTGTACACTTTAAACTTACACAATTCTGTGTTTGTCAATTATGTCTCAATAAAAGTGGAAAGATTAATTTAATTTAAAGTTTTAAGAAAGTAAGAGTTAAAGGGAAAAGATGGGGAAATGTAGGATTTCTCAATCTAATGCATAAAATCTAGGTTTAGAATTCTTGATATATTGGGTTGTCGGAAAAGTCATGACGTATTTTTTCTA
>NW_017734899.1:0-982 GCF_001890085.2 Hipposideros armiger
GCAGATTCAGTAGAGAAAGGGGGAAAGACAGTTAGTGAAGGTTGATTGGGGAAGGTAGTATCTACATCCTGAATCAAAAAGAGAAAAGACGAAAAGACACAGACAAGGAAGCAGAGGGGAAAAAAAGAATAGTACCAAGAAAGATGGAGGGAGTTCCAAGCAGAGTGAACAGCTTGTGAAAAAGACCAGAGGCAGTGTGGGAAGGTGCAGCTAGTTTAAAGAATTGAAGGAAATTCCATTTGGCACAAGTGTAATATGATAGGGGCCCAGAGGAATAGGAAGTTGAAGAGACAAACAGAGCCAACCCTGTTGAGTAGTTTGGACACTGAGGACAACGGGAAGCCTTTCAAGTGTTTTAAGGTCTGTGTTTTATAAAGATCTCTCCATGGCCCTGAAACTAGATTGGAGGACCGCAAGGCTGGAGGGAAGGGGGGTATATTTAAAAGCTGTTTCGATAATCCAGGAGAAAGAGAAGTATGGGTTTGTGTTGGGATAAAGGGATTATGGGTAATTTTTCTACCTTTATGATTTTCTAGCATTTTCAATCTTTAGTTAACGAGCAGGTGTTATTTTCATAATGGGGAAAAAATAAGATTGTTTTAAGGAAGATGCTCTTCATAGTATTCACCCTGGAAGTCCCTCTGAGACTTTGGGACTATCTGCTAAGCCCAGGGCCTCTTTGTCTGCACAAAAATCCACACCCACATGCTGACCCATAATGCCCTGGGAACCACCCACAGTCTCTACACTGAGAGGGTGGAATTTTCCATAGACCCGGAACTCAAGGTAGACTTGGCAGACGTAACAGCAACTGAGAAAGGAAAGAGATGGCTTCCATCTCATATATAAAACCCAACAGTTCATTCACTAATGTGTTCATTCTTTCACAAATATTGAGTCCCTAATACTTGTCAGGCACTGCTCTAGGCCCTGAGGATACAGAACAACAAGATGACAAAGTCCCAGTTACACAGTCTAGGGG
>NW_017734899.1:2757-4076 GCF_001890085.2 Hipposideros armiger
GGTACTTGCAGCTTATTTTCAGATGGTACTTTCAGGTCATTTCAGGGACCTACTGTCACTAGAAGGTCAGTTCAGGAACCTACCATCAGTTCTAATGCCACTGATTAAAGTTAGCTATTTATACAATAGACCCCAATTCCCCCAACCCCAACAAGCTGGAGATCCGGAACGGAGCACCCAGAGACTGAAACATCCATCTCAAAGGCCAACTCAAATGCCCCTGCCTCCATGAAGCACCCCTGAAGCTCCCATCCCCAAATCCAAACTTCTTCTAGTCTTTTTCTCCTTCCTATAAAGTTCCACAAGATTTTGCTTTGCCTCCCCTGGCCCTGTGGTCTGGTGATTTGTATGCCCATTTACTTTACAAGAAGTTGAGCTCTCTATGACAGACACCAGACTTGATTGCAATAGCCCCGGCAGCACCACAGCACGTCCCTCCTATAACACTTAGTTGGTCATTATGGAGGCAACTAGGTTCCCAGGGGCCTACTTACAAAAGCCATTTTCCTTTGGCCCTAATATCGTAGGTCCCCAAGTAGTAGAGGATTCTCATCCAGTCTATGATATTCCTTAGGGACGGGCCACAGAGGCTGGGATACCTTGGCTCAGGAAAAGGGCTCTTCAGTTTTTCTGTGACTCCAGCAAAGCTGGTCAAGGATTTTCTGACACTATCGTTTCTCAGAGTCCCTGTTGGCATGTATTATGGTATCATCAGGATGTTTTCCATAAAGGGATAATCACCCGCCCAGAGCTCATACCCAGCCAGTCCAAACCTCTGTGACCTAAAGGCTTACATCTGTTCTGATTGGTCAGGGCCTTGTCCCTGGCCTCTCCCACACATCCCCAGGGTCTGGTTTCCCTGCACTCACCCTGAATTCTCCACTGCTTTTGCATACCTTGTTCCGCCTTCCCTTCATCAGGCAGACCCACATTCACCAATGAAGGCTAGCTAGCACTCTCTGCATATGCTCTCACAGAGCACTTATTCTATGCTGAAATCGCTTTTTTGTTTCATCCTCCCTCGCTTATTTTACTCATCTTAGCAGACCCAGCAAAGCACATTGCTTGGCAGGAGAAGTAGCAGCTCAGCAAATGTTTCTTGAAAGAATGAATGGGCATGACCCTTAACAAATGTTTTCCAAGAAAGAGAGCTAGGAAATCCCCCGAAGCACTCAAAATTAAAGTTCTTATTATTTTGTTATCTACAGGTTTGTGCCTTGCTTTCTAAAATTAAAACTAAGAATGGCTGAGATTTATTGAGCACTTGCTAGGTGTATTTATCATGTTAAAATCCAAAACAGCCATCTGAAGCTAAGAAT
>NW_017734900.1:0-2032 GCF_001890085.2 Hipposideros armiger
ATATACTGTTTTTAATTTGAATGTATGTTATTTGTTTATCTGAATAAAATAGTTCTGGTTGATTAATCAGGCAAATAAAACCATATTTGGAATCTACTATGTTTGTTTCCCTTCTTGCACAAGTGTGGATAAAACATCAAACATTGCACACGGTTCCTTCACTCAAGAAACACAGAGTCTAGCATTTAACTCAGCATGGGAGAGAAGCTATTGTTTAAATTTTAAACCAATGTCTATTTATGCTGTTTGATCATTCCTTTTGAGAGGCAAATTGAAGTTACAAACTTCAGTGCATGAAGGAAAAGAATTCATACACATTATCTGTCACTTTACTTGCACGTTCCAAATGCTGTCTCAGGATGTGGTACCTTTCCTTAGTTCTAATGTTATGCAGCCAACAACTCTTCATTTCTGGGAGCCCAATAATGGTTTGAGAACCATTATGGTGTGAAAAAAAAAAGCGTATTTGTAAAAACAAGTATTTAAAAGATTAGGAATCAAAGACATCAATAGTTTACAACAACATAGTGATCAGCACGTACCTTGTCTATTGTAACATGAGAGCACCCCTCTGCTTATCCTTCCTATAAAAAATGTTCTTCCCTCTACCAGCAGTTTCTCCTGTGTGTGCCGTAGCCGGCAGCTTAGTAAGGGCGAGGAAGCTCTGCACAGCTGTGAAATCCAGGACAGTAGTCAGTGCTGTGAGGGTGGAGAAATTAGCCAAGGAAGAGAGAGCAGGGAACGGGAACAAGGAGGCAGCAGAGACTGCTCCCACGGCCTAACAAATCTGCAACACTTTCTTCTAACGTCTAAACTTTCTTCTAACACTCATGACAAGATAGATAGAGTGCAAGGGAGGGAGGGAAGGAAAGAAGGAGAAAGGGAGGGAGGGAGAGGAAGAACAGAAGGAGAGGGGAAGGAGAAGGAGAGAGAACATCCATTTTCAACTAGTAGGTTATTGTATTGAGTATTTTGAAAATTCTGCACTTCATTTTTTTAAGTATTTCTAAATTTTGGAGGCAAATAATTCAATCTTAAATGCATTCGTGCCGTTTAAAAAAATAGTATCTGAGCTTATCTGTATGTTCCTTCCCTTCCCCTTTACTGCAGTTGAAGATCAACTCTTCTCAGAATGGAACTTCCACTAATTCATATTTTTTATTGTACCCCCAAAGTTTTCACCACATCAGTTAATTCTAGTTCAGTAGTCATTTTAGAGACATATGTTGTTATATAACCATATATAGTTATTATTTATGATTTATCATTCAACCATTTTATATTGAGGTTTCAATCTGTGAGATAGTGAAGCTTGAGTGACACTTTGTGAATCTGGAATTTTTGTCTTTTGCCCTTTCACTCACTCATCCCTTCATTGCTCATGTAGTTATTTAAAGAGAATTAAGAATTTTTTTCTCCTTTTTCAAGTTTGGAAGTTTCTATGCAAAACTAGAGTGAGGATATTTAGTGACATAGTACAGATGTCCTCATACTAAGCTAATGCCCAGAATCCTTGTCAGATCCCTCAGAATTCCAGATACTATGCACACAAGTCATTTGACAAGTTAATGGGCTAGGCTGCTGCCAACCTGAACAGGAACTCAGGATTTAATATATTTTGGGGCTAGATTCTTCATAGAATCCTTACTAGCTGTAGGAGGCTGAGTTGTGCTGTAATACTCAGCGCGTGCCTCTAGCTGAGGCTCACCTCTCTCCCAACAACCTCAGGAACAAAAAACCCTGAGTGACTTGGTTGTGGGCTGCTTGCTAAGATGCTCCCTAGGGATCCCCAGCTCCAGGTATTCCTGACTCTGCTTCAATGTGGGCTGGACCTAGTTATTCACTCCTAATAAAGAGAAAGCAGCAAAAGTGACAAGATGTTTATAATCACTGTACTTTGTATTAGCCCTCCAAGACTTATATACTTACTAAATGCAAGTATATACAGTTAGGTAACTCTACAGTGGCAATCATATTGCACTAGAAATGTATCAAATCAATGTGTTGTACCCCTTAAACTTTCACAGTGTTA